>NC_077230.1:379340679-379640679 GCF_027887165.1 Monodelphis domestica | reverse complement strand
AGCAATGCCAAAGAGCAGGAAACAGGACAGAAAGCTCCCACTCTGTCATCCCCTCAAAAAAAAAAAAACTTCTCCAAATAGATCTAGAAAATGTACTAGACCAAATCCTAATGAAGAAACCCAAGAAAAGTCACAGTGGTTCATTTTTCTAGACTAAGGTTGGCATAGGGAGATAGCTCTAGAGTTCTGCAGATTGAGACCCTGGGTACAGAGTCTAACCAGATGCACTTTGCCATTGAGCCACAGAGAGGCTGTACTCAAGGGCAAAACAAGGTTCCAGACCCATACCAAGGCACCATGATGGGAACAGGTTCAGTCTAGCACCCTGGTTTCCTGCTACTCAGTTCTAAGTCACAAATGCAGAATAGCCTGAAGAGGGAACCTGATCCCAAGGGTTGGATTCAGGATCAGGAGTTGTGGATATCCCTGGGAAGTAAAAACAATTTCAGAAGCAAGCAATAATTGTGTGACTCCTCAAAATAGAGTAGGGTCTTAATTCTAGCTTCTAGCCTAATCTGAAGCCTGTAGAAGGCAAAAAACCCACACTGTTCTCTGAACTAGTAGACTTTCCCAGGAAGTTGTTACTGTATGGGTTCAGCAGTATGCACTGTTATTCAGACCCAAACCTGGGAAAGAAACTGGCAAAATTAAGACCACAGGGCAGTAATCAGATTTTGCCTTGTTTTAGATCACTTTGGCAAGACCAAGAACTTACAGGTCCCTAGCTGAGCTGTCCTGGAGAACCTACTTATTCCATAAGTAAACCATTAACTCAATATTCCAAAAAAGTAGCAATAGGCCTAGACCTTCCCTCCAAAATCATGCAGAGTCTGGCCCTAAAATCAGATCTGAACTAGAGAAGTGGGTTGGAAGAATAAATATGCAAAAAAAGAATCATACCATAAGAGTTATAATTATGGAGGGATGCTCAAGACAGACACAAAAGAAGAGATTGAGTCTAAAACATCTATATGCAAAGTCTCAGAGAAAAACATTGCTTGGGCACAGATTCAACTAGAATTCCTACAAGAAGTTAAGCATGCGTTGTTTTTTAAAGAGTTTTAAAATGTCCTTACAAACAAAAGGAGAATGCTAGAGGGATAATAAAAAAGAAATGAGAGGGGGCACCTGGGTAGCTCAGTGGATTGAGAGCCAGGCAAAGAGAAGAGAAGAGAAGAGAAGAGAAGAGAAGAGAGGTCCTAGGTTCAAATCTGACCTCAGATACTTCCTAACTGTGTGACCCTGGGCAAGTCACTTAACCCCCATTGCCTAGCCCTTACCACTTTTCTGCCTTGGAACCAATACACAGTATTGTTCAAGATGGAAGGTAAGGGTTAAAAAAAAAGAAAGAAAGAAATGAGAGCTGTGGAAGAAAGAATTATAAACTTTTACCTCTTTGCAAAGAGATATAATACCTGTCCCAAGCAACAAACTCCCTGAAAATCAGAAGAGACCAAATAGAAGCCAATGACTCCTTGAGAAATGAAGAAATATTAAAACAAAACTAAGAGACTGAAAAAAATAGAATAAAATGTAAAGTATCTCATAGCAAAAACAACTCATATGAAAAGCAAATTAAGGAGAGAAAATGTAAGAATCACTGAACTAGCTTTCAGCCAGAAACTCACCCCACCTCGAAAAAAAAATCTAGACTTTTTTTTGAGAAATCTAAAAGAAAACTGCTCAGATGTCTTAGAACCAGAAGATAAAGTAGAAAGAATCCATTGGTTACCTCCTAAGAGAAACCATAAAATGAAAACTTCTAGGAACACCATAGCCAAAATCCAGAGCTTTCACTTCAAAGAAAAAAATACTGCAAACAACCCAAAAGAAAGAATTCAATTCCTGAGGAACCATAGTCAGGATCACACATGATTTAGCAACCACCACTATAAAGGAGTGGAGAACATGGAATACATTGTTTCAGAAGGCAAAGAATATGAGTTTATTGTCAAGAATAACTTACCCAGCACAGTACTACAGAAAAGGAAATGGGTCTTTAATCACATAGAAGATTTCCAAACATTCCTGATGAAAATATCAGAGATGTGTAGAAATTTTTAAGTTCAAACACAGAAGTTAAGAGAAACATGTAAAAGAGTTGATAAGGGACTAAACAGGAATAAATTGCTTACCTTCCAAAATGGGGAGATGATATTTGAATCTTCTAAGACCCTATCATCATCAGGGATCATAGAGGGAATCTTATTAGACCTAGAAGGGTTCTGTTATGTCTTTATGATTTTAAGAGAAGCATGTAAAAAGTTGTAAAGAGAAATACAGTGGGCAGAGGGTGGGGAAGGGAAAAGGTTGAAGATTAGATGAAGTTATCTCACCTAATAAGAGTGTTTCAATACCTCTATCCAAAAAAAACAAAAAGAGCTAGAAGGAATGTCTGACACTTGAACATCACTCTCATCTGAACTGGTCAAAGGAGGGAAAACTATATATACATACACTCAGTTGGGTACAAAAATTAATATAAATTAATAAAATTAATATAACTCCGGAGAAATAGGAGGGGGAAGGATGAGAGGGGAATTAGAGAAAGGGTACTTTAAGGGAGGGATTAGTCCTAAGCAAATCAAAGTCTAAGTATATAAAAAGATATTTATAGCTTTTCTTGAGGTGGAAAAGAATGGGAATCTGAAAGGGTATCCATAAACCGGGGAAGGATTGAACACAGGCATATATATGTTATAAATTATTGTTATTATGTTGTTATAAAATAGTTGAAGGGGATGGTTTCAGAGAAACCTGGGAAGACAGGAAAACATATGAACTGTTACAGAATGAAGGGAACAGAAGCAGAAGCATAATTTCTACACGGAAAACAATACAGAAAATACAACTTTGAAAGAATTTGGGACTCTGGCCAGCAAATTGACCAACTAAAATTCCAGAGGACTTATGATGAAGCATGCTGCTTACTTCCTGATAGAGGTGAAGGACTCAGAATATGGAATAAGATATACATTTTTTATATGTGGCCAATGTGGAAATTTGTTTTGTAAAAAGGTTTTGTTTTTCTTTTATTCTAAACTAGGAGTTGAGGGAGGTAGAAATATGTTGGGATAGGAGAGAATAAAAGGCAGTTTTGTTCAGGAAAAATATGCATATTTTTTTTAAAAATAAAAAGAGAAAAGACCCAGGCATAGAGCTGGAAAGGGCTTTAGAAGGTTATCTAGCCCAACCTCCTCATTTATAAAAATGTGAAGAAAGTGAGACTCACAGATTTACCCAAAGTCAAATAATTCAATTAAACAAGCATTGATTAAAGGTTGGGAATGGGGGGCAGCTGGGGGACTCAGTGGATTGAGCAAGCCTAGAGATGGGAGATCCTAGGTTCAAATCTGACCTCAGACATTCCTAGCTATGTGACCCTGGACTAGACACAACCCCCATTGCCTAGCCCTTATCACTCTTCTGCCTTGGAACCAATACATAGTTTTGATTCTAAGATGGAAGGTGAGGGCTTAAAAAAAAGTTGGGAATGGTGGGATCTAAGATTTTAGAAGCAAAGTAGGTCCAATTTGTAGAGAATCTTGAGTGTCAAATGAAAAAATAAGGAAGTCTCAGAGTTGCAGATTGATAAATATTTGTGAAGTGCTTAGCACAGTGCCTGGTACATGCTCTTTCCTTCCTTCCTTCCTACCCTTTCCTTCCCTGGGAAGGAAACAGAGCTCCCCTGAGACAGCACCCTGGAATGATGTCCCATCAAGAAGATGAATCTGGTGGCCACATGTAATCATTTGGCTTGGAGGAGTCAGGAGACTTTCAAGCAGGGAGGCCAATTGGGAGGATCCTAGAGTCATCCAAAAATGGGGTGGCAGCAAAGAGGAAAGAAATCCAAGAGCCATTATGTTTCTTGCTTGAGATGTGAGGAGACCAATTTTAGTTCTTAAATGGTATAGGCCAGGACTGGTCCCATGCCCTTAGTGTCTTTTTTTTTTACTTTCCTTTTTTGCTTATAAGATCCTGGGATTTAGAACATCCTCATTTTTACAGATAAGGAGACTTGCCTGAGACCACCAGGCAATAAGTTGGAAAGCTACTTTACACAATAACCAAGTCTTTTTATTATGGGAGCAAAAGTCCAGGGATTAAACTGCATAGTTGTTCTACTGAAATTTAGGCCTTGAAGATCTTTGTATAAGGACATGAAAAATCCCAGCATTCCATCCTTCTGATTATCTCCCATCAATATCCTTTTATCTCCCATCCATCACCACCACCTCAAAATCTGTCTCTTCCCAGCCTTCTTTTACTTCAGTTTTCCTACTATCAAGGGGACCCTCCTCTTACAAGGCTGACCTATCTGCCCCTAACCTTGATATCATTTCCTCTAGAATTCTGCTTCATGCATCCTGTAAAACTATTTTTCTTCCTCCACCCTCTCCCTCCCCATCTTCAGTCACTCCTAGAGCCAAAACTAGGGATCACTGCTTCTGGGACATGCAGTGCCAAGGGCAGTATGATCAGTAGGCATGGTCATGGCAGGACAGGAGGTGGCATCCCACCCCCAGAATGAATGAATGAAGCATTTATTATGTGCAAAGCACTGTGCCAAGTGCTGAGGTCACAATTAGAAAAATAGTCCCTGCTCTCGAGAAGCTCACACTCTAATGAGTCTGCCAAGGCTCCTGGGGTTTAGGGGAAGTTGATGCAATCAAAGTGGTGCCGCTGCAATTATCAGGCTAATCAGAGTGGTAGGTAGCACCTACCTTCCAAGGTTGTTGTGAAGAATGAATGAGGAAATATTTGTGAAGTGCTTAGCACAGTGCCTGGCACATGCTCTTTCCTTCCTTCCTTCCTACCCTTTCCTTCCCTGGGAAGGAAACAGAGCTCCCCTGAGGCAGCACCCCGGAATAATGTCCCTATTGCTCCATGATATGTTCATCTCTGGTCTTTTCTCTACTGGCTCCTTCCCCCTTTGCCTACAAAATGCTCAAGTCTCTCTCCCTTAACCTAAAAAATCCAGAGTTCATTCTTTGACATTGCCATTTCCTCCAGTTAGCATTCTACTTGGATGACTTTAGGCAAGTCATTTTCCCTTTCATTTTGGCTCTATATATTAAGCCACCTAACTGCCCCAGAACAATGCAATAGTGTGCCTATTTTCTTGAAACCCCTTTACAACTGTAATTCTTTCCTTTTTTTTTTGGTCATCTTTGTCAATCTAATGGGTGTTACAGGGGAACCTCAGAGTTGCTTACATTTCATTTCTCTAGTTATGAGAGATTTGCTTGGAGTTCTTCAATTGAACACTGCCAATTCATAGCCTTGGACTATTTTTCTATTGGGGTACCCCTGAATTCTCTTCACTCCTACCACTCTCTCCAAGGCCACCAGTGACCTCTTTATGTTTATTTTAATTTCAATCTTTATTTACATCTTTTAAAAAAACATCATCTTCATTTTCCAATATAGTCCTTCCAGAAGCTATTCCTTATGACAGAGTGGGTTTCTCAGCAAATTAACACATCATCTAAGTATGCTATTATATGATCCATTCTATACCCATTCCCACCTCTGCAAAAAAAGGAAGACCCAGTTACTTCTCTTCTTTTTGGACCAGTTTGGTTATTATAATTTCAAAGCATTCATCTGCAATCATTTTGTTGCTTCCATTTACTGGTTGGTGTCATTATATGCATACTATTTTCTTTATTCTGCTTCCTTCATTTTGCATCAGTTCCTAGAAATCTTCCCATGCTTTTCTGAATTCATTTCTTACATAGCAATATTTCTTTATATTCATGTGCCACAATTTGTTTGGCCATTCTCTGACTGGTTCCAAACTTTGGGAAGTTGGCATTGTTTAAGCTTGCTTTGGTGAGCTTCTCAACGTGTTTTAAAATTTCATTAAAAAAATAATAAACCTGCCCGATACTACCTTATTTTATGATCTTTGTACACAAGACAAGGAGGTTATGTGGGTTTTCAATATAGATTTATTTGAATAGTGTATATTAAGCATTGTAATGTATATATCCACATTAGATTGTGTGTATATCATCATAATTTCTTGCTAATTTAATAAATCTAATGCGTGTCTAAAACAAAAAAAAAAGAAACAACTGATGGGATCTTTGGTTCCAGGTATTTATTACTATAAAAAGTGCTACTCTACTTCACCAGTGACCTTTTTTTTTTTAATCAGCCTTCATCCTCTTTGACATTTCTGCAGCTGATACTACTCACTTCTCATCCCCTATTTCTTTCTTAATATACTCTTATTCCTTGACTTCCATGACACTGCTTTCTCCTGGTTCTCTTCTTATTCTCCTCAAAGGCTCACTAACCTCTTCTAATTCCTGTAAGAATGAATGTTCCCCAAAGGTTTATCTACTGGCCCTCTTTTCTTCTCTCTGTACTCTATCCCTTGGTAATCAACTATAACATCTGGGCAAATGCCTCCTGGATATAACTCAACAGCTGACAGCTTTCTTTCCTACAATTTTCCTAGAACATTTTTTCTAGAATCTTCTTTTCCTTTTATTATACTCTCTTCTTCTGTGTATTTGTCCACCTAGTAGGATGTAAGCTTTTGGAGAGCAAAGACTGAACGATTTTATTATCTTCATATTCCAAAGGCCAAACACAAGATCTTGCACATACCAAGTACTTAATAAATATTTATTGAGTTTTTAAAAATATGTACAGGTATATTCAACCCTAATCACTCAGGTTCCAATCCTGCATCTCCAATTTTGGTCATATTGAGTTTGAGGCAACATTTGTACATCTTCATCTACCTCTCCTTCTAATTTTTCTGTTTTTGTTGAAGGCAACATCATCCCAATCATTTGGGGCTGAAAATACACTTATCCCTTCCACATCTCAGGGGGTTAGGGATGTGGTCCCCCCATGATCTAGAAAATGCATGTAAAATATTTTTACTCTCTTGTCATACCAGAGAAGTCGTCTGAATTTTTTCTTTTATGGAGTATTTACAGTACTTTATTGTAAACTTTGTCATAGGCTATATAAAGGTCAATGTTAACATTTCTAGCCTCTGTGTGTGGTCTACTGACTTGCAAGTTCTTGTCTAACTTTTTATTTATTTTAACTTTAAAAAAGAAATTGTATCTATTTGTGGTATTAAAGATAAAATGTGTTGATATTATTTAATACTATGCATACATTTTATGCATTTCTGAGTTTCTAAACTGTTTCTGTGTCATCTGCTTATCTGCATGTAGTCTACCACTTCCACAAAATCAAAACTGCAATGGGGAAAGTCAAGATTTGGAAGGGATATCTGTACTGTCTGTCATCTTTGACTCTTCTCCCTTTGTCACTCCTATACCCATTGGTTGTCAAGTGTGTAGATTCTACTTTTTAATCTGTCCTCTTTTCTACCCTTCCAGCAGCCACCCTAGTTCAATTGTCTTCAATTCTCTTTTTTTTTCTCTGAATTATTCTAATGGTTTTCTTGATCCCTTTCTCATAGTTCCATTCCTCCTAATATGGGGGTCTGATTTACTCCTGTGATCAGAAACCTTCAGTCACTGCCTACCAAATAAAGTCTAAAACATAAATTTCTTAGCCTGGCTTTTAAGGTCCTCACTTATACTTGCAGCCTTATTTCACATCCCTTCCCTTCAAGTACTCTACAGCTGAATCAGACAGAGTACTACTAGTTATTCTTCAATTTCTTCCAGCCCCTTTTGCTTCTATTCATTTGAACAATCCATCCTCATGCCTGTCAAAAATGCTAAACAAAGATCAAATATTTTGCTGCTGGCAGGTATGCTAAATAAAAGAATTTAGAAAAAAGATTCCAAGGAGGCGGATAGGCCATTTCTTCTCCTTCCCATCTCCCCTCCCCATTTCAACCAACCTCACTTAGCCTCAAGGTTTACTTGCCTGATAACCAGGATTGGGAGCATTATAGGGACTAAGCAGAGTCTCCTACCCTTGCCTTATATAGTTCTTATACTAATTTGTTGGTGGGAGCCTCAAAAAGAGTTTGTGCAACTATACACTGACAAATGGAGATTTGACAGGTGTTAAAGGAATTCTCTAACCCCAAACTGGATAGAATATATCATTAAGGCCAGAGACTTGGCATGAAAGCAAGAGAAGACCAATCCAAAAGGCCAATAATCAGCCTGAGGACATCTGCTGGCTTTTGGAGGTGGTCTAACTGGCACAGTGGTCTTAAGCTATGTAAACTAAAAAAGCTTTAACTCTCCTTTGAAAGAGAGGCTTACTAGCCACCACAACTCAGGAGATGGTAGCAGATGGCCAAAAGGAGCCAAATAACTGAAGAACAGCTGGTGGTAGCTGAGAACAGCCAAGCAAGCACCAGAGCATGAGGCAACATGATGACCAGCAGGGAGCAGCAGAGAATAGTATGACGACTTCCTACTCTATTCTAGTTCCTGGGTCATGAGTAGTCTCTGCATATACACGTTTCTCCACTGGCAACATGGTAGAATGCAATGTGTGCTGAATTTGTAGTCAAAGGACCGTGGTTCAAATTTGAATTCTGCTACTCCATCTTGGGCAAATCACTTAACCCCTCTGAGTTCTAGTTTCCTTATCTGTAAGATGAAGAGACAAGATGACCTCAAAAGTCTAATATCCCATCTATTATTAGAAGCCTTCCCTAATCCTCCTTAATTCTAGTACCTTTCCTCTGTTAAAAATCTCCTATTTATCCTTTCTATATCTTGCTTTGTATATATTTGTTTGCATGTTGTCCCTCCCTTTAGATTACAAGCTCCTTGAGGGCACGGGCTCTCTTTTGCCTCTTTTTGTATCCTCAGCTCTTAGCATAGTGCCCACCACTCAGTTTGTTTACTGATTGATTTTTAGCTCTAAATTTATGATTCTATTGTAATCTATGGAAGGGTATATCCCTGTAGAATTGAGGAAGGATGATTTTTGTCACTATTTTGTGCTAGTTAATTAAATCTCTTTGCTTTGAATTGAAGTATCCTTTCTTGTTGATTTAGGAAACTAAATCCATTACTGTAATCTTGAGAGCTATCCAATTCAGCAATTATTAAGCAAGATACTGTTCTGGGACTACAAAAATTAAATACTCTCTTCCCTCAAAGAGCTTACATTGTACTGGGGAAATGTGTAAATATGGGAAGGGAAGTATGAAATATAAGTAAAAAAATAAGGTGTAAGCCAGATTGTGGAGGGATTTAAATGATAAGTTGAGAGGTTTGTATTTTATTCTAGAGACTTCTGAGAGCCACTGAAGATGCTTGAGTTGGGGAGTAGGTGGGAGATGGAAAAGGGTAGTGATGACCCAAATTGTGTCCTAAAAATAGAAATTTGGCATCAATGTGAAAGGTGGGTTGGTGAAAGGAAAGACCAAGGCAGGAATCCCAAATAGGATCCATTTGCAATGGTTCCTGTAGGAGAAAATAAGATTCAGAATTAGGAGAGAAAAGGGGGTAGATGAGAAAAATGTAAAGATGACAAGATATGATAAGTAATTGGCTATGGAGAGTGAGAGAGAGGATAAGAATCAAGAATAACTCCAAGATTTTGAACTTGGGTGCCTGGAAGAATGCCTATGGGACATCCAGGCAGAATGTCTAGCATGAAGGTGGAATATAGGACTGTGGTTCTAGAAAGAAAACTTAGAGTGAGCCATATAATTTAAGGAGTCAATAATGAGAGTAGATGAGGTCATCAAGGGAGAGAAAGTGTAAGAATTAAAAGGGTCTCACAGCCCTCACATTTTCCCCTCTGATCATGATTTCTCTGCTGGGCAGATCACTCAGCCAAACTCCCAGGATTTGCTCCTTTCCTTGGCTTAACTCTCAATTGCCCAGGATAATCCTTTCCTGAGTTCCTATCTAGATCTCATCTTTACTGCCAGAAGTACCACTCCTTGAAGCTTAAGCATCTGCCTCATCTGTCTGGAGAGTGTGTCTCTATATTCTCTGCTGGATACAGAGTTCTCCTACCACTCAAGCTTCAGTTCTTCTTCCGGACAGTCAGAGAAAGACTGTCATGTTTTCTAAAGGGATAAAGAGTGTTTATATTTTGTTAACATGCTAAAATCTCATCATCTGTCATTATGTCCTTTTTGGAGAAATTTACAGTTAAAGACCAATTCTCTCTCTTACTACCCGGAAGAATGTCTAGGAGGATGTTTAGTGGTCTGTCAAAATGTGTAAAGAAGTCAGGTAGGATAAGCCCTGAGGAAAGAGCACTGGGATGAACAGTTCCATGATCATTGGTAGGTAACCTTGGAGAGAAGAGTTTCAAGTGAGGGATGGGGTTAGAAAACAGATTTCTAGGGAATGAGAAGTAGGAAGTGAAGAAGTGGAGGCCACAAGGATAGGCCACATATTTTAGAAATATGGCCACAAAAGAGAGAAAACAGAGGATGATAACGTGATATAATAGGATAAAATGAACATTTTTCTAATGATGGTGGAAAACAAGGCATTTTTGTAGTTGATAGGAAAAAAATCAGTAGAGAATAGGAGATTAAAGACAGGGTTAGGTGATGACTAAGGGAAGACACTACTAGGAAGAATGGAAGGGAATAGAGGGGTTCCTTTTGGCAAAGAGGTCCATTTGAGACCAAAGGAAGAGGGAAAAGGAGTTGATGAGGGTCTTTGAGAAAGGGTGGAGGAGGGGAAGGAGTTCACGACAGATGGTGCTCTGTGGTCCTCTACTGTGAAGGATTGGGAAGAAATAGGGTGGATGGGACTGAGGGAAGAGGAGAGAGAAAAGTTTCTGTAGAACATGTGATAAAGGTAAATAAGTATATAGTAAAAGAATTGCTGTATAATACTGTGGATCCAGTTGAAATCAAATTAAAATGTGTATCAAACCTAGTCATATTGTCTCCTGAAACATTTAGTAGCACATGAGCAGGAGTGGAAAGTTTGTAAAGGGGGTCTGCTAGAGTTGGGGTTTGACAACAGAATAAGGGAAAAGAGATTCAAAGGTAGCTGATTAGTATGTAGTTGAATTGGTCAACAATGGGCTCAGGGTTATAAAGGGAGGGAAGTTAGGATAGAGCACAAATAATAAACATGGAGAGTGGAGGGACTGACAGTCAAGGTGAGGATGAAAAATGGGGTCAGGAGGAGTCAAATTGACAGATATATATTTTTCTCTCTGATCATAACCTCCCACTGGACAAAGTCCTGGATCATGAAGATATAGGGTTTTTTTGTTTTTTTTTAAACCCTTACCTTCAGTCTTAGAGTCAATACTGTGTATTGGCTCCAAGGCAGAAGAGTGGTAAGGGCTAGGCAATGGGGGTTAAATGACTTGCCCAGGGTCACACAGCTGGGAAAGGTCTGAGGCCAGATTTGAACCTGGGACCTCCCGTCTCTAGGCCTGGCTCTCAATCCACTGAGCCACCCAGCTGCCCCCGAAGATAGAGTTTTAAGTGGATGCTGGCCCATTGAGTACTTGAAACTTATGATCATTTTTTGGAAGTCTATATGTGAGGGGCCCCTTGGGTGCTAAATGTATTTTTGTGGAACAGTATAGTGCTGAAGGCATCTTAAATAAAAGTTAAGCACTGAAGAAGAGGTTTTATGGAGGGACAGACAAAATCTAGAGAAGAGAAAAGAGAGAGAGCGTGTGTGTGTGCGTGCGTGTGTGTGTATGTGTGTGGTGTGTGTGGTGTGTTCGTTGGGGGAGGCAACAGCTTGATATGTTTTAGAGACATTGAGGAAAGAGATCTTATAAAAGTAGAGAGTTTGTGTTCACTCATTATACAGTATTTTTTAGCATCTGTTAAATGAAAGGCATTGTACTAGGCACTAGGGATATAAAGATAAAATAAAAATGGAACCTAGCCTCAAAGAGCTTACATATTGGGAAGGAGTTGGAAATAAGCTTGGATAAGTAAAATGAAACTCAACTGTAGAGGAACTTGAAAGTGGTAAAAATTATATTATTAGGGAGCAGCTAGGTGGCTCAGTGGATTGAGAGCCAGACCTAGAGATGGAAGGTCCCGAGTTCAAATTTGACCTTGCTCTATGACCCTGGGCAAATCACTTGACCCCCATGCCTAGCCCTTACCACTCTTCTGCCTTGGAGCCAATACACAGTATTGACTCTAAGACTGAAGGTGAGGGTTTAAAAAAAACTGGATTACTACCAAATAAAGTTAATCAATAAGCATTTATTAGGCAACTATTGCCTGCCAGACACTAAGCTTTGGAGACAAAGAAAATAGGAAGGAACATGGAAAGTCAAATCTTGTGGCCATCTAGCACGGAAAAATTCAAGTACCTGTTCCCAAAGAAGAATCGATCAAGGGATTAACTCTAAAATATCCTGGTTAGTTAAATTATACCCCCCTTCATCATCCCATAAAATCATTCCTTTCTTTTTTTTTCTTTTTTATAGTGAAATATTCGAAATGCAGAAAATCTGGTGTCCAGTAGAAAACAACTGCAGCTAGAGGGCAAAGTGGATAGAAGGCTGGACTTGGAGTCAAGGAAATCTGAGTTCTAATCCATCCTCAGGTATTTACTAGCCTTGCGACCCTGGGTGAGTCACTTACCCCTGCTGGCCTCAGTTTCCTCATCTATCAAAGAAATGGCCAGTATCTTTGTCAAAAAAACCTCAGATGGGATCACGAAGATGGGACATGACTGAAACAACTCAACAACAACAACAATGACATTGTGCACACCTTAGTCCAGAGAAGCCCAGAAGTAAGTCCAGGATTCCCAGAACACTGGATGTTTTTCCACTTGCTACAAGTGTCACATTGTAGGCTTTGTCTTATAGTCCCCTACTAAAAACAATTGTGAAACAGGACTCTGAAGGCTCCTTGCCAGGAGAACAGGCCAGCCTGGCTGGGTGCAGGGAGCAAAGTTCCCCTCCCTTGCTAACCCAGGGTGTCCCAGTTTGCTGAGCAAGATGTTGCAGTAGCCCCTAGCTGAGCTCCAGAGCGGAGCTCATGGGCTGACAGGTGATTGACAATTTTCTGGTTTCAAATTAAACAGAAAACTAAATTAGCAAATTAATTGTTTGACGCGTTTTCCTGGGCCTCTCATCAGCTGCCACAGGACCCGTAGCCAATGAATGAAGGCCTCTTGCCTGGCTGGGAGAGGGGGTTGGGGGCTCGGCATCAGCTCCTGCTATCTACCAAGTGTCAGTCATGTTAATTTTAAATTACTTTTGTACAGCTTGGTGTCAAAATGATTAAAGCATGAAGAAGAAAACAGAACCCTAGCAGGGCTGGGCCATCTCTGACTCTGGCCATTCCCTCTTGGCCCCTCTCCCCCCCAGGAATCATGGAGGCCCCAAACCCTGTGCCCTTCACTGACCTGCCCAGGATGGAGGGGTGGGGGCTGGGAGAGGGGAGCCAGGATGGTCACCATGGCTCCCTTTGCTGCTTCTGTAATAATTCAGGCCTCTGATACTGCAGGGTTTGTAACAGAGCCCCTGAGATGGATATAGGCAGGCTCCCCCTCGTACTTCTTAAAGCATTACCTTAATCTCTTTGGTTCATGGGTTGCCATGGTCAAAGAATTCATACCTGCGTGCCAAGCTGCTAGTGATGAGCTTCTCACCACTGAGGGTAGTTTTCAGCAAGTAGACTTGGTGATTTGCCAAAAATCTATTATGTAAGGTCTTCCTAGCATGGTAGAACCTGCCAGGGCTTATGTTCTACTGGCAGACGCTTGGAGAAGTCTGGGTCATCTATATACCATGAGGAGGCATTTGTGGAGGAATTTAATGGTGTGCATCAATTTTAGACAGGATCATCGGATCATGGATTTAGAGCTGGGGGAACCTTAGAGACCACGGAGCCTAAGCCCCTTGTTTATAGGTGAGGACATGGAGATCTATGAAAGTGGCTTGCTCAGGGCCATACAGCAAGTCAAAACATCTGAGGTTGGATTTGAACCTGTCCTATCTGGGCTGCACCACATTGCTGACCTTTTGGGCAATTTCTTTCTCCTGAGTCTTAATAAAAATAAATTATAGAGATAAAGACTCTCCTGAGTCTTTACTAAAAAGACATAGTATAAAAATTAAATTTATATCTCTAATAATAAAAATATTATATTTTATGAGGTTCATTAAGGATCATTAGAAATCAAGGAATAAAGAGGATACAAAATAAAAACCATGTGCCCACGGCTGGTTAGCCATTTTCAAATTTTCCCCACCTTACCACCTTTACTGCTAATGCTACATTATTCAAGAAGAGAGTGGGAGGCGTTAATGCCAGTTAAATACCAATAATGTGATCTCGCCAATGTGGAGACCTAGAAGAGATTATAGGGAATTCTGGGAAATACCAAGGACTTCTGGGGAATGAAGTCTAAGGTTCAAAATCTCCATTTATACATTAGTTAATTATAAGAATATATTTATCTAAAAGACCCATACAGAGTAGACAATTGGAGTTAAGAGACATGTTTAGGGTCACATAGCTAGGGAGTGTCTAAGGCCATATTTGAATCTAGGACCTCCCATCTCCAGTCTTGACTTTCTATCTGCTGAACCCCCTAGCTGCTCCAATAATAGGAATTTTAAAACATATAAATGGATCCATAATCTCATCAATTTCAAAGTACCCAATAATAATGCAAATCAAAATTCACCCATGCCTACCCATCTTATGCAACTATTGTCCATTTCCTCCTATAATTTCACTTCAAGAGATCCATCCAACATGCTGGGGACCTCCCTTGAATGTGCATAGGAAAATTATTTTGACATTCATTTTCTTACAACAGACCAAGGGATTTTTGCATCTGTAAAGCTACCTACCTAGATTCCTAATAGAATCAAACTATTAAAAAATAATGCGGTATAGTGAAAAGAGCTCTGGATATTGAAGGCAAAAATACCATTCTGTGAATTCCATCTTTGTTCTTTATTCCTGTATGGTTTGGGGCCACTTCCCTGTGCCTCACTCAGTCTCCTCATCTGCAAAATGAGCACATTTGTCTAGATGATCTCAAAGGTCCCTTCTAGCTATAAATCTGCAATCCTATGCTCTTCACGTTACCACATGCTGACTTACCTGCTTGTCTCCCAGGTTCCCACACAGTGAATGCTATCTTTCTTTCTCTGTCCCCCCACCCTACTGTTCCCAGCAAGAATCCTTCCTCTCTTTATTTGAAGAAGATAGTGCAACCCTCCATGGATTATTCATTTAGCAAGAAACTTCCTCCAAATGCAAAGTCCTATCAGTGACCTCTGTTCCTTTCACACCGGGCAAGTTCAGTTCTCTGGTTGTTTGGTTTTCTTTGTGAGATACTTTCCCTCAGAATAAGCCACTTGCCTCATTGGTTCAAAAACCTCTCTGTACCACAGTTGCCTTTTCTGTAAAATGGACCACTCCGTTCTCTTTAAACTCAATTCAATGATTCTACGTTATCATAACCTACCTCCTATCCTCCCAGTTGTAACCCTGTAAAATGAGAGGGCTGGTTTGATGATCTCTACGAGCCTCATCTATATTCCAAAGTTCCTTCTGACTCTGATATTCTACAGAATGCCTATGAAATGTTATTGTCATAACAAAAAGTTGATCTATGTGGAACTCTTATTTACCAACAAACAGTTAATATACGCTGCTTGAAATTCTCTTTTGGGAAGTCTGTAGGAGTCTCCTTCCCCTACAACCAATCACCTTCTATTACTTAGCCATACTGTTTGATTCTGCAATTGCAATCATTCAGCAAACATTTATAAAGTGCCCTCTCTGTGCCAGGCAAGGTGCTAAGGCAAAAGTGAGACAGTCTCTGACTCAAGTGGCTCAGTAACTCTGAGGGATATAACATATAGGTTGTAGGTAACAAATAAAGTGATAGGAGGGGTGATAACTGAGAAGAGAAAGGACTTGAACCAAACAGTAAATGGAGCTGGGCACTCCAGGAGTCCGAAGAGAAGAGGGAGGGCATCCTAGGCATATGGAAAAAGAGATGGGAAATGGAATGTTTGTTATGAAAAAGTGTATAGTGTTTAAGGAGGAGTAATATGAAAGAAGCCTGGAAAGAGAAACTGATGCCAGATCATGAAGGGCAATACAAAGAGAAATGGAATTCTTTCCTAAAGACAATGGGGAGACCTTGAAGCTTCTTGAACAAAGGAGTGATGTGGTCATACCTACACCTGAGGAAAAGCAATTTGGCAGGCATTTAGGAGGATGGATTATAAAAGAGAGAGAGAGATGCAGGAGAACCAACTAGGAAGCCATTGAGATAGAATGAGTCATAAAGGATAAGGATTTGAATTAAGATTGTCATGGAATGACTGGTCAATGACAGTTTAGACCTTGCACAATATCCACATAGGTGGCTTGGTGAGGATGCTTCGTGTGTGTGTGTGTGTGTGTGTGTGTGTGTGTGTGTGTGAGATGGGGGGACTCTTTCTCTCCTTGAAGCAGAGCATGCACAAGTATCCTCTATTTCCTTGCTGATGACTGCAAAGTGACCAAAAAAAAAAAAAAGCCTTTTAAGTGGCTACTGAGTGAGAAGCAAGTGTGCACACAAAAGCGTAGACAGATTAGAATACTCTATCTCTCCTCTGGTATCTTTTTTTAGGAAGAAAAGATGTTGTGATCTCCAAGTGGGGGTAAATGTAGCCTTGACCACCACCTCTCTCTATCCTGCCACCATGTGGTTGTGAATGCTTAGGATCTGTTTCTCCTACCTTTGTTATGTTTTAGTCTTTCCTGATCTGAGGTGAAGAAATATGTAGGGACATAGAAGATTAGGTTTTGTAAGTTCTGAAAGGTCTGAAGGGAGAGAGAGTAGGCTGTCCAAGAGGCATGCTCTTTGAGAATCAAGGAGAGAATATGGTCAAGGGCACAAGTAAAAGGGCTGGCATTGTGGAGAGGGGCTACCTCATTATCTGAGACTAGAACAAAGGAGGAAAGGATTGGGATGAAGCTAAGGTGATATGAAGATGGAACTGGGAAGAAGGTGCTCAAGAAGGATGAACTTCATTTTTCATAATAGTCTATGAGGCAGAACCCTCTTAATACATGTGGGTCAAGCCTGGCCTGGGCCAGTCCAGTGGTTTGGGTTTAGAACAAAATAAGTCATTTGTTGATCATCTGGCAGTTTACAAAAGAAGACAACCATAGCAAAGAAAGGAAATTCAGCAGAGATATATATTGATTTCACTGAGGACCACTACCCCATAGCCTAAAGAAGGAAGTCTTGACTCCTCTTGCAATAGGACACTGCTTCAGTCATTTAGACTAGAGTCCCTGGAGTCAACTAAGTCCCAAAATTGATTTCATTGCCTTTAAAAGGAAAAAAAATTAATCTAGTCTACAAAGGGACCTAAGAAAAATTAGTAAGGCCTTAGGAAATGATTACTGCTCTTTTAACACATCTGTAGCAGGGAGGGCGTAGCATAAGTGACTAGAGTAGAGGTTTAGAACAACCATTTTCAAGAATTCCATGGGACCAATTATAGAAGAGTAAAAAGACTGGTGCGGAACTGGACAAAAAAATGTCTGTGTCCTAATCAACACAGTTGTGTGACTTCTAGCACTAGCAGTATTAAATGACAGGTGAGCAGGAATGGAAAAGCTAGATGGTGGGTGTAAAATAGGATTGGAGTCTCAAAGATGTGAGCAAATAGGACAATGGGGTAAGAGATTCAAAGGGTCTAACACAGTGTTAAATTGAACTAGTTAACTAAAGGATCAACATTTTGAAGAGAGCTAAGAGAGGCCAGTACAGAAGCATTGCCCCTAGGGTAAAAAGGCAGTAGAATGACTGGAGATTGAGGTAATGATGGATGTTGGTATTAGAAGGAGCAAGACACTGGGATAACTGAAAGGAAGGTAGATCATGATTGGATACAGGCATTTCACAGTTATTGCAGTGTGGCAGTAATGCGGCAGACAACATGATCATGGCAGATGGAAGAGAACTGTAGGGACTAATAACAAGACCTCAGTATTTCTTTCTCTATTAAAAATATATATATTTGATAGCATCGAAAGGCTTAATCTCTGGTGGCTCCTGAGAAGAATGTCTATTGGTGCCCTAAGGATACTTAATGTGATATGACCAGTGGTCAAGGTTTGATAGAAAGAACCCAGATTCTCCAGGAACCACATCCTCAAGGCTGGGGAATATCTCATTTTAAAATTCATAAATACTTGATCCACTTGCAGGTTTTATTGACACGATAATCTGACTATTTCCCCCTTCTTCCATCTGCCACATTCTTCTACTGCTGACAAGGAATCACCTTGGTCAAGTCTTCTAATCCTTCTGCCTGATAAATTTGAAAGTCCCTTTCAAATCTGTGAGATAATTGTTCACCCCATCTCCAAGATCTTTCTTGTGGGTAACCTTGACCCTTATTTCTCTTGTGATTCTAAATTCTACATGTATCCATGCTTACATTCAGGATCCTAAGATTTAAAGCTAGAAAGGAGCTGGAAGATTATATAACTCAACCTCCTCATGTTATAGCTACTAAAAATAACTGATGTTCATATAGCACTTTTACATAGGTCTAAAAAGCTCTTTACCTAGACTGTCATTTAAGCCTCACAGTACCCATATGACATAGACAGTACAGGTATTATCTCCACTTTATAAAGAGAATAAGTGACTTGCCCAGTCACAGAGCTAAGGATTTGATCCCGGTTTTGCTGACTCCAAGTCTAGTACTTTATTCACTGTCATGCAGATGAGGAAAACTTGAGGCCACAAGGGGAAGTAGACCTGAGACTCACTATTCTAGTGCTCTATATTTTGATGTCTTTTCCTTCACAGTGCCTTTCACCTTTCCTTTCCCTGCTTAACCCCCAATTCCTACATTTGTCTAACACCAGGCACACCACAATTCATTCATTTTGCTTTATGATGTCAGGCTTCCCTCCTAGTAAGCTAGGTATTTCTGAAACATGATTACTGACTGAGATTGGCCATGCCTGGCCCTGTTAGCCTTTATACCACATATGCTCCACAGTCCCAGACTGGGCTTCCAAGAGGGTAATCTGATTTGGGAATTCTCTGCCCGAGCATATCTCAACATGTTTCACTTTTATTCCAGTTCTGGTGAAAATGTGATCCCAGCATCTATCATCTAGAGTACCTCCTGAGTGGAAAAGGGATTAAGCTTTGAACTAATTGGTGATGTGTATAGCTAAACAGATGACCAGCCCTGGAGCAGAGAAGCCACTTTCCCCAGCATGTTGGCAGAGATCTGAAAAAACAGAGCAAAAGGAATGGAATCTCTCATGCAATCATTTTCCTGCCTTGGGCTTATATTGGAGCAACCTCCTTTTACAAGCTTCAATGACTTTGGTTCACTGGGTCTTGGTTTTGAGGTTAGTGTTATAATAATACTTTACCTTTCTGTAGCACACTCCATGAGGTAAGCAGTGCAAGTTATTGTCCTCTGTATGTGTACATCTGTATCTTCCTGTGCTCTCTGACTACCTGCCCCTCAAGATGGAGTCATAACTTAGGGTATGGCAACTGGAGCTTTGTCCCAGGGTAATGAAATTTATTGGGGCTTTCACTGTACTTCTATGCTCCAGAAAGACAGAAAGTCTTTCTGGAGCATAGAAGCAACAGTACTTAACATCTAGTTAGAAAGAATAATCAGTTAAAATAATAAGTGATTGATTGATAGGCTGAATTTCCCTATTTAAAAATTTTTATTTAGAATTTAATTTAGAATTTAGAATTATTTAGAAATCTTATTTAAAATTTAGAATTTATCTAGAATTTTAAAGATGTTTTATTTTACCAATTAAATGTAATAACAATTTTCAACTTAAGTTTTCTGAAGTTATAAGATTCAAATAGTTTTGTCTTCCTCCCTCCCCATTCCCAGAGAAACTGATATGGGTTATACGTGTATTATCAGGCAAAACATATTTCCATAATGTTTGTTGTTATAAGAGAATACTCACATAAAACCAAAACCCCAAAATAAAAACCAAAATAAAGATAGAATGCTTTGATCTGCATCTGACTCCAACAGAGTAGCTAAGTCTTTTACAGTTGATCATCCCACAATATTGCTGTTACTGCGTACAGTTTTCTCCTGGTTCTGCTTATTTCACTTTGCATCAGTTCATGTGGATCTTTTTATCTCTTTTTGAAATCATCCTACTCATCATTTCTTACAGTACAATAACTTTCCATCACCATCATATACCACAATTTGTTCAGACATTCCCCAATTGATGAATATCTCCTCAGTTTCCAATTCTTTGCCATCACAAAAAGAGCTGCTATAAATATTTTTTATTTTTATTTTATTTTTTAATTTTTAGACATTATTTTATTTGGTCGTTTCCATACATTATACCCTGGAAACAAAGATCATTTTCTTTTCCTCCCCTCACCCCCCCCCCCCCCCCCGCCTTTCCCTCTCCCATAGCCGACGCATGATTCCACTGGTTATCACATGTGTCTTGACTCGAACCCATTTCCATGTTGTTGGTATTTGCATTATAGTGTTCATTTAGAGTCTCTCCTCAGTCTTATCCCCTCCAACCCTGTAGTCAAGCAGTTGCTTTTCATCGGTGTTTTTATTCCCACAGTTTATCCTTGCTATAAATATTTTTGTAGGAACAGGTCCTTTTCCCATTTTTATGATCTCTTTGGGACCCAGACCTAGAAGTGGTATTACTGGCTCAAAGGTTATGACAGTTGTATGTGCCCTTTGGATATATGAACTCTCCTATCTTGTGCAGTAGCTTCACTCCCTATTTCTAAGGTCTTTATCTCCTGAACTCAGAGAGGTATCCTGTATGCATTAACCTCTCAAATAAGGGTGCTTTACCAAGTAGTTTGTAGTGCTCAGAGGACACACAAAATCTCTAGCAATGTCTTTGATATGAGGGCCTGACCAGTAATGTCATACTCCAGGAGTGATAAATTTCTCCACCCATAAGGACTTACAGCTTGGTAAACTGACAGTTTGAGAGGGTTGTCTAAGGTACTAAAAAGGTCACTTAAATAGGGACAGTTAGGTGGTATAGTAGAGAGTGTGCCTGGCCTAGAGTCAGGAAGACTCATCTTGAGTTCAAATTTAATCTCTATTACTTTACTAGCTGTGTCAATTGACCCTGTTTGCCTCAGTTTCCTCATCTGTAAAATGAGCTGGAGAAGTACTCCTACTCCAGTATCTTTGCCAAGAAAACCTCAAGTGGTAATCTGTATTACCCCAAAAAAGTAATACAAAATTCTAGATTTTTATAAAACTTAATTTTAAAAATAGGGATTTCAAGGTAGACAGTCACCATATATAATTATTACAAATTCACATGATTCAATTTGACATCTTCAGCACACGTCACCTTATTCTGATTTTAAAGATGAGGAAACAGGATTCAGAAAGGCTAATAAAGACATTAAGGAAACTTAAGAATGATTTGTGTGTTCATGATTCTAACTGTGGAGCAAATGAGGAACAGAGTAAAACAGTTACTTAAGTGGAAAGAGTAAAGGTTAGGTAAATGAGAAACGGTTCATGGATGAGATGAAGCATAACCACCTTTTGTTTTCTCCCTATTGAACAATTCCTTTTTTGACAGCCATCTGAATTTGGCTCCTTTAATTCTAGTTATATTTACTGATAGAATCAAATCGTTTGTGCTCTCAATCTATATCTACAACTGTGCATTCAAATCGCTGGGTGTGGTTTAAAAAAAAAAGGTGAACAAAGAAACTACTTCTAGGTTTTCCTCAGTTAAAATATCGAGATGGCACAAAAATGGACAAAATTTATCAGAGGTTATGGTCTACACCTGAAAAGAGTTTGGCTCATCTGGTTAATTTCAAATGTTAAACAATATAACATTAAATAAATGCAATGTGGCTCCGAACAAAGAAAGTAATTAGGCCGACTTAACTATGTTCAGCAAACCATACTGAAACCCTCAGTACCTTAAGCTAAATAAAACTCAACTTTCTTGGTCAAAACCTTTTTTCTTCAGATAAGTTATCCCTGTGTAGAAATGATTTTTGGTACAGCATTGATGAATTTCGTTTTTTCCCCTAAAACAGTATGGGGAAATGGCCTATATCTGCTTGTGTTTAGGAAGAAACGGAAACTAAACTGGATAGAGCTAAGAAGAGGGGGCAGACAAGCATGGCAAACAGGCAGATTTCGCATAAAACGCCCTTGTGTTCTGTTCCAGAGAAAAGATAACTAGTGACACCCGGCTTGGGGATTTCATCCTGCACTGGATCAAATGAGGAACATAATAAGGTCTAATTAGGGTAGAGCTGTTAGTGCCTGTTTATGAGGCCTGGCAGCAATTTGTTCGAACACCCCTCATTCGGAGAAATTGGTGATCTGGCAGCCAGAGCCCTGGCTGCCCGGAACATTTGGCACACGAGGTTCCAGCCTGGATCTCAAGCGTTCCGAAATCGAGAAAACGTGGCTCGATGTTGTAACACGGTTCTTCCCCGCCCGCCCTCCAGAGCCCTGGCCTGCGGCGCCCGTGGGGGTGCAGGCACAACTCTTCCAGAAAAGTTCTTGGAAGCCTTGGGACCACGTGGGCCCGGGAGGCGCCGAGCGCACCGGCCCGACCCAGACGACCCAGTGTCCGCGCGGGCGCTTCCCTCCCCGGGAAAGGGTAGCATCGGCCGAACGTCCCCCAGCCCCACTTCCTGTTGTTTAGAGCGAGGGGAAGGTCACCGTACTAAGTGAGGCGGGGAGGGGCTTAGCCACGGCCTGAGAGCGTGACACCCCACCCCCGCCGGGTAGCACGTTGGCCCCGCGGGGCTCCTCTGACGCAACTTTTGGGGTTTTCTTACAGGAAATCGGTAACTTCAGGGGTTGCTCCCAAACGTTAAAAACCCACGGTTCGGCGCCTAGCCCTCCTCCCCTGAGGCGGGAGCCACGCAGCGTCGCCGCGGAGGCGCACGAGGACCCTCGCACGGCGGCAGCGGGGCGAGCCAGGCTCCCAGGGCGGGGCGCGCCGAGTCTACCAGCAGGGGGCAGCAGTAGGAGCCTGTTGTTCCCGCTCGCAGAGAGCGTGGAGCGAGGCGGGGGCGGGAAGGCTAGGCGGGGAGGGGGGGGTGATCTGCCGCGCAGGGGCAGGGGAAGCTGAGCCGAACCGCCCTTCCCGGCCCCGCTCCCCCGACTTCAGGAGGCGGGAGTTTCCAGGAAGGTCTCTGAGCTCACTCTCCCGAGCGCACGCACGCGGCGTGCTGCGCGTCAAGTAGTCCCTCCAGTCCGCACTGAGAGAGGAGAGAGGTGCGCTCCCGAGCATGGACACCGGGGTTTGTCCCCAGGTGCGGGGGTGCGGAAGAATAGACCGTACTTGGGAGGATGGGGCTGTAGTGGTCCTCCCCGCCACATCTTTCTCTCAAAGGAAGTGAGGCATGGGGGAAGCGGAACAAGTCCCGGCGGAGGTGGCGGAAGAGTCCGAGTACGTTCGAGGAGAATTTAGAGTTTAAAGTGGGCGGGAAAACCCGGAGCGGATTCTTTCCCTACTACTTACCCAGGGAACTCCCTCCTCCCACACCCATTTCCCCAATTCCTCTAGGTGGGAAGACCGTAGGGGGAAAGAAAAGCCACGGGGGAGACTGGTTTTACCTAGAAGTCCTCCCCATCCCCGCCCCAACAATTCGCGGAGGAACCCGGTGGTGAGCTGCCTCAGGCACCTCCTCCGTCTGGAGGGGGCGGGGCGAAGCGAGGAGGGGCGGGCCGACCTGGCTCCTCCTGCTCTTTCCCCTCCTAGAGTCCGCTCAGCCCTAGGCTCAGCCCGCCCGCCCGCGCGCTCGATAGCTCGCGCGCCGGCTCCTCCGGGCGTTGCTCGGGATCGAGCTCTCGCGGGTTTCCCGCCCCTTCCTGAGCGCGTTCCCCTCCCCCTCCTCCCTTCCCCCAGTTCCAACGTTCTTTCAACCGTCACCTCCGAGCCTGCCCTACCCCCAGCGCGGCGGCCCCGCCCCGCCCAACCCTTCCCTCCCCCGGGCTGGGGCAGAGCCCGCTCGGCTGGTCCCAGGCCTCTCCTCGCCCGCCTGTTCTCTAACCCCTTCACCCCGGCTCGGCTCCGCCCCGCCCCGCCTTGCCTTGCCTTGCCTTGCCTTGCCTTGCCTTGCCTTGCCTTGCCTTGCCTTGCCTTGCCTTTCTCCTCCCGCTCGGGCCGAGCCTCTTTAGACAGGCCACCCTCTCGGCTCTCCCGAAGCCCTAGTCTTGAAACCTCCCTCAGCCCTTCTCCAGAGGGGGGAGGGGGAGGCTCCCCATACCTGCCCATTTTCCAGAAGAGGAAACTGAGGCTTCTTGGTGCCTTCCAAGCAGACCCTGGTTCCTAGGGATAAACAGCTCTACAATCCAGCCTCTTTATTTAAAATAATTCATCCCCCTCTCTTAGGTACTTAGTGGAAAGGGGATGAGATGTTGGAAGGGAAGCCCTGGGTTTCAGTTCCCCAGCCACTCTCAGCCTGGGAGACCTTGGGGCAGTTGGACCCCACCTTATCTTTATACCCCAGGTTTCCCAGATTCCTAGGGCCTTCTTGGACCAGGTGACTAATGATGCCTCTTGTCGCTGTAGCCCTACCTGTGTGACCTTGGGGACGCCCCTTATCCTTTGGGTCTTAATTTCTTCATTTGCTAAATCCAAAGGTTGCCCTAGAGGACCCTTTTCAGATCTCTTCCAGCTATAAGTCCTCTGACTCCATGACTAAACCAGTGAGCCAGCCCACTCAGAAAAGGCCATTGGAGGGTTCAGCCCAAGTCAACCCTGAAAGGAAATTGCTATGTCAGAAGATAGGCCAAGTCTTAATCTTAGCTGGCATGGTGTGTTGAAGGTGATGCATTTTGTTTGTTCAATATGAGGTCGTTTGTTTTTCCATGTGTGTCATGTTTTCTGTTTCACAGACTTCCTTTTTCTTTTCTCCCTTAGACTCTTGAAATACAAATTCTCTGTTAAACTCCTCCAAATAGTGTTTAGATTTTTTTTAATGATTTTTATGGGAATTTGATTCTTATTTTTAAAAATTAGAAGGACCCCCCCTCCCCACACACCCCATTTTAAGTACAAGAGATCTTTTGTTAATCTGGGAGGTATTATTTTCCTGAATTAGTTTCCCTCCCCAAAGCTATGGCTCAGTCTGGAAGCACAGTTCTTTTGGTGTGCTTCAGCATTGATTAAAGTCATGTACAAGTTAATGAGAGGCTTGCAAGGGATGTGAAGCGAGAGAATCTTGAAGGAGGAGGCCGGCTGTTCCCTTTTTTATATACCACAAACTTGTAAACTGTAACTGAAGGTAGATACAGTATCACATGTGTGATGCAGCAAATTTGTGTAATTGTATCAATATTGGGTACTCTTTAATTCTAGGTAATTTATTCCAAGTATAGAAAATTTAAACCTGAGATTCGTTTGTAAAGCTTTTAAATATTATAGTTCTTTACTGAAAGTATCCTCATATGGTTTGATGGGCCGATTTCCCTTAAATCTAAGGAAGAGTACCACAAAGAAGCAATACAGTTTTTGTTATAATAATAGGGATAGGGACTGAACAATTTCAATTTGGGGAATTCCAAAGTGAGGAAATTCCCTATACCAATGTCTCTCCAATTTAAATACTTGCAAAGGGTCACATAGCCAATGTGTGTTAAATGAAAGATTTGAACCCAGGTGACTTCTAGTAGCTGACTATCCACTGTGTCTTCTCAAAGTGTCTCTCATATATATAACCTTTTGTTAAATGAACCAGAGGTTTTACACCTTCACATTTTCTAATTACAAAAAAAAAAGCTTGAGCACCTACTATATACACCCAGAAATTCAATATTTATGCACTTAACTAGGTACAGAGATCTATGCCAGTACCTGGGAAATACAAAGTCAGATAAAACATGAGCCTTGTCTTCTTGGTGTTTGACAATTAAGATACAAAAACAGTTTTTATCAAGCTTTTATTATAATGACCTACTATGTGCAAAAGTCATTGCTAGAGCTAAGGATGCATTGACAATAGGAAATACAGTTCTTTTCTCAATTGTAAAAATGAGTGAATTAGATTGTTGTTCAGTCATTTCAGTCATATCAGACCCTTTGGAACCCCATTTTGGGTTTTCTTGCCAAAGAAAATATACTGGAGAGGTTTGCCATTTTTAACTCTAGCTCACTTTACAGATGAAGAAGCTGAGGCAAATAAGGTTAAATGACTTGTCCAGGGGCACATGACTAGTGTCTGAGATTGGATTTGAATTTACAAAGTGAAGTCTTCCTAACTTCAGACTTTAGCATATTCTCTACTGCACTACCTAGCTGCCTTGTGGATTAAATTAGATTACCTCTATGACCCCTTTCCTCAAGAAGTAATATTACTAGATAAATGTTTTAGAGGTACCAAACTGTGTATTGTGTAAGCATTACCCCTTCCTGTCCCAGGCTGTTATGGTAACTGATGGGGTGGGATTGGGGGAGAGAATCAGGGAAGGCTTCATGAAGGAAGAATTTCAGTGGGATTTAGGAAGTCAGAAGATAAAATGGACATAGAAGAACCTTGTAAAGCATAAGCAATAGCCCCTAAAAGGCATAGAGATAAGAAAGACATGTTAAGAACACATTTTGATTGGAGTTTGTTGAAGGAAATAATAGAAGAGAAATCTGGAAAGGTACAATGGCTCCTGCATTGTGGATGGCGGCAGAGGGGATCTGAAGGTGTACAAAAAGATCTGGCAGGGATGGTCAGACCTTTTTTCTCATAAAAATGAACATTATTTTCAGGTCATTTAAATGAATGTGGTATCTTAATAGTTTAAAAATGGAATTCATTTTGGCTCACAGGCATCCAGATACTTGGTATCAAGGGAAAGTTGAGAGGAAAGTAGAAAGAACAGCTATTCTAAATGGAAAAAAACAGGATATTAGTGCTATGGAGAAGGGGAAAGAAAGAGAGCATGGAGAACCAATATTGAAATATAAAACTATAAAATGTGAAGGAAATGACTATAGTAAATATTGAAAAGGGGTTCCTAATGCATGTTCAGAATCTCCACCCAAAGAACCTGGGGAGCCTGCTTCTGAGAGAATTCTAATGAATAGCAAGGGAGAAGAACATGAGCCTTGGAGAGACTGTGGAAAAGGTGCCCACATTCCCATAACTAGTTCTGGTTGACTCCGTACTTGAAGAGCTTCTCCCCCCCCCCCATCTACTACATATTTACAACTATCAAAATCATATTTACAACTATCAACATCTTCAGGAAGTCCCATCACAATCATTTTGCCTTTTCACTTCTTGGGTATCATGGTGACTCTTTCACCCAAGGCATTCAGTGAAGGAAGTAGAATCTCTGGTGTTAAGAGTTTTGAAAGTCTGGGGGAATAACTCATACAAATTTAGGAATTGGAGCCCAAGCTGGATATTGCAACCAACTTAGCATCAATGCATCCTGAGGAACAAGAAGCATGTTTCAAAAGGACCTTGTAGTTCCCTGCCCAGTTGAAGCTGGGATGATGATGCCTTCTTTCCACTACCTTTGGACTTGAATTTAATATGATCAATGCTGTGTAGAAACTGAGCAAAATTGAGCAGACTCCATTCTTCCTATCTTAGCATTTAAGTGGCATGGTAGATAGAATACTAGAGTTAGGAAGATTTGAATTAAAATCTGGCCTCAGGCACTAGAAGTATGACCCTGGGCAAGTCACTTAACCTCTGTCTCATTTTTCTTAACTGTAAAGTGGGGATAATAGCATTTGCTTCATAGGGTTCTTACAGGATCAAATGAGACTTTTGTATAATGCTTAGCACAGTATCTGGTATGCAGTAACCATTATATGAATGCCTATTCCCTCCCCCACTTCTATTAGAAAATGTTTGTACTTTGTTTTTACTTTGAGGTAAATATCCCTTTGTAAAAGCTTCCTAATATTAAATGATTAAATGGACCTGGGGTGCTGAGCATTGGCACCCTAACAATAGAAGGAACATATTCAAGATTATCTGAAAGGTAGCTGGAGGTGTGAGATTGGAGGTCAGTAGAGCGGTTAGGGCAGGATTGATAGATTTGAGAATCATTGATATAGAGATGGTAATTAAATCTTTGGGAGCTGACAAGACCACCAAATGAAGTAATTCAAAGAAAGAAGAGAAAAGGCCTAAGGACAGTGGGGTACCTACCTTTAGTGGTCATTATCAGGATGAGGATCCAGCAAAGAAGGCTGAGAAAGAGCTGTCTGATAGGAAGAGAATCCAAAACATTTAGAAAAAAAATAACAAAGAAAAGAGGGTATTCAATGATGTCAAAGGTTACAGAAAGGTTGGGCATGAGGATTCAGAAAAGTATTGGATTTGACAAGAGATCATTGGTAACTTTAAAGATAACAGTTTTGATAGAATGATGAAATTCTAGGAAATTAGGAAAAAATAAGAGAGAAAGTAGAAGCAATATTAGCCACAGAGGGCAGAAGAGATATTAGGACAATAGCAGGGATGAAAAGATTTGAGGATGGAGAGAATATGGCATGTTTGTAAGCAGTAGAGAAAGAACCAGAAGTTAGGAGAGATAGAAGATAAGGGATAGAGTGGTGATGACAGAGGGGGAATCTGTTGGAGAATTTTTTTTTTTAGCTTTTAAAACCCTTCACAGCCTACCTAACCTTACTCTACCTTTCCAGCCTCATGTAGAGGGGTTAGTCTTGGAGTGGGGCCACCTCTTTTGTGTGAGACAGGCCTTAAAGGACGAAATAGTAGCAGAAAGCTTATGATTGAGGGTAGCTAGATGACTTAGTGAATAGAGAGCCAGGCCTGGAGACTGGAGGTCCTGGATTCAAATTTGATCTCAGATACTTGCTAACTGTGTGCCCCATGGCAAGTCATTTAACCCTGATTGGACCGAGCTCTTACTGCTCTGCTGCTGCCTTAGAATTGATACTTATTTATTCTAAGAGAGAAGGTAAGCTTTTAGGAAGAAAGAAAGGAAGGAAAGAAGAAGAAAAAAAGCTTTGTGATATGAATTGAGGAAGATATAAAAAATGATGAGATGAAGAAGCAGTGCATGGCAAATACCCCTAGTTTTTTCTGTAAAATATGAAGATTCCCAGCTGAAAGAATGAGAGGAAGGGAAGCCTAGGAACTTTTAGGAGTGATGAAAGCATTTGGAATAGCTTCTATGGAGAGTGGGATGAGTTGATAAGTGAAGTATAGAAAGGTTGCCTAGGCAGAGAGAGGGCCCAGTTGAGATTTTGTAACAAATGTGCAATGGACCCAATTGGAAGGGGTTGCATGTTTTTCTCCACCTTCATTCAGTAACGTGTTTGTGAGCAAGCAAAGGTGGTGGATGGTGGGAGTGATCCAAGGCTTAGAGTTGGCAGGGTATACAATCAGCAATATGGTAATCGAGTGGGACCTCCAAGATGAATAGTGTACAGTTGAACTGCTCACCAGGGAGTCAAAATGGGGAAAAGAGGAGAGCATGATTACTTCAGGGGTAATGGCTTGGGAGAAAATTGAGTAGTTGAGGGATTGAAAGTCATTGTGGTCTAAGAACTGGGTGTGGTAAGCGAGGCAGAGAGAGGGATAGATAATAGATACATTAATGTCACATAAGGGAATTTTGAATTCTTTAACATGAAGATGGTGAATTTGTGAGTGACAGCAAGATCAAGTGTCTCACTAACTTTGTGTGAGGGCTTAGGTCAGTGTTTATTTTGTCTAGGTTAAACTATAGAATTTTTTTTTTTAGCTTTTAAAATCCTTCACAGCCTACCTAACCTTACTCTACCTTTCCAGCCTCATGTATTATTTCCCTTCCCAAACTCTGATCCAGTCAACTTGATCTTTTCTCTGCTTCTCTTCTCATCCAGGGCACTCCATCTGCCTTAGGTGTTCAATGTATCTAGCCCTCTATTCCTGGAACTCATTCACTCTCTTCTCATCTTCCTTACATAAAATCCCTTGCTTCAAGATACAACTCGAAACACCACATTTTAGTGTCCAATGTACCTTAAAACCAAACCAAACCAAACAAACAAACAAAAACAAACCCCATCTTACATGTTTTAGGATTGCTACAAAGACAGAAGAGCAACAAGGGCTGGCAATGGGGGTTAAGTGACTTGTTCAGGGTCGTACAGCTTAGAAGTATCTGAGGTCAAATTGGAATCCAGATCCTCCAGTTTTACAGGCCTGGTTCTCTATCCATTGAACTACTTAGCTGCCCCTGTTCAAGACCCACGTTTTATATGAACCTTTGTTGGTCTTCTCTCCTGGCTTTTAGTGCTATCTCAATTTCTCCCATTTATTTTGTATTTATTCTATATTAATTCTATAAAAACTTAACATATATACAATTTCTCTCCATAGAATATAAATTCCTTGAGAGCAGAAATTATTTAATCTTTTATCTTTGATTCCCCAGTGCTTAGCCCAGTACTTTGCACCTTGAGATGGGAGATCCAGGGTTCTTGATCACTGTTAATAAATTGAAATATAGATCGATTATGAATTGAAGCATTTGCCTACATCTGTTTGATAACCATTTAAGTAGGACCAGTGGTAGAAGACTATAATCTGGTCTTCCATGTACTTCACCCTAATCTGGCAAGAGAGCCTTCTGATTTATATTAGAATAGACACAGGTTTTTAAATTTATCCACCTATATCTTTTTTTGCAAATTCAGTCTTGAACTCTGTTCCATGGCAAATATGGTCAGTTTAGTCTCATCAAGTATTTTGAAGAAAGGGAACTTTCATTATTTTTTATGCCTAGATCTCAAACTTTGTTTTTGTTGAGGCAGGAATTGTATTGAATCACAAAAGCTCCAAGGTAAACACCTCTCCATAATAATTTTCTTTCAAGAGTTTCTAGAGATGGCTAGATTTTCAAAGTAATCTAATCCTTACTCTCCAGAGGGTTTAAAGACCTAGATCAAATAATACCAAAGGAACTCTTTGGTTTTGGATTCTGTTGTCCTACTACTTGAGATACTCCCCTTTCAGCTCTCTGTTCCTTACACTTATTTCCTCCAGAGTTACACCAACTGAAAACTTTCAGTTCCTTTATGACTAAACTGGGCTGGATAAAGGTTCCTTAGATATGTGGTAAGGCATATCCCTTTCATTAGAGATCTAATAGCCTGTTCACTGCTAATCTTTTCCTGTACTCAAATGGCTGTTTTTAAATGGTACTGGATTTGAATGAAACATGGAAAGGCAATGTAAGATGGCAAATCTCTCCGTAACCGAGGATGATTGTCTTTGTGCGTTTTCATAGATGAGTGTGCCCAAAGACACTTGTGTGGGAAAGAGATTTAAGTGGAAAAGTCGATGCACAGAGACAGTCCCACTCTCTTGGCATTGGAAGCCTGGGTCCAGTGGCACAAAAAATCGTTACACCTGGAGACTTCCTCAGCTGCATTGGATGGCTGTGTTGTCTTTTATGCTCCAACACGCCCTGAGCACTCCACAGTGCTTTGCTGCGTCGCCCTCTCAGCCGTTGAACTTTCTTATTGGTTTCTTCTGACTGTTCCGCCAAAACAGTCTTCACATGCTGGGTGAGCAAAGCCCTGGTTCACCAGGGGTCGACGCGATGGCTACCCTCACAAGGTTTAGCTGGCCTGTCGAAGCCGTGGCCCGGGTGTGGCCGCTGCCGCATGCTAGCAGCTACTGGGAGCCACAAGTGAGAGCTGGGTGTCAGGTGGGGGTCAAAGGTTGGAGAGCTGCCCTAGGAGGGCACGACAAGCCCTCCATACCAGAGATACTACTCCTCCCTGAGCACCCCATACACCCGGATTATTCTATTCAACATTGTCTGTTCTATACAAGGTAGGGTGCTAGATGCTAGGAATCTGAAGACCTTAAATTGATTCTCAGCTCTTCTATAGTACTTGATTAAAGTAGATTTGCTTAAGAATACTTTTAATCCTAAATCCTTTGATCTGCATCTAAGGGTGGGATTCCATCATAATCCCACCTATTTAAAAGCAATTACCTTTTTAACATAACAGTTCTTAACTGAATCAACATATTCTAACAGGCCTGTAAACCTCTTTGGATCATTCAAATACAAGGTAAGATACTGACAGTTCCTGCTTTATTAAGTGAATATACCTCAGACCTCAAAGTAAAGAAATGGACTGTGGGGCACACCTCTGTGTACCTTAATTGACTGTACTACACACCTCTAGGTCCCTAAGTGGACCACTCCAGCACCCTTATGTTCCTAAGGGGACTGTTGCACACAGCTTTGTAAAGTGATTTGTAGGTAATGGAAATTTGGCCACAGAAGTGGGGAAAGGAGGAAGGGAGACAGGAAGAGAGTTCAGGCCTCTGGAGGGAGGGGATTTAAGAATATGACATGTAGGGGCAAGAGAAGGATCATTCTGGCTGGGACCAGCCACATGAGGGCCATGCCTGAACTGAGAGGAAGAACATTGGGTTTGGGGCAGTCCCCCGAAGTCCCAACATGGGAGAGGACTGGCAATATGTGTAGACACCTGGGGTAGGGGGGCAGAGCAGGGCAAAGGTCTCTTTGGGCACAGGAAGTCTCAAACCAAGTCTTCAATCCCATGGGTGGTGGTGTCTTCCCCACAACCATTTTTTCTGCTTTCATTTTGGAGGGTTTTTTTTGGGGGGGGCACACTAAACCAGGGGTAGGAGCAAAGGGAGAGGAAGAGCAGAACTATACAGTAAAAGTTAACAGTTTTGATTTTAAACCCTCATCTTCTGTCTTAGACTCAAGACACATTTCCACAGTAGAAGAGCAGCAAGGGATAGGTAAACACAGTAAAGTGATTTGTCCAGGGTCACAGAGCTGGGAATTATCTAAGGCTACATTTGAACCCAGATCTTCCTGATTCCAGGCCTGGTACTTTATCTACTGTGCTATCTGGCTATCACAAGATTTTTTTTTTTTTTAGAATGCAGATTTCTTTCAGAATTCTTTACAAAAAAATTAAATTTGCAAGAACTTGGCCCTAAAGAATTTGTATAAAAGGAAAAAGTTACCTCAGACCCAGGTAAAGACTCTGAGGGACTGGATGCTGAAATGTACACTCATACAGAATTTAATTGAGAACCAATAGCCCAAGGCAAGCTACAAAAGGGGAAAGAAGAGGTAAGACTGACATGTGACAGGGAAGGGAGATATTAAGGAGGGCAACTTGCTCTACAGGCATTGTGGAACAGAAGACTCATGCTAATGCTTTATCTTTTCTTTTTTAACCCTTACCTTCCATCTTAGAATAAATACTGTGTATTGGTTCCAAGGCAGAAGAGAGGTAAGGGCTAGACAATGGGGATTAAATGATTTGTCCAGGGTCACACAGCTAGGAAGTGTCTGAGGTTAGATTTGAACCTAGATCCTTCTGACTCAAGACTTGGTGCTCTATATTCATTGTACCGCCTAGCTGCTCCTCTCCCTCCATGCTAATGCTTTAAAAAAAAAATAGAATTTATTTCCAGGTATCTCAACCCATCCCTCCCCTCCCACATCACATAAGACATCATCTGGCAAACAGATATGTATATATAGATTCATGTTTCCAACTTCTCAGTTCATTCTCTAGAATTTACAAGTTATTCTTCAAATATTAAATCTGTAGCTGTATATAATGTTCTCTTGGTTTTACCAGTTTCATTCTTCATTATCTCATATAGTTCTTAACAGATTTTAAAATAATATGCTCATTATTTGACATGGCACACTAGTATTCCATTGCAATCATATACCACAATTTGTTTAGCCATTGTCCAATTGATGTACATCCCCTTCATTTCTAGTTCTTTGCCACCACAAAGAGAAAGCTACTATAAATATTTTGGAACATATAGATTCTTTTCCTTTTTATCTGGTCTCCCTGGAAAACAGACCCAGCAATTGTATTGCATCTACACAGTTTTATAGCCTTCAGGGTGTAATTCCAAATTGCTCTCCAAAATGGCCAGGTCAGATCATAGTTCTACCAGCAATGTTTTAGAGTCCCCACTTTTCTACATCCCCTGCATCCCCATTTGTTATTCAGTCTTATGGGTGTGAGATAACTCAAAATTGTTTTGATTTGCATTTCCCTAATCCTTGGTGATTTAGAACATTTTTTCATGTACCTATATATGACTGTTTTCTTCATCTCTTTTGCCTATTTATCAATAGGAGGATGCCTCATTCCCATAAATTTGACAAAAGTCTCTCTATTTTAGATATGAGACTTTTATCCTTCTATTCTTCTATCCTTCTATCCTTCTATTCTTTATTGTCTGAAAATGTTTCCCCAATTTTCTGCTTCTAATATTGGAACATTATATAAAACCGTTTCAATTTAATGTACTCATAATTAACCATTTTATATCTCACAATGCTCTTCATCTCTTGTTTTTTCATAATTCTCTCCATAACTCTGATGGATTTTATGTTCTGCATTCTAATTTGCTTATGATATCTCCTTTTATGTCCAGATCATGTATCCATTTTGATCTTGGTGAATGGTATAAAGTATTGATCTATACTTAGTTTCCACCAAACTAATTTCCAGTTATCCTAGCAATTTTTACCAAATAGTGACTTCTTATTCCAATAGCCTAGACTTATACTTTTGTCAAATACAAAGTCATCATAGTCTTTTACTACTATTTGTTGTATCTGTTCTGTTCCACTAATTTACCTTTCTATTTTTAAGCCAGTATCAGATAGTTCCGATAACTAATGTTTTATAATATTGTTTAAAATCTAGTACTACTAGGTCTCCTTCTTTTACATTTTAAATTCTTTAGCTATTCTTTATCTTTTGTTCTTCCAAATGAATTTTGTTACTTTTTGAAGCTCAAGTTTTTTTGATAATTTGATTTGGATGGCATTGAATTAAGTGGATTAGTTTAAGTAGAATTATCATTTTAATTATGTTGGCTCTATCCATCCAGGAGCAATTAATGTTTCTCCAGTTATTTAGATCTGACTTTGTGTAAAAAATATTTTATAATTATGTTCATGTAGTTCCTGGGTTTGTTTTGGCGGGTATACTTCAAGGTATTTTATTCTAGATCTGGTCATTTTAAATGAAATATCTTTTCTATATCATCTTGTAGGACTTTGTTAGTAATATATAAAAATGCTGATGATTTGTGTGGGCAGATTTTATAATCTGCTATTTTATATTCTTATGCTTCTAATGTGATCACCTACTCAAGGACTTTGCTGGATCTTTGTCCAGGTGATGCCCATTAACCATAGATGACATCCCCAAGGCTTTATCTTGGGCTTTCTTCTTTTCTCCCTATAAAATTATATAAATAGTATAACTGTTTCAGTTGGTAATCTCAGTTGCTTCCATGAATTTGATTGTCATCTGTTTGTTTTGCAACTCAGCATTTCTCCCCCCAGGTAGTACAGTGGGTAGAGCACAGGGCTTGGAATCAGGGAGATTCATGAGTTCAAACCTGACTTCAGATACTATATGACTCTAGGCAACTAACTTAATCCTGTTTGCCTCATTTTCCCATTTGTAAAACAACCTAGAGAAGGAAATTGCAAACTGCTCTAGAATTTTTGTCAAGAAAATCCCAGTCAGGTAGGTGGCTCAGTAGATAGAAAGCAGACCTGGAGATAGGAGGTCCTGGGTTCAAATCTAGCCTTAGACACTTGCTAGCTTTGTGTGACCCTAGGCGAGTCACTTAACCCCCACTGCCTAACCTTTACCACCCTTCTACCTTAGAACCCATACATAAACCCCCAAAATAGGGCCAAAGTCAGAAATGACTGAACAGTAACATGTCTCCTTCCATATCCAATCTGTTTCGAAGTCCTATGGATTCTACATAACATCTATCATATATCACCTCACACCAAAACTATTGCAAAATAGCCTTCTAGTTGGTTTCTCTACCTCTTTTCTCCAGTTTAGTCTACCCCCCATCCCCAACATATTTTGTGATCCAGTGGCACTGACCACCTTGCTGTTGCTTTACAAGATACTCCCATTTCCTAACACTAGGCATTTTCAGGCTGGGAATTCTTTCCCTCTGTATCTTTGCCTGCTGACTTCCTCCAAATTCCAGCTACAATCCCTTTTTCTACAAGAAGCCTTTCTCAGTCCCCTTTAATGAAATTCCCTTCCCACTGTTAGTTTTTTCCATTTCATCCTGTAGAAATATTATTTGTTCAGAGTCATTTTGCATGTTGTCTCCTACATTTGATTTTAGCTCCTTGAGAGCAAGGACAGATTTTTGCCTTTCTTCATATCCCCAGTGCTTACTCTGCACAGTTCCTGGCACAAAGTAGGTGCTTAAAAATTACTTGTTGATTTGACAGAGGAAAGTTCCAAGAAATTGTCTACTCTTTCCCCAACTACCCCTCCAGGTGCCTGTTTATCCACAAACATTATAACATAAATCTTGTGTTTCATTACCCAAATGTTTCTAGTAATCTGAATTTTGTCTCAACCACAACGAATCCAGGGTTTAACTAGAGATAGATATAAATGTAAATTTGGGCAGAGAGTCAAATCTCTGTGTAAATGTTAGGAATTTTCCTAATGAGGGGCTCAGAGTAATTGTGATTGAACTAATAACTTTTCATCTAAAATAAACTCCCCAAAGCTGAAAAGAGAAAATTACAAAGATCTCAGGGGTCATTCTATTGTCCCTAGGCTTAATACCAGCTAATTATTATAACAGAATGTTCTACCAAACTTCAAGCTCCATGAAAACAAGCAATATGCCTTATCTAAACTTTACTTTTTAGAAATTTTTATTTTTTAAAATACAAAATTATATACCAAATATACTATACATATACATTCTAGAACAGGAGAGGGTTTTATGAGAAATAGTCTCTATTATGTATAACTTACTTTTATTTTTATGTAGGTAAAAATTCAATATGCAACTTTAAAAGCTATTCTGCTTATATCTTTTTGTTCTTTTCTCATCCCCACTATATCCCTATTCTTATTCTTCTTTCTCCTAAATTAAAAAATAAGAAAAGAAAAACTAATTTTTACATTGTCCATGTCCAAAAAATCTGTGTCTCTTCACATCCTGAATCAGGAGGCTTGCTTCCTGTATTTCTCTGGAATCATGAGTAGTGATTACATTGATGAAAGTTCTTTAGTCTTTAAAGGTTTTTTTTCTTTATGTTACTGCTATTGTATAAAATGTTTTGATTATGTCTTCTTAGCTTTGTCTGACTTCCTATAAGTTTTCTCAGGTTTCTTTGAAACCATCCCTTCATCATTTCTTAAGGCACAATATTTCAAAACAATATACATTCACATTTGTTTGGCTGTTCCTCAATTGATGATACCTTTTGAGTTTCTAGCTCTTTGCCACTAAAAAAAGTGTTGCTATGAATATTTTTGTACAAATAGGTCCTTTTCCTCTTTCCTTGATCCTTGAGTAACAGGCTTAATACTAGTATGGCTGGATCTACTAATGGTATATGAATAGTTTAGTGATTCTTTGGGAATAGTTTCCAATTGCTTTCCATAATGGCTGATTTTCATTTCTATTCACCTTAATTTGTAAATCACTAATTATTAGTGACTGGAGCATTTTATTATATGGCTATTAATAGGGTGGATTTCTCCCTTTGAAAACTGCCTGTTCTCATATCCTTTGACCATTTTATCAATAGGGGAATGACATTCTTTTTTTCTTTAGCATTTGCAAACCAATTTGCTTATATTATCTTGTTGGATCCTTACAACAACCCTATCCTTTTATTTATTTTTTTAAACAAATTTGGTTTTTTTTAACATTCATTTATTTTTTTAATTTTTAAAATCCTTACCTTCTGACTTGGAGTCAATACTGTGTATTGGTTCCAAGACAGAAGACTGGTAAGGGCTAGGCAATGGGGGTTAAGTGACTTGCCCAGGGTCACACAGAGCTGGGAAGTGTCTGAGGCCAGATTTGAACCTAGGACCTCCCATCTCTAGGCCTGGCTCTCAATCCACTGAGCCATCCAGCTTCCCCTTAACGTTCATCTCTTAAAAATTTTGAGTTCAGAATTCTCTCTTGCCCATTCACCCCTCCCTCATCCATTGAGAAGGCAAGAAATGTGATATAAATTATATATGTAAAATCATACAAAAGAATAGTTCTTATTCTTATACAATTTTTTAATTAAAAATTTTTATTTAATTTAGAATATTTTTCCATGGTTACACGATTCATGTTCTTTCCCTCCCCTCTCCCCCTCGGTAGCCAATGAGCAATTCCACTGGGTTTTACATGTGTCATTGATCAAGACCTATTTCCATTTTATTTTCTTATACATTTTAATTAGTTACACATATATCTTGGAAATGAAAATTTCTTTATCTGAGAAATTTTCTGTAAATTTTTTCCTAGTTAACTTTAGCTTCTAATTTTAATTGCATTAGTTTATGCAAATATTTTAAATTTTATGTAACAGAAAACACACATTTGTCTTCTGTGATTCTTCCTATCCATTGTTTGGCCAAGACCTCTTTATTAATAGATTAGATAGGTAATTCCTTTTTTGCTCTTATAATTTGTGTGATAATCTTTTTATATCCAAGTGAAGTGCCCATTTGTAGTTTATCTTGCTTGTTAAAGCTAAATTAAATGCTGGTCCTTAATTTCTATAGAGTTTATTAATGTTTACTTGAGTAAAAGAAGGCAGGAAGATAGAGAGAAAAAAACCTATTTCTAACTAGTCACATGGGTGCTTCTCTCCTCCACCTTCCTTTAGCTGCCATATTCAAGGGTATAGAGAGCCTACGTCCTGGAACCCCCTCTTTTATATCATCTCTTTTACCCCTGGATCCTAACCTGATCCTTTCTGGGTCAATGTGCCTAGGTCATATTCCCATGACCCATGCTGGAGCACAGGGAAACAAGTCGGACCCAAATGCGTAATCCTGGGAGGGGGTTCCCTTCACACATGGTATATGGTATGAGATGGTTTTTTTGTACTCAGTTTCTGCCAGACTACTTTGCAGTTTCCCAAAAAGTTTTTGTCAGTGAATCTTTCTCCCCTATAGTTTGTCTTATAATCTAAACTTTTTACCTCACCTATAATGGTGCTATGGGCACAATTATTTTTTTTATTTTAATTTTAAAATATTTTTCCATGTTTCCGTGATTCATTTTCTTTCCCTCCCTCTTCCCTCCTCCTCCAAGAGCCAACAAGCAATTCTACTGGAATATAGAAATGTTATCACTTGACACCTATTTCCATATTATTCATTTTTGCTATAGAGTGATTTTTAAAAGCCTAAACCCCAAATCATATACCCATTTATACTCGTGATAAGTGATGTCATGTTTTGCCTTTGCTTTTCTACTCCAGGAGTTCTTTCTCTCAATGTGAATGGCATTCTTTTACATAAGTCCTTCAGGAGTATCCTGGCTTGTTGCATTGCTACTAGTATCAAAGTCCATTATAGTGAATTTTTCCACAATGTTTTACTTTCTGTTGTACAATGTTCCTTTGGTTCTGCTCATTTCACTCTGCATCAGTTCACTGAGGACCTCCCAGTTCATATAGAAAGCCTCCAAATCATCAATCCTTATAGCATAATAGTATTCCATCACCATCATATATCATAATTTGTTCAGCCATTCCCCAATCAAAGGGCATCCCCTCATTTTCCAATTTTTTTGCGACCACAAAGAGTGTGGCTATGAATATTTTTGTACAAATATTTTTCCTTATCTCTTTGGGTTATAAACCTAGCAGTAGTATGACTGTATCAAAGGGTATGCATTCTTTTAAAGCCCTTTGCACATAATTCCAAATTGCCCTCCAGAATGCTTAGATTAATTCACAACTCCACCAGCAACGCTTTAGTGTGCCGATTTTGCTACAACCCCACCAACATTTATTACTTTCTGTAATTGTCATATTGGCCAATCTGCTAGGTTTGAGGGGATACCTCAGCATTGTTTTTATTTGCATTAATTACGAGAGGTTTAGAACACTTTCATGTGTTTATGGATCATTTTGATTTCTTTATCTGAAAATTATATAGACACAATTCTTAAATATTGACCACTTATTTAAGCCATTTCTCTACCTTTGTAGGCCAGCCTTATAAAAGAAGTTACCATTTAAAAATGATTTCTAAACCAACCAATTGGAAACAAGTGTTCAGTAGTTATATAAGCTAGTTAGAGAGACAGCATGTTGTGTTCTTGAGTTCCAGCCAGAAGATCTAGGTTCTTTGTGTAGTGGAAGACTACTTCATTTTACTTGAACTCAACACATGCAAATCCAGCTATATTTGATTGGCAATTGAAAAAATAAAGGCAGAAAACTATATTAAATAAAGATATTTAATTATAAGCTAAACCTGTGCCATTTTACAGTCGGCGTAAAATCTTGCAGCAGTTCACCCAGTCATGCTTATTCTGACTCTGAAAAGTATTAGTGTGAGTTATTACATTTTTTTGCACCAAACATTAGCTCCTGCATTAGTCTTTGTAGTTCTTACAGTAACAAGTTATGTTCATCAGAGCAGTGCTTCTCTGTGTTTTATTAATGCTATTTAGTTATTAATAATGCCCCCAAAGTAAAAGAGTAATGATGCTGGTAGCTTTAATAAACTTAAGAAAAATCACAAAGTATCTAGGTAAAGTTCACATAAAAATACCTGTTGAATAATGGGATTCAATATTATGCCTTATTTCCAACTATATGAAGATATAAGTTCATGTAGAGAAAGATCCCTCCTGTACAGAACTTGCCATTAGGAGACCTGGGTTTGATTGTGTGGGACCAAGGAAACATCACAGCCCCTTACAGCCTCATCTGTAAAATGAAGATACTTGTTTTACCTACCTCATAAGATTATTGTAAAGAAAACGTTTTGCTAAGACTCAAAAGAAGCTAGTGAAGCCAGGAGGTAGAGGTGAGGAAGGAGAATATTCCTGGCATTGTAAACAATCAGTGAAAACACCTGGAATTTGGAGATGGTGTATCTCATGCAAGGAGTGGCAAACCATTTACTGTATCACAGATTATATGATGGGGAATAAGGTATAAGAAGACTGAAAAGTTAGAGGAAGCTCATATTATTAGAGGTGTGAATGCTCAACAGAGCATTTGATCTTAGAACTAGCAAAGAGACATTGTAGTTTATTGAATAGTGGGGTAATATGGGAGCATGTGACTGTGGGCATCATATATTGTTGACACTGCTGATCATCTTTCCTCCTGTTCTCCTCTCTGGACTTTTGTTTGGACAATACTTACTCTTGGTGTTTGTCCTGCCTGTCTGGCTACTTTATTACTGTTTGTTTCATCATCCATGTCTTACATTTCAACTAAAGCTGTGTCTTGGGCCAAGCTCTGCTCTTTTTACAGTCTTTCTCTCAATGATATAATCAAGTCCCTGGAGTGTATGTGTGCGTGTATATATATATATATATAAACGCCTCACAGCTCTATATATTTGACTCTGATGTCTCTTTTGAGCTCCAGGCCCACTTTGCCAACTTTCTAATAGACATCTCCAAGTGGATATAATTTCTGATCCTGTACTCTTTCTGTTATACTGTTATATCTCCTAGTAGAGCATCTGTAAGACTCCATGAGATTTTTTCAAATAAACATTTCAGTAGTAATAGAAAAGAAACCAATACATATTTCTTGGTCAGCAGATCTATTCAAAACAGAATTGATCTCCTCCCACCTCGAAACCCATCACTTTCCTATTCTTATTGAAGAGGTCCCATTATCCTTCTAGTTGCCCAGGTTCATAATTTCTGAATCATCTTCACTCTCTCCACACTCTTCCCTTCTGTCTCTCTCCTATCTAATCTGTTGCTAAATCTTATTGATTGTACCTCCTCAATCAATCTCATGTTAATCATTCCACTCATATTATGTCCAACCTAGTTCAGACTCCTATCACTTCTCCCCTGGATTACTTGAAATAATATCCCAATTAGTTCCCCAATTTCAGTTCCCTCCCTTCTCTGATACATCTTCCACACAGTTGTCAAAATATTATGTCCAAAGCATAGGATTGAACCTGTCACTCTCTTACTCAAAAAACTCTAGTGACTCCTAGGCACAAACACAAATTCTTGTATTTAGCATTTAAAGGCCTTCACAATTTGACTCCATCCTATATTTCTAAGTTCGTTAAACATTACTTCCTTTCATAGTGCCTGGCAAGTAGTAAGTATGTAATTTGAGTTGATCACTCATTTCACATAATCTCATACCGGCCAATCTGGCCTCTTTGCTGTTGTACATCCATGACAATCCATCTCCTATGCACAAGCTGTTCACAATACCTGGAGTATCCTGCCTTTTCACCTCTGCTTGATAAAATCTGATTTCCTTTACACCTTAGCTCAGTTCCTTCTTACATGTGGCCTTTTATCACACATTTTGTCTCAGTTGCTCTAGTGCCACCCTGAAATTACATTGTACTTAGTTTATATAAATATGTGTACCTGCTGTCCTGCTTGCCCCAATTCTAATAGAATTCATACTCCTTCAGAACCAAGAGAACACTGTTCACAGAGACTGGTACACTGTGGTAAAATCAAATGTAATGGACTTCTCTACAAGTAGCAATTCAGTGAGCCAGAACTACTCGGAGAGACATATGAGAAAGATGCTATCCACATCCAGAGGAAGAACTGTGGGAAAAGAAACAGAAGAAAAACAACTGCTTGATCACATGGGTCGATGGGGCTATGATTGGGAAAGCAGATTCTAAAAGATCACCCTAGTGCAAATAATAATATGGAAATAGGTCTTGGTCAGTGACACACGTCAAACCCAGTGAAATTATGGTCAGATACGGGAAGGGGGAGGGCTGGGAAAGAACATGTCTTGTAACCATGGAAAAAATATTCTCAATCATTTAAATAAAATTAAAAAAAAAAAGAATTCATGCTTCTTGAGTTTTGGGTCTTTGGTTTTTCTTTCTCTTTCCCAAGTGCCTCGCACTTTTTAAAGCAACTTAAGTGTAAAGTCAGAGGAAACAGGAAAGCATAGCAATTCTGGAACTGTAAATTTTAAAAATAAAGGCATTCGTCTATACAGTAAAATAAAATGAGTGCTAATTTATCTGCTACTTTATTAAAATCATAAAACCAAATCTAAACCTATCTTCTCCATGTAGAAATTATTTGTCGTGATCTGCCCTGATGACAACTGTTATCAAGACAGAGCTTTCCTGTCATCATGATGTGATTCACATTTTCTGGAATTGGTGTTCATGGAATTCCAGCATGCATTTTGCTCAACACTTTCTTTTTGGTTTCCCATTCCTAACTTAGCTGCTTTTTCATTCTCTTGCCTCCTTTAAAAAAAAAAGACTTTGCTAAGACTAAGGTGGAGAGATTATAGATAACACTTGTTCTTTCTACATTTTCTTTTTGACATATACTTGTCTTTTGTTACCCACAAATGTTTGCCTAAATTCAGTTCTCCAGGATGATGCCAGAGTGGAATAGCTAAGATAATTTGATTTTTTTTTAAGACAATGAAAGCTATCCTTGAATCTGCATATGTAATATTCTTACAAGGGTAATTTCTAGAAGGCAGTGAAAATCATTTAAGAACAAATATGGCTTGTTCATTAGTCCTAATATCTTCTTCTGGTGCTTTATTGTGATATGGAATAATCCTGAATTCTTCCAATGAATGGGTCTAAAGCTTTTTGGTGTCATGGACCCTTTAAGTACATTGGTGAAGCCAATAGACCTTTTCAGAATAATGGTTTTAAATGCATGAAATAGAATACATAGGATTATAAAGGAAACCAATTATATTAAAGTAATGGTTATATATATATATGCATATATATATATTTTTTTTTTTAAGTTTAGAGACCCCAGTTTAAGAATCTTTATTCTAATGCTATGCCAACAGAGTGCAAACCCTGCTGGGTACTTGATAGGAAGGTGCTAAGAATAGGAGGTGACAGACTGTGTGGCCTTCATCCAAGGACCAACAGAGTAAGTTCAGGAAGGTGTATCACCAACCAGTAAATAGCAAATTTTTTAACCAAAGCAACTCAAGAGTTTAGTTGATAGTGGCATAGAAGATTTGTATTCTTTCTTCATGGAAAGAGTATCCACACTATTGAAATGATGGATATTTTGAAGAAATGGAATAAATACAAGTGGTTAACATTAATAGTCTCTATGATGGCAGCTCCCATAATCTAACTGATTAGAACATGGAGTATCATATATAATATATGTACACACATACATATATTTATGTATACAGATAAATTAAAATATCTTCCTAAAAAGGAAGAGAATTGGAAAAGTCTTGTTATCTACTGAGTGCTAGAGATATAGTTTTTGTTTCCCACAACACTAAGATGTTTATTTGAAATTATTTCTAGGAGGCTTGTAGGTATTATATTCACTGGGAATTAGAGGAATATAGAGTAAAGAGCATAGGAGCTGAAGTCAGGGCCACCTAAGCTTAAATTCCATCTCTGTACCTGTAACCACAATCAAGTCTCATATATAGGTACACAATATATTATTTCTCCATGTCATATATAACAACACAATACCATTGCAGGGTCAGGGGAATTAAGGTGCTTGTCCTCTTCTTCTCTAAAAGCACTCTTGGCTCTGGACCTGTGTGTATATGGACTAGGTTCAACCCTGGAGAGCCTGACTCCTAAAGAAAAGCTTCAGAAACTTCCCCTCAGGATGCCCTTCAATTGGGGAATGGCTAAACAAATTGTGGTATTTGTTGGTGATGGAATACTATTGTGCTCAAAGTAATAATAAAGTGGAGGAGTTCCATGGAGACTGGAACAACCTCCAGGAATTGATGCAGAGTAAGAGAAGAACCAGGAGAAGATTGTACACAGAGATTGATACACTGTGGAACAATCAAATGTAATGGACTTCTCCATTAGTGGCAATGCAGTGATCCTGAACAACTTGGAGAGATCTACAAGAAAAACCACTATCCACATTCAGAGGAAACACTGTGGAGTAAAAACACCGAAGAAAAACAACTGCTTGATCACATGGGTTGAGGGGGATATGACTGGGGATGTAGACCCTAAAGGAACATCCTAGTGCAAACATCAACAGCATGGAAATAGATTCTGATCAAGGACATAAGTAATATCCAATGAAATTGTGCATCGGCTGTGGGGTGGATGGAGGGGAGGGAGGGAAATAATGTGATTATTGTAACCAAGGAATAATGTTCTAAATTGACTAAATAAACTAATTCAAATGGGAAAAAAAAAAAGAAACTTCCCCTCAGATTCTCTGTTTCCTTACTCCCCTAACCTGGGGCCCTTGAGCAAAAATCACCTAAAGTTAAGATTTGGCCCTACCCAAAAGTGAAAGACTAGAAAAGTACTTATTGTACAATGTAGATTTGTCACAGGAAAATTGTTGATTCTAGATTTTAAAATCATAAGATTTTGGAACACATGGATAGAGACTTAAACATGTACCATTAATTTATAGCTACTACCTTAATCTCTGGAAAGCTGCTACTCAAAACATTAAAATATGAAGCACTTAGTGGATTATCATATAAGCCTTTCACTTTCCTCTTGATTCTGCAATGCTTGAAGAACTTCTTAAAAGTCTGTATCTTCTGGCAGGCAAAGCCAGGAGTTGTATTCATCTTTCCACCAAGTAGTCCAAGTTCTTTAGTATTTGTAGAAAGCACCTTTCATAATATAACTACCATCAACTCAGGAACTTCCAAAGTAGAGATTACTGAGATGTCTCTCATGATCACTGTTTCATCACTTATGCTCAGGGGAAGAAACACTGAACATAAAACACATTCAAGGACCCAAAGCCTAAATTTATGCTTAACTAGGCAGCTCATGTGTTTGAAGTCACTCTAACTGCTAGAATGAGGAGAGGAAAACGATATTTACTTTCCCTTCATTGTGGGATGTTCCAGAGAACCAGAGAAAGAGTTACATGTGTCATATTGTACAAACAGGAAGGTAGAGCCAAAGGGTAAAGTCACCACTTTTAAAGCCTACTGGGTGGCTCTTCCTGGTTTCCTGTTTGTATGTGTATGTCTGTGTGTGGAGGGCAGGGGGTAGGAGGGATTAACAAGGTTTTTTGCATCATCCCAAAGTTCTAAGCCTTTTAGTGCTAAACCAAGGCACACATGGCCTACTGGAAGTAGCCCAGGATACCATAGATATGAATGAGTGAGGGGTAGCAATGCCACCTTGTTCCCATAACAGTAAAAGAAGGATAGCATTATCCCACCTATACCATAGAGTAGTCATGGTTAAAGTGCCGTAACATTTTTTAAGAGCTATCTATGTAAATATGAGTTAGTAGTAGTACTTCAAAGTTCTCTTTTTTTTCCCTAGGTGTGGGTGCTCCCCTCTATTGACACAGTTTTCAACCTTCCTTTGACTTAATAGAGATAGTCTTTGAATTGATGCGGCTATAAAAATCCACCATTTGGTGGCCAAGCTTTTGATTACAAACTTTGCTAACCTGTCCTTTGTCCACACATGGTCTATCCTACTGTGTCTGTAATGGAATCTGTCTAGCTTTGTAGGGCTTTCCAGAGCTACTTTGTCACCCTCCCCAGTCCTATGCCCACCAAACAAACCCCTTTGCCAAAGCATAGCCCTTAAGAGCACAGGGGCACCCTCACATCACAGTGAAGCATTAGAAAGAGACTTTAGTGGAAGAGGTCCTGACTACTATAAGGTAAAATATTGAGAAACTTTGGAATTTAAGAAAATGGAAGATTATGGAATATTGAACCTTTGTTTCAACTTTGTACCTCGGTCAAGTTCAAGATACAAAATACTTGTAGGGGTTGTAAAGATTAAAATTTAGGGGAGATTGAGGCAGGTAGAAAGTAGTTTCTCTCTGCAAGGAGTATTATATTTTTATGAGGTTTATTAAAGGTTAAAGATTAAAGAAAATACAGAATAAGAAAGCACATGCCTAGGCCAAAGAGGCCTAGACAAGATAACCTCACATTATGAAAGAGACTTGTCTGCTCCAAAAAGGAAGTCCAAAAGAGGCCTAACCTATTCACAACCAGGTTTAAATACCCCATTTCGCTCTCGGCCCAGGTGAGAATTCAATGAGATTAGAGGGTATTCTGGGGAAGTGGAGCAAGGATTTCTGGGGATTGAAGTCCTGGATTTGAGTCTATTTTTACAGGGTTTAAAAAAATGGTGTCGAACATTGTACACAGAGACTAATACACTGTGGTATAATCGAACGTAATGGACTTCTCCATTAGTGGCGGTGTAATGTCCCTGAACAACTTGCAGGGATCCAGGAGAAAAAAACACCATTCATAAGCAAAGGATAAACTATGGGAGTGGAAACACCGAGGAAAAGCAATTGCCTGAATACAGAGGTTGAGGGGACATGACAGAGGAGAGACTCTAAATGAACACTCTAATGCAAATACTATCAACAAAGCAATGGGTTCAAATCAAGAAAACATCTAATGCCCAGTGGACTTACGCGTCGGCTATGGGGGGTGGGGGGGAGGAAAAGAAAATGATCTATGTCTTTAACGAATAATGCTTGGAAATGATCAAATAAAATATATCTAAAAAAAAATGGTGTCACACCTAATTTTAAAATCATGTTTTCCACCTTTGCTTTCTTAGAATTTTATTTTAAAATTTTTAAATAAGGTTTTATTGATGTCTTTTGTTTTTCTCATACCTAAATTTCTCCCCCTCCCTCCCATTCCTTTCTTCTCCCTACTGAGAGCTGTTCCATAAAACAGATTTTTTTTTAATAAAGAAAAGAAAAACAATCTACAAAACCAATAAATATATTTATTTAAATTGGAAAATATATTCAGCATTTCACACCCATGAACATTCTGCTTCTGTAGAGGATTTGGGGGGATCCATGTCTTCTCATAGTTCTTCTTTAGGGCCATTAATTTTGCAAAATTGATTTTCAGTTGTTTTGTAGTGTTTATTTCCATTTACATTGTTTTAAAAAGTCATTTCTATTGTCTTCTTGATTACTTATTTTACATTAGTTCATGTAAGTCTTTTCATGCTTCTCTGTATTCATAATAATAATTTTTAACAGCACAGTAATATTCCATGATATTCTTAAACAATGATTTGTTTACCTATTCCTCAATCAATAAGCCTCAATTTTGTTTCCAATTCTTTGCCTAATGCAAAAAAAAAGTTGCTATAAATATTTTATAAAAGGAATTCAACCCAAAACTCAGTAAATAAAAAAATCTTGTGCTATCTAGTATCTTAGGCACATCTCAAAACTTTGACAGTGACTGAGAAGGGCTCATGTAAATAACATTTTGTCCATTTTACATTTTTTCTGTGGCCCAGGATTGTATGGTCATTCTCCTTTGTAGTATTTTTTCCTACCTGGCTGCAGTTTGGTGGTATTCTAACAAAAATGGAGTATGCCAGTTGCCTCTTACAAATTAGAGTCAACATTGATGAAAGAAAGAAGCCTTCTAAAGGTAAAGATGAATATTTCTTTTTTCTTTCCATGTGTTGATTTTTTTATGGTTTTATATTTCCAGAAATAGTTTATAGGATGCTTTTATTAGTTTGTTAATCTCATTCTCTCTGGCTATGTGTAAAATAAGCCTTTGTTGAAAGCAATTTAAGAAAAAGTTGAGCCATTTTGTTTCTTGAATGGAAGATGATATTGCATATGAACATCTCCTGTCTCTCTTCTTATTTGGGTTCTTATTCTATCCTTGGGCTCAAATTATTGTTATTCATAGATTTTTTTTTAAAGTAGAGAAGGAGAATGACCTCTTCATCTGAAATAAATGGAGTTAACCATCATTCATTATAAATGGATTTCAATGATTTATTCATTCTGGTATAGAAATAAAGTAACAACTTTTAATCCTTTAATTTAATCATCTTCTAAAATCTTCTAAAAATTCTGCTGAGTCTTCTCCAATTAGGAATCCTTTGTTGAAAAGCCAGAAAATAAAAGTCTTAGTGTTTCTTTAAAAGAAGGAAGTATGTTTTAGTGAAAAAAGTCTCAGATTAGGAACTGAAGACCACCATTTAATTCCTCTATCACTTATTAGTCATGTGACCTTCAGGAAGTCCTTTACAGTTTCTGAATCACATTTTCTTCATTTAGAAAACTAGAAAATTAAACTAGAAGGATTTCCAAGATCCCCAGCTCTAAAATTCTGTTTTATAGCATATTCTATTAAAGTCTACCTCTGATGCCTCATTGTGATGTGGAGATGGCAGTTCTTGGCCTATACCAGTAAATAAGTGAACTCTGATAGGTCCTATCAACTTATTAAGACGTTAAATACAGCCAAGCAACAGAGTGGTATGTGTCATCTGAGGCCAACCAGTTTGGAGAGGCTTATTACCAGGAGATAGATTTATTTATATTTGACATATAAACCCTTCAAAAAACTCTCAACTAGAGTACAGAGATGTTGTAATCTCTATTTTAGAGCATGCTCACAATGATAAAGCCATTGATTAAAAAAAAGTTAAAGAAGTAAGATTTTTATAATTCGTTACGTTAATGTGTGGTCCATTATTGACAGTTTTTATTTACATATACCTAGTTCAATCTTGGCATCTTCTCTCTCAAATTTTGTTAGCTCCTGTTCCTGCTTAGAGTTTCTTCTGGAAATATCAGAATTGAGTTTATGTCTTTCTAAGAGCCCTCTGCCCTTAGATGCATGCAGTCAGGCTATCAAAACACCGAGTATATGATAGATTTTATTTAACTAAACAGAAATGCAAAGGGAAAGTTGAGCCATTTTTAACATACCTATAAATGATCATTCATAGGGATCTGTCCTCAGAAGCCAATATGGTCTGCATAGCCTTCCCCAGGGGTCTGTGCTAATCCTTCATATATATAATGCTACCGTGGATGGGGCTCCCTAAACCAGAAAAAGAGTTATCCTTGCAAAGGAATCAAGCAATCTTCTTCTCTGGTGAATACCACTTTCCCTAGGAACCTTCAGCTCTGTAATTTATAATGTCAGAAAAAGGGCAGGTCTGGTTATTCCTCCATATTGTGGCTCCTTGTTCTGGTGGTCCTTCTTTGCATCTCCATCTGACAATGGTTTCTCTTCCTTTTTCATAGGAGAAACTCCCTGGAGTTTCTGGTATCCTCTTTAAGAGTATCTCTCTTCTTTCAGCTCCTTCTTGGTCTCCATCTGGTGCTAGTTCCTCTATACACATGATTCCCTAAAGATTCATAGGCTTCTCTCAAAGGAATAAAGTCTGTGTCTGTGCTTATCCCCCTTTCCCATTTCTCTCTTCACCTCAGCCTCTTCTCTCTTTGCCTGCAAAACCCTCTTGCTCTGCTGCTACTCCTCCAGAACCTCACAACATTCCTCTCTTGTTCTCTTTTATTCTCTCTTTTCCCAACCCCCCAGCTTGCATGCAGATGCATGTCACCCTATCTCTCACTGCACTGACACTTGCAGGCTCTGTTTTTCTGCTGTGCTGCCCCTGCTTGTTGTCTTAGCTGCCTTTGTGGTTGCCATCTGCCTCCTTTGCCACTGCTATTGCTGAAATTTCATTTGCAAAGTTTTACAGTTTTCTCTGGACAGAGCCAGGCCAAGTCAACATAACTCTGAGCTCATGGTCACATTCCCGGCTCTTTTTTAAACGACTCTACAAAGATGTCAAGCAAAGATGTCCCTCAACCAGCTAGGCGAGACTTCTCTAGTCACTCAGCAGTTCTCCAGAGGCCCTTCTCCTGCCTGAATTAAAGTCATCAAATTCTGTTCATTTCTTCCCTTGGCAAAGGATTCAGGTAGCATGTTATACACGAGCACATACACGTCTCTTTTTTAGGAGGGAAAATAGAAACCTTTATAGATCTTTCTGTTTGTCTTTCTGATTCCCATCATCTGTCTCATGCCTTCTTCACTTCTCTCTTCCACTCCCCCACCAGGGCAGGTCATGCAAAGGGTCCTGGAGCTCAGAGAAACCTCAAGAAGGAACCTCTGGAGAAGGAAGCTGGTAGCAGTGTTTTCCCAAATGCAAAGGCTCAGGTCCTTTGTTTCTTGTATGACTCCTTCCATCACCAGGAGTTCTAAAATGCCTATTCAGACACCTAGGAATCAGTTGATTCCTCCCTAAACCCAACTATTTAGAACTACTTTCTTGAAGTACAGTTGGCCTGTTTTCCTTCTTAAGTTTATTCTACTTCTTTAAGAGAGTTTTGTTGATGAATCAAGGGATACTTTAATATTGATAAGCAACCCTACATAGTGAGCTTAGCTCTGCTAAGAAACTCCTTGGAATGTCTTTCTCCTTCTCTGCTATTCAAATCCTCCCCTTCAGTGGAGGCCCATTTCCAGTGTCATTTCCTTCATGGGATCCTCCTCCTCACTGTAGCCGGTGTTGATGCTTTCCTCTTACTGATTACCCATCATCCTGGCTATGGCATACCAAACATTTATGGCATTACTTTTAACATCCTTTTTTATACTTTTCTCAGATTATTTCAGGTATGTAATTTTATTATATCTAACAAAATTATAAGCTTTAGGAGAGAGGAGGAGAGACTATGTCAGAATGTTTTCAAATCCTACCTATAGTGCTAGCTACATAGACATTCAATAAACCCCTGTTGATTAGAATTGGATGAGGATGATTCTCATCTCACATCAAATATGCACTTGACAGGATCATAGAACATAGAGCTGGAAGGAGATTTATTAGAAGCGTTATTATCCCCATTTTGTGGATGAAGAAACTGAAGCTTAGAAATATGAAGGGATGTAGGTATGGTCACATAGCTAAAGAGGGAAGAATCCTCAAGTAGACATCTGATTCCAAATTCCCCATTCTCTCAACAATACGGTGTTGTTATCATCTCAGAGCGGTTTTGTTTTCATTCTTGTTATTCTCAACCAACAGAATGGCTTGCAAATCAACACTTTTGCAACTGAAAAATCCATATTCTCTTGACTTGTCAGATGTGATTACCTGTCACTGTGATTAGTTAACTTTGCAGTCGACCATTTGAAATTAGGCCATCGTCAATTGCCTATATTCCAAGCATTATATACTATGTGTTCTCCCCCATTGCTATAGCATTTATTTTACTTATTCGCTTGTAAAAATTGCTTTTGATTAATTTTCAGCTTTGAGAACAATAATTTTAACTGAGATTTTTGCATTTATTTAGTTTAATCTTTCACATGCACAGGCAGAATTGGAAGGGACTTCAGAGTCCATTTGGTCCAGACCACTTATTTTATTGATAGGAAACAGAGACATAAAGAGACCAAGGTCACACTGAGACAGAGCCATGCTTTGAATCCAAATCTTCAAACTTCAAATTCAGTTCTTTTCACCATTATACCAAGCTCCTTCTCTGCTTTTAGCATATGTGTTATTTATCAAATTACTTGTTGTTGTTTTTTAAAAATGTCAAATTTCTTTGATCAGATTTTAATCATATCAATTCCACTCATTTCCCATCTGGCTGAACTACTTTGGGACTTCTCTGACTGCCTTTTCTACTATTCCCAGGAAGCTCATTATTGGGAAAATCTTATCACACTGCAAGATCCCATCAGCCTTGGGACTCTACTTCATCACCATCCTCTATCCCTCTAGAGTGGAGGGTGAAGTCACAAAGTCCAAAACCTCCATTTAAGAAAGTAGCTCAGCTTAGACAATTTTCTCATTTCCCATCTGTCTTTTCTACTCTAGGACTTCCCTGACTTTGCCACCATGACCTCCTGTTGGGCATCTTACCTCTTCCCTGGTCTTCCCTCTATTTAAAAAAAAATTCCTTATCTTCCCTCTTAGAATCAATACTTTGTATTGGTTGAAGAAGGCAGAAGAGTGATAAGGGCTAGGTAACGGGGTTAAGTGATTTGCCTAGGGTGACCCAGGTAGGAAGTATCTGAAGTCATGTTTGAACTCAGGATTTCTCCCCTTTGTGCCTGGTTCTCAATCTACCTAAATCGCCTAGCTACATCCACCCCCCTCTACTTTTCAGCTTCCTTTTAGAGTTGTCTAATTCCATTAGATTATAAACTCCTTGAGGGCAAGGACAAGCTTTCTTTCTTTCTTTTTTTTTATAGGCAGTTCTTCCTTTACATAAAATTACATTATACAGGCTCAACTGAAAGAACTCCTCATTCCAGAAAAAAACTGTTACCTTTACTGTACAGTATTTCACTCTCTCACTCTTGTCCCTCAGCTCCATGCCTTCTGCTACCTCAACAACAGCCCTAAAAAGAACCCTCCAAGTAAAAGCAGAAGAACAGATGCCTGGAGAAACCATCATTGCCCCTAATTGGGGCCTTGACTCAAGATCTCTGGTGCTGAGAGAGGAGACCTTTGTCCTGCTTCCCTCACCTCGGTGTCTGGTGGCATGTCTGTCTTCTGTCCTGGATACTGCATGTCTGTCCCCAACCCCGGCCCCAAGTGTTCTTCCTTCTGGTTCTCAACGCTCTGCACTTTGTGTCCTTGAACTAAGTGCCTGCAAATTCACATTATGTAAAAATGGCTTTACTTGTTATGGGCCATTTATGTAAAGTAAGAACGGTCTGTGTTTGTATCCCTGGTGCTTCAAAGAGTGCCTGGCACATAGTAAGGGATTAATAAATGCTTATTGATTGAGTGTTTGGTTGACTTCCATGAACAGATCCAGAAGAGTCAGAGTGTGCAAATGACATTACTGGTGATGTCATTTACATTACAAATTAAGTACCAGTCAGATTACAGATTACAAATGAGTACCAGTCAGAAAAAAAGGAAGTATGGGCATAAGGATATTCTATCATTTGGCAAGTCCTTTCTGACTCAACAAACTCATTTGCCTTTTCCTTGCTCTATGATTAACCACCCTTCACAGACACTGCGTTCAGTCTATTCACTTCTATCTATTTAGAGATAACATATTTTTTGCTCTTTATTGGTGTGGGGTTAGGGTAGAGGGAATGGTGATGACCATTTGAAAAAGGAATAGGAATAAGTCCACCGATATTACTCAGTTTGGCTCGCTCTGTCTCTATCTCTGACTCCCTCTTCCCTCTCTTAGCCCCTTCTTTCTGCTCACTCATCTGCCACCATAATGCAGGCCCTAATCACCTTTTGCCTATACCTAATTAGTCCCTGTTTCAAGTCTCTCCTATTCCAGTCCATCTTCCATAGGGCTAAAAAAAATGATTTTCCTTAAAGTTTGGGTTTTACTATATCAATACTTTACCCAATAAACTCCTGTGTTTCTCTGTTGCCTCTAAGATGAAACATAAACTCCCCAGTTCAGCTATTACAACTCTTTCCAGTCTCATTGTGCTTTTCTGAATTCTGCAGAACCCTTGTCTCTGCAATCCAGCCCCAGTTTGGGGGCTTTGTCTCTTACTAAAGTCCATCTCTTGCTTCTGTGTCTTTGCATTGACTGTCCCTCTTGTCTAGAATGTCCTCCCTCCTGACTTAGACTTCATAACATCCTTCTCTTCCTTCAAAAAGCGATTTGAGCATCTTCTCTAGGAAGCCTTTTCAAATCTCCACTGCTTGTACCTTCTTCCAAAACTACTTTAGAATTAACTATTTTGTGCTTATGAGTATTTATTCTTTTCATATCTATTCTGTATATGCATGTGTATATAGAGACAGACAGAAAGACTATGTAACTCCTTGCAAAGAGAGATGGTTTTATTCATTGCATTTGTATTCCCAGAACTTTGCACAACACATGGCACATAGTCAGCATTTAATAAAGATATGTTGATTGATTGAAAGTTTTTAAAAGTCAGATTTTCATTGAAAACTGGCTTAGAAGGCTAATTGTCCCATTGTGGAACCTGTCCCCAAGACCAGCATTCCCAGACTGAGTCACTCTTTCCCCTGATCCCGGCCCCCCCCCCCCCAACATCCTCACAACTACTTGCCATTCATTTTCTCATCCAACAAACATTTGTCTGTGTCATTTAAAATGGAGAGCCAGCAGGATGTAATGGAAAGAACACTGCCATGGGAGCCAGGGGACCTGGTTTTCATCTTTCAGAAATTATAGAACCAGTGTGGGATACTATCCTAGTTGGAACCTGCTTCTCAAAAACATGGAAGAACGGATTGCTGAGATAGAAATCTGGGGAGCCTTTTAGGGACTTGTCCACTCCATCGTTGAGTCTGTGATAAAAGAGGGGAACACTAGGTATAATGTGACATTTATTCCAAATTTGGGACAGTGAATTTAAAAGCATTCAGTATAAAGTATGTACGATTCTATGGACTAAAATTCAGCAAGCTGATGTAGCCTAAGAGATAGAAAATACACAGGAATGAAATTCTAAAGATAAAAATAATTCAAATGAGGAGGAAAGGGGAGAATATTCTTTCTTTTTTAAGCCATTACTTTCAGTATTAGAATTGATAGTAATTATCAGTTCCAAGGCAGAGGAGTGGTAAGGGTTGGGCAATTGATGTGTAGTGACTTGCCCAGGGTCACATAGCTAGGAAGTATCTGAGACCAGCTTTGAACCTAGGACCTCCTATCTCTAGATCTGGCTCTCTATCCACTGAGCCACCTAGCTGCCCTGGGAAAAAAAGTTTCTTTTAATTTTTTAACATTTTCTCAATTACACAGAGAAACAAATTTTGACAATTGTTATCTAACATTTTGTGATTCAAATTCTCTCTCTCCTGACTTCCCCTTCCCAGAGGTGGTAAATAGTCTGATATAAATTCTACCAGTGCTGTCATGCAATACAAATCTCCATATTATTCATGCCAAGAAAGAAGACACATAACATGCATAGAGTACAAAAAACTCATGAAGGAAATAAGTGAAAAATGGCATGCTTTGATCTGCGATCAGACTCCAACAGTTCCTTCTTTGGCTGTGGATAGCATTTTTCATCATGGATCTCTTGGGTTTATCTTGGAATCTTTTTTTTTTTTTTTGCTGATAACAGTTTAGTCCTTCACAGTTAATCATTGTAATATGACAGAATTTTCTAAAGCAAAGTATGTGGGTAAAAAGGAAAATCACTGACATAGTGAAATTCTGGATTTACTCTGTCATGCCACATTGTACTATTAGGTTGGGTCAGATTAGAATAAACCAGAGAATACACAATATTAAATCAGCTCGTCAGCAAGGAGGGAAATAGAAGACTTCAGCTCAACCAAGGAAAGAGAATAATTTCACAAAGGGAGCACTGCTCTAATGTTTAGGATTCTATGAACTATAGGTTAAGGGACACATTGGGGGCTTGGCCTCCCCTGCATTTCTGCAGCCCCAAGTGCCCCAGTAGTTATTACAAAGTTCATGCTTACTTCACAAAACGGCATCTTTGGAAAACTTCCAAAGTGCCCCCTAACAATGTCCCTTATACAAACACGTGACATGGTACTCAGCAGTCTCTCAGCCAATCAGAAGTCATGTCTCCCTCTGTATATGATAGCACACAGTACAAGATTGTTTCTCCAGAAAAACCATTTCACCTGGAAAAACTAATAATATTATCTAAAAGGAGAAATGGAAGTTCTTCTTTACCTGATACCTTCAAGCAAAGGTTGGATAATGACTGGGCATATTATAAAGGGTGTCCATGTTCCATAAGAGTTTAAACTAGATGGCCTCTGAAATCCTCTCCAACTCTGAAATTCTGTTAATTCTGGATGTTCTAAATCCAGTTCTACCAACTAGTTTTCAGAGGATGTAGAGTTGGAAGAAACTCTAGAATTATTCTAGTCCAACCCTCTTATTTTCCAGAGGAAGAAATTTGGTCCCAGAGAGGGGGAGTGGGGGATCCAAGAACTAAGCAGCAGAGACAAGATTCAAACTTGTAACCTACAGGTAGTAGATGTTTTATAAATATTTGTAATCTTTTTCTGACTCCAAATCCAATGACCTTTCCACTATGCCATATCCAAATCGTTGGTTGTCACAACCTCTCCTAACCTTCCTCTTTTGAAAAGGATCTTTCTTCTTGGACATCATTTAACCTCTGTGGGGTTCAGTTTTCTCATAGATAATATACAGAGGATATATTAAATAATCTATAAAATCTCTCTCAGCTATAAAATTATGTACATTTTATTTGACAACTCATTATCCTTTCTTAACTATTTCCTTTAAAAAAAAAATCCTTTACCTTCTTTCTGTCTTAGAATTACAAAAAATGTTAAGGACTAGGCAATTGAGATTAAGTGACTTGCCCAAGGTCATATAACTAGGAAGTGTCTGAGGTCATATTTGAATGTAGGTTCTCCTAACTCCAGGCCAGGCTCTCAATCCACTGAGCTACCCAGCTGCCCCCCTTTACTCCTTTTCTATAGGCAAAAATAATAGCATTTTGTTGAGGGGTTGGCATGCTTCCTTTGTATAATAGCATCGTAAACTCGATGTAGCAACTTGAACAAGCAAGATAATTTTTGAACACAAGACTAAAGCACTTATCCTATTTCTTCTAAGAGTACCATCATTCTCTCAATCAACAAGCATTTATTTTATTTTTTTAAATCCTTACTTTCCATTTAGAATCAATACTCTATATTAGTTACAAGGCAGAAGAGCAATAAAGACTAGACAATGGGAATTAAGTTGTTTGCCCAGGTTCACATAGCTAGGAAGTGTCTGAGGCCAAATTTGAACTCTGGACCTCCTCTCTCTAGGCTTCTTTTGCATGTGCCCCTATCCCTGCGTTCATAATAGCCATTATTGTGTTTGTGTTCAGGCTCTCATAAGCTCTTGTCTGGATTCTTATAATAAACTCCTTTTGTCCCTTCCCACAGTCTGCCATTTTCAGCATAGACCCATATACAGCCATCAAAATGACTTTCCTAAGGCACAGATCTGACCAACATGTCACTATCTAGCTCTTCAGTGGTTGCCTATTACTGTGTGATTAAAATATAAACTTCTTAATCTGGCATTCGAGGCTTTTCAAAATCAGATTCCAACTAAATTTTCCATTCATCTTTCTTGTCATTTCCTTTTAAGTTTTCCAGTGAAACTATATTACTAAATTACTTCCTATATTCAACATTTCTTGCTTAAATTCATTCAAACAAGTTATTTTTCATACCTAGAATATGCAGCAGAATTCAGTGGAAATGGCATTGATGGTAGAGTAAAAAAAAAAACATGGGTTCTATTTCTAGCTCTTCCATTTACCTCAAATAATTAGGCAAGTAACTTAACCTCTCCTGACCTCAGTTTCTTCATCTGTAAAATGAGATGGTTTGATTAGATAACTACGCAGGTCCTTTCCAGCTCCAAAGCTATGATCCTGGGAGCACTCATCTTCTTCCTTTGATGTTAAACTCAAGTACTACTTCCCTCATGAAGCTTTACTCAGTTCCTCAGTCCTCTGATTACCTTGTACTCACTTATCTGTGCATGTGCATGGCTGGACCCCCCAGAGGAATGTAAGCTTCTTGGGGGCAAGAACTATTTTCTTTTTCAACTCCTGTTGCTTAATATAGCGCTTTGCACATAGCTTGTTGAGTCGCATTGCATTGAGACTAGTGGTACTGGAGCCTAGATGTTACGACCATGGAAAGGCTTCCCCTATTAATTAAGATTAAATAAAAGATTCAACATCATGGTAGCTCCAACATATGGAGAGTTTTTTCAAAAAATCGAATTCCATGATCAGACTTTAGGAAAAGCTAACTACTCTACCTTGAGATTCCAAATTTAGCTAGAATTTCCCATGATCATGTTTCCTAGTACCTTTTAACCAAAGATGATGGATATTTTTCAGCATGACAATTCTCCCCCTAGATTTGTTCTTCCTTTGGCTGAACCAGTCCTCAAATATTCAAATAGATCTATGAACTCACTGATTCAAGAGTTCCCTATAACAATGCAGATCTAGTCCTCCCTATCCTATATAGTCCTTGTCTGTGTCCTCCCTAACGTTCAACACCAGGGATCTACCTCACATCATAGTGGAGCCCTCTTGCTGTCTATGTGCCATCTCTCTTTCTTGCCACATGATCAGCCCTTCTTCTCTTCCTACCAGAAAATTCCTTGATAATATCTTTTATAATATCTTTTTAAAATATATTTTATTCTCTTGATCTCACCTTTGCAACATTTCTTAAATATACCCCTTTTTGTCCTCTGATGCTGCCACCACTCCAGGGAAGGCCCTGATCACTTCATGCCCAGCTTACCACAATAGCCTGCTGGTGAGTGAGCCTGCCTCAAGTCTGCCCGCTCCAATCCATCCTCTATTCAGCCACTACCGTGATTTTCTTAAAGTGTAGGTCCAATCATGTCACCCCCTCTTCCTGCTCAATAAACTTTCTATTGCCTCCAGGATCAAATACAAAATTCCCTACTTAGCATTCAAAGTCCTTTATAGCTTAGCCCTCTCCTACCTTTCTAGTCATCTCATACCTTATTCCATGATGTGTACTTTTCCAACTAGTCACACTGGCCTCCTGGCTGTTCCATGGCTCCAGGCATTTTCTCTAGCTCTCCCTCCTCTGCTCTGATTATTTACTTCTCTGACTTTCAACTACATCCCAACTTCTACAGGAATCCTCCCCTAAGCCCTCTTGATTCTAATGCCTTCCCTGTTAATTGTTTCCTATATATCCTGTATAAAACTTACTTCATTTATACTTGTTTGCATGTTGTCTTCTCCATTAGATTGTAAGCTCCAGGGCTTGGCAGAATGTGTGGCATATATGCCTCCTGCTATAGTAGGTAATTAATAAATGGTTATTAATGGATAGATTGGAGTTCCTCATTGAGCTGTGTTTTTTTTTCCTTGTCTTTATTTTTCAGCTTTAGCTTATGGTCACACTTAAACCTCTTTTCTTTCCGTTTCTTCTGAAGGATCTAACTTCTTTCTTGCTGTTGAATCTTTTGTTCCTATTCTTTGCTTTCTGGGGATGTTATTGACACAAGTGTTTTCTGCTTCCTAGTCTTGATTCATTGTTATTGCTTTTGTATGGCTTTCATATAGCTATGTCACCTCCTTAATCCTTCTTAGAAAGGTCCCCTAAAAAGGCTTCTTTGAACATTCCTCTCCCTAGGTGAATAGCATTTTGTACCAGATAGAATGAATCTGAATGGGTTACCTAGTTTACTAGAAATTACTTTGATATTTTATGCAGATTTTTCTTAAATTTTTAATTTTTTACATGTGAAGTCATGTAAAAATATTTCTCTATTAGACATGTTTCTTTTATTCTTTTTTTTAAAACCCTTACCTTCCACCTTAGAATCAATAAGGCAGAAGAGTGGTAAGGACTAGGCAATGGGGGTTGAGTGACTTGCCCAGGATCACATAGTTAGGAAGTGTCTGAGGATAGATTTGAACCCAGGACTTTATGCCTCTGGACCTGACTCTCAATCCACTGAACCACCCAGCTGCCCCCTAGACATGTTTCTTCTGAAGCAAGAAAAATAAAGCAAATGAAAAAACAAATATGCTTCAATCTACACTCAGAGTCTATCATTTTGCTCTCTGGATGTAGATAACATTTTTTTATGAGTCTTTTAGAATTGTCTTGGATAAAGATATTGATCAGAATAAACAAGTCTTTCACATTGATCATCATTACAACATTGTTGTTACAATACACGACGATTTCCTGGTTCTTCTCACTTTACTTTGCATCAATTCATATAGGTCTTGCTATGTTTTTTCTGACCCCCCTCATCATACAGACCTAGTAGTGGTATTGCTGGGTCAAAGGATATGAATAGTTTTATAGCCCTTTGAGCATAGTTCTGCATTACTCTCCAGAAGGGATAGACCAATTCAAAATTCCACCAAGTTTCTTCAGCTTATTATTTGCTTTGAATCTGTGGACTTGGTTGCACACTGAGTAACTTCAGAGAAATTATTATAGAACAATTAGGTAGCAGAGTGAATTGAGTGCTAGACTTGGAGTCAAGAAGACCTGAGTTCATATTCTGCCTCAGACAACTATTAGCTATGTGACCCTGGGTGAGTGACTTAACATCAATCGATCTTAGTCAGAGAGTACTCTTCATCTGTAAAGTGGGGACCCTTCCTTCCAGGACTGTGGTGAGAATAAAATGATAAAAATGATTTAAAAGTGTTCCACAAACCTTAGAGTATTATAAAACCATCATCATCATCATCATAATTACTGTAAAGTTATGCAAGAATATGTGTTCTGGGGCACTTAACCAGTGGAGTGATCCTGGAATGACTTTTGAATGTAAAACGAAAGAAGTTATATTTGGGGGATAGAGTAGATAGATAACCTCGTGTGGATCTGTGATCTTATCATTTTGGATATTCTGCTCAAGAATGAAGATCAGTCTTTCTATGCCACCCATATAGGAGGCACCCAGCCTCTTATTCATGTCCTCCCATAAGTTCATTCTAGGGGTATTCTCAATATTCTATAGACCATGTTTGCTTTCTCTAAAAAAAAAAAAGATATCATCAGAGAATATAGGCTATTCCTTGGTTACTACTTGCTCTAGCCAGGTTGACAGACCATCATGTTTTTCACTCAGACATTTATTTGATAACATCCTTCCTATAACTTTTTCCTAATTCATTGTGTGTAATTTGCTGCTACCCATATACATTTACCATGTACCTCTTCATTGCTCTTTGGATGATCTTCAATTTAATCTATTTGGAGAACAAAGTATTTTATGCCTTGAAGCCATACAATGATACTAGAAGAATATCGGTAATAAAAAAGAAGAGCCTTTGTTTCAGGGAGAACATTGAGGGACATTAAAAAAAGCCAGGCAACTTAGCACTACAAAACTTTCTTTTTTTCTTTTTTCTCTTTTGTCATAATGAATGTCTTTTTTTAGGGAGGTGTGACATTTTGAAAAATGAAGATGATTTTAAAACAAAAGATATCAATAAAACAATAAAAAAAAACCCTTACCTTCCATCTTGGAGTCAATACTGTGTATTGGCTCCAAGGCAGAAGAGTGGTAAGGGCTAGGCAATGGGGGTCAAGTGACTTGCCCAGGGTCACACAGCTGGGACGTGTTTGAGGCCAGATTTGAACCTAGGACTTCCGTCTCTAGGCCTGGCTCTCAATCCACTGAGCTACCCAGCTGCCCCCAATAAAACAATTTTTAAAGAACTTTGAAATTTTCCAAAGGCTATAGAGTTGTCTGGATTGCCTTTGGGAAACCAATGGAACAAAATTCCCTTCAGTTCTGGGCCCTATACATTATCCATTTGTAATTTCTTTCTAAGATACATACATACTGATGGGTGAAATTTACATGTATGTTATCCAATTATATATCATAATCAAGAAACAATATTATTAAGGACTTCGCAGGCATTGTGCTAGGCATTGGGGATGCAAAGAAAAAAGGAAAAAAGCCTTGCCCTTGCCCTAAAAGAGCCCATGTTACTTCAGGAGAGACATCATTTACATATATAGGTACATACAAAATTGATAAAAGATAAATCCAAAGTAATTTTGTGGTAAATGGTACTAGCAGTTAGGAGGATCAAGAAAGGATTCATTTTGAAGGTAGTTCTTGAGCTGAGTTTTAAACAAAATAGGAATTCTAAGAGTCAGAGAAGAGGATGGAATACATTCTAGGCATGAGATGTAGCTTGTACAAGGTAATAGAGAGTGGAAATGGAGAGTCTGGGTGAAAAAACCCAACAGTAAGAATGTCAGTTTGACCATGAAGTACAAGAAAGAGAATAAGGTATAATAAAGCAGGAAAAGTAAGTTGGATTTGGATTGTGAAGGATTTTAAATGCCAGAGTTTAGATTTGCTCCCAGAGCAAAGAATGAATGAAAAGAATGCTATCCACCTCCAGAGAAAAAACAATTGGAATAGGAGTACAGATTAAAGCATACTATTTTTTTCTTGTTTATTTGGGTATATGTTTTGGGGATTTGGTTTAATAAGATTATTCATTTATAAAAATGGCGATATGGAAATATTTTGTGTGATAATACATGTATAACCCATATTGAATTGCTTGCCAGCTCTGGGAAGAGGAAATAAAGGAGGGAGGGAGACAATTTGGATCTTGTCATTTAAAAAAACTTATGTGGAAATGTATTACATGTAATTGGCAAACAAACAAACACCTAAAGTTGGGGGGAAAAGATTTGCTTCCAGAGGCAATAGGGATACACTGGAGTTTACTAAGTAAGGAAGTAACACTTGGCAATCATGAAAAGGATGAATTAGAAAAGACAGTGACTTCAATTAGGGAGATCAGTTAGGACCCTATTATAGCATTCAATGAGAGAAATGTGAGGACCTAACCAATGGCTGTATCTGTATGAATGCAGAGAAAGGGAGAGGAGAAGGGTGAGAGATATCATGGAATCATAATCAACGGTATTTGACAACAGATTAGATTCGTGGGGTGTTGGAGGTTAAGAAGTTGAGGGTAATACTAAGGTTGTAAACTTGAATAACTAGACAGATTGGTGGTGCCATTGACAGATATGGAAGTTGGAAACAGGGATAGGTTTTGTGGAAAAAATACTGAGGCCTGTTTAGAACATGTTGATTTTGAGATATCTAGCTTGAAAAGTCTAATTGGCAGTTGGTAATATGGCTCTGTAGCTCAGGAGAGAAACTAGGTTAGATTCAGTAATTCATCTGCACAGAGATCATTAAAACTTGTTGGAGCTAATAGGGTGGTCACCAAGTGGAAAGTTTACAGCAAGAAGAGTAAGGGACTTAGGACAAAGTGTTGATGTGCCCAAAATTAGGGGGCATGATAAGAATAGTGAACTAGACAAGAAAACTGAAGAGTGGCCAAACAAATAGCAGGAACACTAAGAGAGAGAAGAGAATTTCCAGGAGAAAGTGATCCTTAATCTCAAATGCCACATAGAGGAAATGAATGAAAGTTCTGAGGGGTGGAGAATTGGAGGCCATGAGAACAAAGAAAAAATTTAGGAAGAGTAAGGCATGGGAAGAGATGGAATAAGAGGTTTTTAGAGGGTAAAAAATTTTCAAAGTTCTTGATCATGGCTGACTGTAGAGTATTTCTGGAAAATGGTGAGTTAATGGCATAGCTTAGATGAAGTAGTTGAGTGGGCTAAGGACCAGGGAACAAAAGTGTTTGAGGAAACAACAAGTATATTTAAGTCCTCAAATATAAAGGAAGGAATTGTTGTGGAAAGGAAGACTGAGAGGGGCTTAAATACCTGGATTGGTTGCCTCTAAATTTGATTAGAATGAATGCCAAAAGAAAGGAAAGGTTTGCTAAATGTCAGCAAAGAAAGAGTATGGAAGTGTTAGTGGGAAGCACTGATTATTCTTATTTTTCAAGGAACTAAGTCTCTTTGAATGCTAGAAGATGGAACAAGCAAGATACTCCATCTCTTGACTCCTGCTAGGAAGCCTCTCTTCATCTCAATCTATTGTTATTATGAGGGTTATTAGGAGGATCAAATGAAATCATCTTTGTAAAAGCACTCAGCATAGTGCCTAGCACATAGTTGTTTTTTGTTGTTCATCCTTCTTTTTTTAGAGGACCAGTGGCATCACTGAGTATATCTTGACTTTAGAGTAAATTAGATTTAAATGAGGCAAATTGTTCTCACCTGCCAATTCCACCAGGGGAAGTCTTGACATGCTTGAGGTAGACATCTCCTTAACTCACTAATGGGTTGAGGCCTGTCATTTACCCTCAACCTGGTTTAGCTTGTCTGCTAGGCAGTTTTCCCAGGATTGGCCACTGCCCATGCTATAAAGTTTTAGAGTCACAGGTGAGAGATGGGTGAAAGATGGACATGAAAGGCAGAGGAACAACACTGAAAAGGATTTGGCAAGCCTTCACCGCAGAGGGTTAGTCTTCTCTAAATGCCCCCCACACCCTCTGGCAAGGAGGTCACTTAACCCTTTTTGCCCCAGTTTCCTTATCTATAAAAGGAGCTGGAGGAGGAAATGGCAAACTACTTTAGTATCTTTCCCAAGAAAACCTCAAATGGAGTCATGATGAGTTGGACACAACTGAAAACAACTTGGACATATTAGACCCTTAATAAATTCTTTTTCTCTACCCTCTTTCCTCTCCTCTTCTCTGGAAATTACAGAGAACACAATAGAAGGGGCAAGCAGAACTGGAGTAGACAAAGTACAAGGTGGATGATGACAGAAAGAGAAATGGGTATTGAAGAGGAAAGTGATTTACCCTTGAGTGATTCAGTGTCACAAGGATTGGGAGAGTAAGAGGAGATATGATATTGCTAGTCATAGAGGATGTTTCCAAGAAATTAGTAGTATATAGAAGCAGCTCAACTGGTAATTGTAGGCTAGTAGAATATTCTATTTTAACTTCACCTAAGAGTTTGGGATATGCCCTGTACCTTATGGTATAGGCTTTGCCCTTGGCCATTGGTCTGGGCTGAAAACTGCCTTTTAGTAGTAGTGAGAAAAAGAGGATTACAATAAGCTTTCTTTTATTTTCCATTAAATCTTCTTTATTCACTTGGTTTTTCCTGTATAGATAGCCAGACCAACCTCTCTTTCATGATTGAATTTTTTTTAACAAGGAGATTGCTGTTTGGTACAGTTTGATACAATCAGCACAGTGTCATATGTAGGACCTCCCTACTATAAGGAATCCTTGTTCAACTTGGATTCTATACTGGTATATATCTCTGGAATCCCTTCTTTAACTTGTACTAGCACTGGTAGGTTGAGATCCCAGGTCAGCAACCATATTTTGAGTTCCAGGGATAACTCTATGGATCACTCTAATAATATAGTTTATGAGTCCCCACTAGTGGTGCTCCCCTTAACAACCAGGCAGTAGACTTAATTAGCTTTTTAAAAGGTATTTACTCAAATGGTATATCAAAAACAAACCCCCCAGTAGCTAAAAAAGCATTTCGAAGTAAGTATATACTATATACCTTCAGCGAGATACCCTAACCTCACCTATAATGACTAGAAAGTTATTTTTTTCCATATTCCAGTTGGGACCTTATACTACTGAGTGGCTAGTTAGAAAGGTATGAAGATGCTTTATGTTCTGAGGTAAGCTCATTGTCTTTGCTGGCCTTTTCAGATGCAGTTGAATTATTCAAGCCTCAGATTGCTACCAAAGTATGGAATGCTTCCTTTACACTTGAAAGGATTTCCCCTTCACATATGAATGTACCTTGAACTTCAGCTTTGCTGAAACCAAAGTAGAATTTCCTCTCTGACAGTAGTGAACACCTTTAGCCCAACAAATTTGCCCTTTTTATGCTTGATGTTAATTATCAGATAGTTATTGAACAAAGCTAGTTCTATTGTTCTATCTTTTAAGCACCAAATAGTATGTGCCTTAATTTCTAGTTCAGAGGTATGAAGTTAGGACAAAGGCCAGAATAGAAGAGTCTCTTTTGAACCTAGGGAACAGTGACAGAGGATAGAAATTCTACTCAAAGATGACAGTAATAGGTTCTCATTCTCAAAAGTTATCAATCTATTTATATTTAGGCAAAAGGAGAAAAATTTGTCTCTGAGAAAGAAAGAAATCATAAGCAATAAGTAGTATCATATGATGTTACAGCTGAAAGATAACTTTTGTCATTTTGCAGATGAAGAAGCAAATTCCCAGAGAAATTAAATGACTTGACTTGTGTCACAGAGTAAATCAATGGCAGAATAAGAAACTAGAGCCTTTTTTGCTACTTTCAGCCAAATTTTTCATATTCACTACTATGGAGCTGGGATTTCATGGCATCATAGGATTTTATAGTGGATACTATTAAAGATCTTCTCTTGCAACTTCACTTGCCAAATAAAGAAACTGGGGCCCAGGGATAGTAAATTACCTAAGGAGATAGAGCTAGAACCAGGGAGTCTTGATTCATAATACAATGTTCTTCCTCCTATACATATTCATTGGAGTACCACCACTTAACACATCCACTTCTAGAAAAGGAGAGCTTATTTTGATACATTAATGAATATGTGATCCCACTGGTCATGTACTCCCTCCATTAGTGAAAATCACAAACTATCCATGCTGTGAGATTCTGTTTCTTTCCATAATTTCCATAACTTGCATAGAGGATCCAATACGCTGCAGCCTTTCTGTTACTATTTCATGGATAAGTATAACAGTAGGGCTGTTCATTTATATTTTATCTATTTATTTCTTTGGAGTATATGGGATATTCAAGGAAGATTAATATCTCTGGTATGAGGACTTGCCAAACTCTTTTTTCAGGACTCTTTTCTTCCTTTAGTGTCTAACTGCCATCCAGCTCTCTCATCTGTGGCTCCAAGAAGCTGTAGCATGCACAGTTACCACATCCCAGTAAAACTAGCTTGGCAGATGGGCTAAGCCAGATTGAGGGTAATATGTAGCCCTCAAATCCTTCAGTGAGTTAGTTTTCTATCTCAAGAATGGAAAGGCTTCCTTTAGTGGAATGGATAGATGAAAACAATTTGTACCAACAGCCATGAATGTGACTGAAGCAGGCACTATGGAATGCTTAGAACTTGGTCAGATATTGAAGATGTTAAAGTCATTCGTTGCACCCTGGACCATTTCTACTTGTCTTGACTTTTGACTTGTCTCTAGACTTAAATGACTCTGGAAGAGAGTGTATTTTAATTTAAAATCCAAGATTTTTGATCTTTTGTTTGAGATTATATTTTTATAAAAATCCAAGATTTTGATTTTATTCAAGAAAGATATTCAAGGAAGAAGCTTACTAACTCCTAAATCCAGAGAATGAACTGTTGCAGAAAGATGCCAGAAAACCCACACTACATCAAGAAGATCAAGAATGAACTTTGGATATGGTTGATTGAACTGAAGTTTGATTGAACATTTATTGTAAATGTACACATTTATGCCAAAAGGGACTGCCCCTAATTTGGCTTTCTGTCAATGCGCCTAGCAAAACATTGGTTTTGCTTTCTTTCTTTTCTATTTCCTCCCTCACTACTCTAATTTCCTCTTATAAAATTGAATATTGTATGAATCTGTAGTTAGAAGTGTGTTTAGGATTACAAGATGATGATGTTAAATGCTCAATGGGGAGACTAGTCTCCCAATGATCATCAGGGGGGGATTGTGAATCTTAAAATTTCTCAGACTCTAACATTAGAAGATTTGGTTAGGTTATTCCCCATTTTAAACAATAGAGGTACTTAGTCAGGAATGTATGTGAGAACTTTAAAATTACTCCACCCATACTTAGGCATACTTTAGGGGAAGATAAAGTTGTAAACTCCTTACTGAACAATGAAAAAGTACTTAACTCATACTTAGAGTGAGGCAAAAGCCCTTAAGCTAGGTCTATTTTTAGATCTAAATCAAAAGGGTGCTAAGTACCTATGAAGGTTAAATTAATCACTAAAAAGGTCAAGCTTAGCAAAGAGATGTGAATTACTCAGAAGTTTTAGTCTACCCAGAGAAGGTAAAAACAAGATGTGAATTGAGAAGGTGATAACAAGATGTGAATTAAGAAGGTGATAACGAGATGTGAATTAAGAATGGTCAGTCCTTTGGAAAATGTCTACTGTGATTGGTAGATGTAAAAATTTAGGGGAGGTGACAAAGGAGAAAATTCTCTTTAAAAGGAGTTCAGAGGCCTCTGGACTTAGTTCAGCTTAGGAAGCTGAATTGGAGGTCTCTTGGTGGCTGAACTTAGTTGAGCTTAGGAGATGAACTGGAGGGTCTCTCTGAACACTAGAGTTTTGCTTGGAAAAGATCTTGTGGTGAGTGATTAAAGACTGACTTAGTTTTCTCTCTTAAAGAGAAAGGCCTAGGCCATTGGCCTAGGCCCTAGCCTTCCTATTATTTCCTCTTACTCTGTCTCTCTCCCTTTCTTTAATTCCTTCATTTGTATTAATTAAAATCTCCATAAAGCCCAGCTGACTTGGGTATATTTAATATTTGGGAATTTTCCCATGGCGACCACTTATTTTTTATATAAAACCAAGACACTAAAAATTATCTTTACAGTTTTGGAAATTCAAAGTCTTGAAACCATATTTTCACCGTCACAGTTTATGGCAACCACTCTTTGTCTGTCACAGAGTGAGGTTGATGACTTTGTGCAACTCTGCCTCACTGAAATCCAATTTATGCAAAAATCAACCATATCATTTTATGTTTCACTATTTTACATTATTTTGTAATTTGACTCCTACCTATCAGTTATGTCAGGAAGTCCTTGAGAGGAATGGTGCCAGAAACAACAATTGAAATAGTCACTTACTACTAAAGATTTGAGCATCTTATGATCATTGTCTTCTATTTACTTAAGTGCAACAAAACTTTATGGATACACGCTCCAAGCAAACATTAACATCTAATAGACTATGTCATAGGATGTGAGAGTAATGAAGGCAATATGTGGTAAAGACTGCTGGACCAATCATAGACTCATCCTCTCTAAGCTAAACATTAAAATTCAACAAAAGTGGCAGTCCCAAGACAAGACAACTAGCAGAAGATTTAATGTCAACAGATTAGAGGTTCTTAGTGAAAGAAAAGTTTGTTGCTGCTTTGGAGGGAAAACTGAGCCAACACACAGTTGGCAATAGTGGAGCAAAAAAAGAGTGGGCAGCTTTCAGAGATTTGGTATAGAGAACCACATTTACTCATCTGTCCAGGATACTCACGAACATTAAGATTAATTTGATGAAAATGATAGGGAAATTATGAAGCTAGTAATTAAAAAAGTGAGAATTCCAGAGGATTTACCAGCAGGATAATTTGTCCATCTCCAAGAAGGCAGCATTTATCCCCATAAAAAGAAAAGTACAAACAAAGCTTAGAGAGATGAAGGATTCCTGGCTCAATAAGAAGGCAGATGAAACTTAGATTTATGCTGATAGTGACAACCCAAAGTGTTTCTATGGTGTCATTAAGCTTTTTATGGGCCAAATACCCATGGTGTATATCAGCTACTCAGCACTGATGGAGTCACACCTATGATAAAGGATATGATCCTGGAGAAATAGACTGAATACTTCCATAAGGTGCACAACAAACTGTCATCAATCAATGCTAAAGCCATTGACCACATACCTCAAATTGGCCCCTGTCTAGTCTGACTTCCAACTGAAGAAGAGGTTTTGATTGCTATTAGTGACTGGTGCTGAATCCATTCCAGAAGAGATTTAAGACAGGGGCACTGCTTATACCAAAGACTGCAAACTTCTAGGTTATATGGCAAGAAGAGATTATTCCCTGGGAAATCAAGGTTGTTGCCACTGTCCAGATCTATAAAGGAAAAGGAAATGGGTCATTCTGTGATAATCACAGGAGGGAGGGGTCTCTTCATCACTGCTAGCAAGGTTCTTGCCAGAGTCCTCCTTAATAATCCTTTCTCTGGAAGATGGTTATCTACCCAAAAGCCAGTGTGGCTTTAAAAAGGGCTGAGGAATGGTCAATATGGTGTTTTCTGCCTGACAACTCAAACAGAAAAACCAGGAGCAGAACAAAGGTCTATCTGTGCACAAAATTCCTTGATCTGACCAAGGCCTTTGAGACTGTGAGTCATGAGGGATTGTGGAAGATCACAGCAAAAATTGATTGCATAGAGAGTTCTTCAGTATTGTACACCAGCTTCATGATGGCATGCTTACCATGGGTTCTGGATAATGGATGATGATTTCTTGTTTTCCCAGACACCAATGGAGTAAAATAGGGCTGTGTGCCTACTACCAGGCTTTTTAGTACAATGTTTTCAGCAATATTGTTGTATACCTTCAATGGGAATAAAAACATCATCAAGGTCAGCTATTGCACTGATGTTAAATTGTTTAACCTGAAATGGCTACAAGCCAAGATTAAAGTAGAGGGAGACTTGATGCACAACGTTTTGTCCTTAGAGGATTGTGAGACTGAGATCCAACAGAGTATGGATCTATTCTCTGCCACGTGTGCTAATTTTGGTCTGACAATTAATACCAAGACAACAGGTCTCCACCAGCCAGCACCACCACTATCCATATGTGAAACCATTGGTTATAGAAGAAATTTTGTATGCTGTGGATAAATTCACTTACCTTGGCAATATTCTGTCCAGAGATTTACACATAGATTATGAGGTTAATGACATTGCTAGCTCAGTGTTTGAGAGGCTTTGAAGGAAAGAGAGAGAAAGAGGTATTAGACTGACTACCAAACTGAAGGCTTACAGAGCCTTTGTGCTGCCCTCATTGTTGTATGACTGTAAAACCTGGACAGCCTACCAGCACCATGCTAGGAAATTTAATTGCTTCCATCTGAATTGTATTAGGAAGATTCTGAAGATTACCTGGCAAGATAAGGCACTAGACACTGAGGTCCTTTCTCAAACTGAACTGCCAAGCATTCAAACTCTACTGCAAAGAGCATAACTCCAATGGGCTAGTCACAATGTTTATCCAAACATTGTTTATACAAATTTTTGTTTGTTTGTCTAAAAGACTATTTTAAGGAGAATTCACACATAGCAGTGCTTACATGGAGGTCAGATACAGAAGAAGTGATACAAGGAAATTTTAAAGGTCTCTCTGAAGAACTTTGGTATTGATTGTGAGACATGAGAGACACTGGCATGGGACCATCCAGTTTGGCATGCCTATATCAAAGAATGTGCTATGCTCTATGAGCAAAGTAGAATTAGAGTAGCACAGAAGAAATATGAGATGCTTGAATTTAGATATATCTCCATACCAAATGTTCATGTGAGCTATTTGTGCCCAATCTGCGGTAGGGCCTTCTGAGCCTATATTGGTCTGATCAACCACAGTTGGACACCCTGTGCATTGAACTTGACATAGTGATGTCATTTTGGTCCTCCTCCAGTATGAAGAACAACAACCAAAACAGAACATATCTATTGCTTTGTCCATATAACTATCTTATGTTCTTTTCAGGTCACACATAACTTTTTTTTTTTAATATATTTTATTTGATCATTTCCACGCATTATTCGTTAAAGACATAGATCATTTTCTTTTCCTCCTCCCCACCCCCCATAGCCGATGCGTAAATCCACTGGGCATTAGATGTTTTCTTGATTTGAACCCATTGCTTTGTTGATAATATTTGCATTAGAGTGTTCATTTAGAGTCTCTCCTCTGTCATGTCCCCTCAACCGCTGTATTCAGGCAGTTGCTTTTCCTCGGTGTTTCCACTCCACACATAACTTTTAATGCATATCCTTATGCTCAAATCTTAGTTGTATGCTACATTTACTTATGCCAGCCATATGTCTTTCCATTGTCCTCTATGTTATTTGAAATTTCGGTTTTTCTGAGATAGTAGTACTCAGTGATTTATGGACATGTTGCATCACTGAGAAAAACATTGTTTTTAAAATATGTGCTTTTGTGTCAGGGAATATCTTGAGATCATTTAACTTCTGTATAGTTTTCCAAAAGTGATTCAAGCTACCTTCGTGCTCTTATTCATTTCTGGACCTAATTCACTGTCTGTCTGTAGTGTGTCCAAGAAATAGATACTGATGGGTTAACTCAAAGAACACAAAGATCACCCAAGTGCATGTCCCAAGCAATTCTTTATCAACTTAGTTGATTAAGTGCTTCTGTTTGTGGCTGACACTGTGCTAATTGAATAACCCTATGGAACTTGTCAGTATGATCTATGGACCCTCATAATAGATCAGCCCAAGGAAATATATGTATAAAAATATTTGTGGTAGTATTTTTTCTATATAAAATATATTTTATTTATAAATTTGTACAAATAAAAATTTTCTATATAAAATATTTTTAATTAAATAATAAAAATTAGCCTAAACTTCTATGGAAGCAGGAATTAGTCTATTGCTCCCACTAAATGAGATATTTGACTTTTTATTTTTAATTTTATTTAATTGATTAAGAAAAATTTTCCATGGTTACATGATTCATATTCTTTCCCTCCCCTCCTCTCACCCCCCTCCCATAACCAACACACAATTCCACTGAGTTTTACATGTGTCATTGATCAAGACCTATTTCCATATTATTGATATTTTCACTAGGATAATTGTTTAGAGTCTACATCCCCAATCATGTCCCCATCGAACTATGTGATCAAGTCATTTAATTTCTCTGGCCTTCAGTTTCTTTCATCTAATTTTTTATTTGAAAATTTTTATTTATTTATTTTTCTTCTGTGTTTCTACTCCCACAGTTCTTCCTCTGGATGTGGATAGTGTTCTTTCTCATAAGTCCCTCAGAAATGCCTTGCATCATTGCATTGCTGCTAGTAGAGAAGTCTATTACATTTGATTGTGCCACAATGTATCCATCTCTGTGTATAAGGTTCTCCTGGAAGTTGTTCTAGTTCACATGGAATTCCTCCAGTTCATTATTCCTTTGAGCACAATAGTATTCCATCACCAACAGATACTACAACTTCTTCAGCCATTCCCCAATCGATGAACACCTCCTCATTTTCCAATTTTTTGCCACCACAAAGAGCGCAGCTATAAATATTTTTGTACAAGTCTTTTTTCTTATTATCTATTTGAGATATAAACCTAACAGTGGTATGGCTGGATTAAAGGGCAGACAGTCTTTTAAAGCCCTTTGGGCATAGTTCCAAATTGCCATCCAGAATGGTTGGATCAGTTCACAACTTGTGGTAGTACTTTTAGAGTGGCAAAGAACTAGAATCAAAGAGGCTGTCCATCAAATGAGAAATATCTGAACAAATTGTGAATATAATAGAATAATATATGTTACATAAAAATAATTAAAAAGAGACATTTTTAGAGAAATCTGTGAAGAATTACATTTACTGAAGCACAGTGAATTGAACAGAACCAGAAGAACAATTTATACAATAACTACACTTTGAAGAAAAACAGCCTTGAAAGATTTGAGAACTTTGAACAATACAATGAGCAGCCATGAATCCCGAGGACTGATAATGAAGCCTGCTACTCACCCCCTGACAGAGATGTAATTGACTGAAAGTGCCAAATAAGGCTGGCATTTTTAGACATGGCCAATGTGTATGCTTGTTTTGTTTGATTATGCGTACTGTTCCCAGGATATTGTTTTCCCTTTTCCAATGTTGGCAGGATGGATTTGGGAAAGAGAAACATTGGTGATAGGGTTGCCAAAAAAGAAAAAGAAAAGAGGGTCACCAAAACATTTTTTAAAAAATGCATAGAAGATGGACAGCTAAGTGGTTCAGTGGATAGAATGCCAGGCCTGGAGACAGAAGGTCCTGGGTTCAAATCTAGTTTCAGATACTTCCTAGCTATGTGACCCTGGGCAAGTCACTTAACCCCAATTGCCTAGCTCTTATTGCTCTTCCGTCTTGTAATCAACACTTGGTATTGATTCTAAGACAAAAGATAAGAATTTTTTTTAAAATTCAATGCATAGAAGAAATCAGAAAGAAGTCCAAGAAGAAACATAGACAAGCATGACAGTTTGAAAGTTATGCATTGAATGTATACTTAAGAGGGACAGTAAACTGTACATAATATCAATGGCAATGGGCTTGATGGGTTGATCCCCAAGAGCATGTCCCAAGGAAGATAGTGCATAATATTCATCCATTTGGTTTTTTAGGTAGTCTTGTTTGTGCTTGGCACTGTCACCAAGTTTCATACTTTTGTGTGCAATCCTCTTTCTGTGTTCTATTTTGTATATGGAAATACTAATTTTATTTGGTTCTTGTTAAGTTCAGATAAAAAAAGGAAATAAGAAACAAAAAGATCAATCCAATAATCCACATATGAAGGAGGGGAAAACATAAACAAGTAAATGAAGAGAACAAGAACAAGGAGAAAAAAATGTGTCCAGATCCTTCTAGCTCAGTCAGTCTTCTGTTTCATATAGTCCCCAGATAGGAAGTTTAGAGGCTCATTATGACATTGTTCTCAAGAAGTTATGGATATGCTTTTGAAACTTTAACATTTTTCTTAATTATTCACAGTGACTCAATCATGTATTAATTTATTTAAACCCTTCTTGAACTTACTGCCGCTTAGTAATATGGGACTCATAACTTCAATATAGGCTGTGGATGGGTATACTTTATGCAGAGTGAGTAGAATAGATAAAGACTAAGATATACTGTATATTTAAAAAGCCATATTCATATAAAAATCCTTTAATACAAGATAAGAAATGGTATGGGAGTGTATGTAAGTTAAAAAGATCAAAGGAGGGGGAAAGAAAAGAAGTGATTTTGTTATGGAGATATAAAATGACCTACACAAAAAAAGGAATTAAATGAGTATTTTTTTAAAAAAAATCCTTCCCTTCTGCCTTAGAATCAATACTATGTATTAGTTCCAAGGCAGAAGAGCAGTAAGGGCTAGGCGATGAGGGTTAAGTGACTTGCCCAGGGTCACACAGCAAGGAAGTATCTAAGGCTAGATTTGAACCTAGGACCTCCAATCTTTAAGGCCTGGCTCTCAATCCACTGAGCTACACAGCTGCCTCTAGATGAATATTTTAGGAAACATGGTATAATTACAAAATAGTATGTAATTATATAAGATTATAAATTTTTCCCCAGGAGATAATTTGTCAAAGAACATGAACAGGTTTTTATAGAAAATTTGCAAACCATCCTACCATATGAAAAAAATTAAAAATTCTTCAAATTAAAACCAATACTGAGGTTTTACCTCATACCCATCTGATTGATAACTGATAAAAGCCAAAAATACTATTGAAAGGGCTAATTTACTGTTGTTTACAGAATTGTTAATTTATTGTTGATGAACTCTTGTATATACAACTATTCTATGATACGATTTGGAATTATGTAAGGGAGATTACTAAATTGTTTATGCCCTTTGATATTACTATTGGGCATATAGCCCAAGTATGCTAAAGACAAAGAAAGGCCCTTATTTATACCAAAATATTCATAGTAGCAGTTTTGTGGTAGAAGAAAACTGGAAACAAAGTAGATGTTCATTGATTGGAGAACGGCTAAACAAATTGTGGTGCATGAATGTAATGGGATGTTATTATGCTTTAGGAAATGATGGCTGGAATGAATATGGGGAAGTATGGAAAGACATATAATCTGATGCAAAGTGAAATAAACTGAACCAGAAAAAGTCTATACGCAATGACTACAACAATGTGGAAAGAATGACAATAACAAATTGAAACCAAATGCTGTGAAGTTATAATGACCAAGCTTGGCACCAAAGAAGATATACGAGATGACAACTTCCCCAGGTCTTTGCAGTGGGAGAGTATAGACATGGAACAATACGGCTTTTTTTTTTTTAATGTATTGGTTACTTTTGTTGAACTTCTTAAAAGGAATGGAAAGAGACTACAGTAGGAAATGGAGGTGACATAAAAACAAATGATGCAAATAAAAATTTTAAATTCCCAACAGTGGCAGCAAAAAAAAAACTGGAAAGAAAGCCGATATCCATCAATTGAGAATGACTGAACCAATTGTACTATATAAATGTCCTAATATGGTATATTGTAAGAGAAGGCTAAGAAATGTGAGAAGACACATCAACTAATGCTGAATGTAAAAAGATGAACCAAGAGAACAAAACTTGTAGTGGCAACAATGCTATCAAAGAAAATTTCACCAAAAACACCTGAAGTGAGGTTGTATACAATGGCAAGGCTTGGTTCCAGAGGGAGCTGATGAAATATACTTCTCTACTTTTTTTTTTTAAACCCTTACACCTTCTGTCTTGGAATCAATACTGTTTATTGGTTCCAAGGCAGAAGAGTGGTAAGGGCTAGGCAATGGGGGTTAAGTGACTTGCCCAGGGTCACACAGCTTACTTGTTTTTAGGGTCTGAGGCCAGATTTGAACCTAGGACCTCCCATCTCTAGGCCTGGTTCTCAATCCACTGAGCTACTCAGCTGCCCCTCTTCCCCTCCCCTCTACTCTTGGTAGAAAAGAGAAATGGAGAAAAGGTTGAAGTATGTTGCTACTGAAAGTAATAGGGTCATTATATCATTTTGTATAATTTAATTTTATTTTTAACAAGGAAGGGTTCAGAGGAGGGAGGGATAGGAGGAAGAGAAGAATCAGGAAACTCAGAAGTCAGGAGAAATTAAGGCAAAATCTATTTGCCTTCAAAGAGTTCAACTCAACTGGCCTGTATAAACTATATCCTTGAGAACTGAAAGAATCAGATGTAATTGTTTAGCCTCTGTTAGTAAATCTTTGAAAAAACGGAAATGCTTCAGACCTGGTGAAAAGCAAATTTGATATTTTTAAAAGGCGAGAAGGTAAAATCTCCCAGCTTGAGTCTGGTGAGTTTCTAGTTCTTGGGGAAAAAAATCTAGAAAACAGTACTAAAGAGCTGTTTTTGAACGTTAGAAAAGGAAGCAATGATCACTAAAAGGTAGCTTGTTTTCATCAATCATGCTAGAGTAAGCTCATTTCCTTTTTTGACAGAGTAACTAGACTGGAAGATCAGGGAAATGAGCAGATGTGGTATACTTAGATTTTATCAAAGTATTTATTGCACCAAATGCCTCAGGCTCTCCTTGTGGATAAGATGAAGTGATATGTGCCATATGATGATGTAGTTAAGGTCATTTAGACCTAGATGGGAACTTGGCCCAAAGAGCAGCCATTAAAGGGTCAAAACCAACTTGGTAAAATTCTCTTTGAATGCTTCAGGAATCTGTCTTTAGCCCTGTTTTGTTCAGCATTTTTATCAAAGATCTGAATGAAACCAAAGAAGGCTCTGTATATGAGGTTTTCAGGTAGCACAAAGCAGGAAGGAATAGCTAATATACTGAATCACGGGCTAGAATATTGGGCCAAATCACTTGAGTTGTATCAATTTCCCAAATGTAGAATGAACAAATAATGGTTAGAAAACAGTTTCTGCTAAAAGGTTTTGAGTATTTTAATGAATCACAAACAAAATAACTCAACAATGTTATTGAAGCCAAAAAAAAATTACTAGACTGCATTATGAGCAAATTTCCAGAATAAGAATGATAATAAGGGGCAGCTGGGTAGCTCAGTAGATTAAGAGCTAGGCCTAGAAATGGGAGGTCCTAGGTTCAAATCTGGCCTCAGACACTTCCTAGCTGAGTGACCCTGGGTAAATCACTTAATCCCCATTGCCTACCTTACCACTCTTCTGCCTTGGAACCAATACACAGTATTTATTCTAAGATGGAAGGTAAGGTTTTTTTGTTTTTGTTTTTTTTAAAGAATGATAATAGTTTTGAAATGCTCTTCCATGGTCAAATCACTTCTGGAAAACTGAATTCAGTTTTGGGCACCACACTTTAGGAAATGCACAGAGAAGCTGAAATGTGTCCAGAAGAGGAACAATTTAGAATGGTGAAAGGGCAGAATAATATGTCATATGAGAATCAGTTGAAAAAATTGCAGGTGTTTAGCTTTAAAAAGAGAAGATATGGGAGGAATATGATCATATGATAGTTTTAAATGTTTGAGAGAGTTTTATATGAAAAGAGAATTCAATTTGTTTTCATAGGAGCAGTTAGTAAAGAAACAGATTTGTAATTGATGTAAAGAAAAATTTCTTAATAATTAGAATTATCCACAGGTGGTATGGAGCTGGCCTTGGGAGATAGCAAATTCCTCTTTAATAGAGGTCCTCAAGCAGAGACTAGATGAAAATTTGTTGAAGATGTTGTAGAAAGAATTCTTGTTCAGATATAATTGACCTCTGGGGTTCCTTCCAAGACTATAGTTACTTATATCTTCAGCCTCTACAACCTCTGTCAATTTCCATGAAGTCAATCCATCAAATAGTTTTTTCTTTTTTTTCTTTTCCTTCCTTCCTTCCTTCCTTCCTTCCTTCCTTCCTTCCTTCCTTCCTTCCTTCCTTCCTTCCTTCCTTCCTTCCTTCCTTCCTTCCTTCCTTCCTTCCTTCCTTCCTTCCTTCCTTCCTTCCTCCCTTCCTTCTTCCCTCCCTCCCTCCTTCCTTCCTTCCTTCCTTCCTTCCTTCCTTCCTTCCTTCCTTCCTTCCTTCCTTCCTTCCTTCCTTCCTTCCTTCCTTCCTTCCTTCCTTCCTTCCTTCCTTCCTTCCTTCCTTCCTTCCTTCCTTCCTTCCTCTCTCTCTTTCATTCTTTCTTGTTTGCTTGCTTGCTAGCTTGCTTTCTTACCTTCTGTCTTAGAAGAGATACTAAGAACCTAAGATAGAAGAGCAGCAACAGATAGGCAAATGGAGTTAAGTGACTTGCAAGCCACAGTCACAGACCTAGGAAGCAGCTGAGACTAGATCTGAACCCAGATCTTCCAAAACTCCAGGCCTGGTGCTCTGTTCACTATACTACCTAGCTGCCGCCAGTATGAAGGTCACTGGTAACCCTGGAGACAGCTTCATTTAACTAATGAGCTTGGAAGTCATATTGCAAAGAGTTAAGGGATAAAAGGAGAAGAGAAGGAAATGATCATAGGCAATTTTTTTCTAGGAGTTTTGTTAAAAAAAAAAAGGAAGGAGAGATACAGGATCATTGTTCAAGTAAGTTGTAGGATCTCGTGAAAGTTTTTTAAGGATGGAAAGACAGACATATTTGAAGGCAAAAGGGAAAGAATGAGTATATAGGAATAGAGTAGGGGGAGGGGCAACTAGGTGGCTCAGTGGAGAGCCAGGCCTGGAGCTAGAAGGACCTGAGTTCAAACCTGGCATCAGACACTTCCTGGTCATGAGACCCTGGGCAAGTCACTTAACCCCATTTGCTTAGTCCTTGCCCTTCTGTCTTAGAGTTGTTACTAGGATATAAAGTAAGTGTTGTTTTCTTTTAAGAGTGAGAAAAGGTGAGTAATGGTAGAGACAATTTGCTATAGAAGAGGCAAGGGGACACACAGTGGGGTTGGCCATGTAGGGGAGAAAGGCCATCCTGTTATCTGTGACTAGAGAAGAGATTGAGGAGTGGGGAATAGAAAGGAGTTTTGACATCAAAAGGAAGGGAGAAGAGGGAGTTGAGTGAATGACCTCCATTTTCTCAGAAAAGTAAACTCAGCTAAGAGAGTAGGGATGACAGTGATTGGATGGGAGGCTTGAGGAGAGAAGAAAAGGGTTGGGATAACTTCTGTGGTGAGTGTGATAGGGAAATAATTTGGGAGGTTTAAAGGGATTGACTTGGTGAAGTGAGGACTCTGACAAAGTTAGATAACATCAATTTGGAAAGTACCCAGGGAGCTCAGTTTCATGATTTCTTTCTATTCTGTCAAACACCAGGTGAAGAAGAAGGAGCAAAGGTAGTGACTTATGGGTGTAATCCAGGACTAGAATTTGGCAAGGGAGAACTGGCAAAAAGATGGGAAAACAAGGGATTCAAAAGTAGAGGACAGTGTAGTTAAACTGTATAACTGTAGATTAAAGTTGAGAAGAGAGGAAAGTCAGAGCAGAGGTAAATAGCCTGAGAAAATCCTGATCAATGGAAGGGTTAGAGGTAACAGTGGAACAAAGAGTAAATTTAGGAGAGAGAAATAATCAAAGAGAGCTGGGATCACAGGTTGTTATGGGGTTAGACTATTTGAGGGAACATTGATATGAAAATACTCTAGACTTCTCCATCATGACTCAACTGTCTTCATCTTCTACCCCACCAACTCCCTTCTTCCATTGGTGATTTCTTCCAAGAACCTCCATTTTGAAGATGAGCCCAGAGCCTCATTTTCTTTTATTCATCTTAAATTTATCTCTTTCAGTCTTTGAAGGGTATTATTTAGGTTAAATTAGACTTGTTCACCAAACCCTGGAATAATAAGTTCTCTGTATCCTGTTCAGTCATTTCAGTTATATCTAACTCTTAGTACTCCCATTCGGGTTTTCTTGGCAAAGATTCTAGAGTGATTTGCCATTTCCTTCTCCAACTCATTTGACAGATGAGGAAATTGAGGCAAACAGGGTTAAGTGACTTGGTGAGGATCACATAGCTAGTGACAGAGGCCAAATTTAAATTCAGATCTTCCTGACTACAGGCCCCTACTCTATATACTATGCCACTTAGCTCCTCCCATATCCATGTCTTTCACTACTTTGTAAGTTTGACCAAATTCATCTTAGTTTTTTCTTTCCCACCCTAAAGTGTTGATCTTCCTCATATTGCTGGCCTTGTGTTTTCTTGTTAATTTTGGGTGTTCTTCTTCAATTCTTTTATTATACATATTTTTTCTTTCCCTCCCTTTCTTGCCTTTTGTTTCCTAACTAGAATTATAGGTGGAATTAAAGTATAGCTTAGTCATATTTTTTAGCAAGAGTCAGTTAATATTTTAAAAGTTTGTTTCCAATACACTTTGTGGCAATGCATAAGGCCTTGAATGTGTAGCAAGCACTTACTTAGTGCTTGGTAAATAATGACCAACATTTTTTGCGCTGCTTTGACCAAATTCACGGATATCTCCAGGCAACAGCCTTCAGTGACTCTCAAGTCCCTTAGCTCAGAGGCCCACATTCTAGAAGTATCATTTGGGTGGTTTTCCCCTATTTCCATATCCTTATTTTTCATACACCTGATACAGCATACTGAGATCTTTTCATAGTTTATCTCCATCAGCCAACTGTTTTACTCCTTAAAGGAAGATGATGTTACCTGTAAACTGGACAATTTCATGATATACTTCCTCTTCCAGGTCATCTATAAAAAAGAAAGTTTAAATAAACCAATAACTTGGCCATTTAAAATTTGGATTCCTTCAGAACTCTTGCTCATTATTCTAAATCTAGTCAGATCTGGTAAAACCTTTGCAGTTACCATTATGACCAAGTATCTATGATATGGCTACAATCAAAAAACAATTTAGAATCGGGATGTTCCATCAAGAAAAAGGAAGGCAGATTGAGTCACCTGTCACCACCGGTTGGGGGAAGGGAAGGAAGGGAGGGAGATAAGTTTGATCATATAACTTAGGAAAACTTGTGTGGAATGTTATTATATGTAATTGGTAAAACAAACAAACATATCTCTGTAAAGAAATAGGGTAGCATGGGGTAGCTAGGTAGCATAGTGGATAGAGGACCAGACCTGGAGAAGGATCTCCCAGCTTCAAATTTGGCCTCAGATAATTCCTAGTTGTGTGACCCTGGACAAATCACATAACCCCAATTTCCTAGCCTTTAGTGCTGTTCTATCAATAGACAGAAGGTAAGGATTTAAGAAAAGAAACAGTAGGGCAAAATGAAAAGGCCTGGATAGGTTATGATATGTAACACTGGAGAGAATGTCCCTTCAGAGAGATTCAAGATCCATTGTAATAAGTGCAGGTAAAGAATGAATTATCCTCTGATGGTAAGGACTGGCTATGTATAAAAGTAATAATAATGTACCTTAAAGAATCTGCAGATGATACTAAGAAATATACAGCAATGGGAAAGAAATAAAAATAAGCAAGGATAGAAAATCCAAAGCAATCCTCTAAAAATTTAATTTTTTTTCAGTAAACATTTGTTGAGGGTCTCCCTCACTCTATGCTAGATGCCGAGTGGAATAAAAAAATGAGATATGCTCTTAAAAAGTTTACAATTATATAGAAAATAGCAGTAGAGAATGAAAATTTTAAAATCCAAGAAAGAAAAATGTGATTCTAGAAAAGATGTTGCAAGAAAATAAAAAGTCACAAAACCTTAAGATGTTGCAAGAAAATAAAAAGTCACAAAACCTTAAAGATAAACTTTGCCAGAAAAATCAGGGGATTCTGTAGCTATCCAGTTAGAAAACAGTTTGGGCACCAGCTTTGATACAGTAGCTATAGGAATTGAGAAATCATATAGCATAAAACTGACCCAAGGCCGAACTAGAAAAATGGAAGAAAGAATATGAATTAATTGAAGCAAAGCAAAATTGGTGCTTGTCACAGCTAAAGGGAAGATGGAAAATTACTGGAAAGAACCGAAGTCTAGTAAATTGCTATCAATATTAAACAAGAAAAAATTAGAAAATGTTTAAGAAAGACAGTTCCCATGGTCATTAATTCCCATTGAATCATTGATTGACAGAACTCATGGATGATTCTTCTGACCAATATCCCCATAGAGAATAAGAAATAAGTGAAACACCACTGAGAATTATCAGCATGAAGCTTGTGTGGGCATAGCTAAATGGCTAGAATTACTACTTTTGTACCAGATAAGACTAGCCGTTATTGACAAGTTAGTCACAAATACCAAGGAATCAGCATTCTTCTTTTTTTATGAGCCATTCAGCCACATTGTTCCTTTGGTTGGATGGAGATTAATTCTTACCAGACTACAAATACTATACAGGATAGGAACTGAGTCCTACTTCATCTTAATTTCTCCCTACATTTTTCATCTACAATGTCTGACTAGAGTTCATTGGGTAGGGGAGTTTGAGTAGGGTACTTTGATTGTCAATTATTATCCCTTATCCCAATAGAGCAATTATTGAGCAACTTCTACTTTTAATAATTCCTCATTAATGTATACTCTCCTTTGACTTTTCCTGACACTGTTCTCTCTTCATTCTTTTCCTACTTGTGCGGCCACTTCTTAATATTTTTTCCTGAATCTTTATCCATCTAATTGTGTTATTGCTTTTCATTGTGGGTGTTCTTTAAGACTCTGGCACAGGACTTCTCTTATTTCCTTTATATTCTCTCAATTGGTAATCTTCTCATCAACTCCCATGGGTTCAATTATCATCTATCTCTAGTTAAATGATCCCCATACCTAGCTATTCAGTCCTAGTCTCTTTTCTGAGATCCAATCCTGCATGACCAACAGCCCATTAGATATTTTAAACTGAATGTCTTCTAGGAATCTTAAAGTCAACTTGACCAAAACAGAACTTATTATCTCACTCACCACTTTATACTTCCTTTTACTTATTTATCTATTTTTTAAAAATCCTTACTTTCCATCTTAGAATCAATACTTTGTCCAAGGCAGAAGAGTGGTAAGGACTTAGCAGTGGGAGTTAAGTGACACGCCCAAATTCACACAGCTAAAAAGTCTGAGGACAGATTTGAACCTAGGATCTTCCATCTCTAGGCTGGATTCTCAATCCACTAAGACACCTAGGTGTCCTCCCTCTTTAATTTTGTTAATTACATATAGAAACAACTTTTTTTTCTTAAAACCCTTGCCTTCTGTCTTGGAGTCAATACTATGTATTGGCTCCAAGGCAGAAGAGTGGTAAAGGCTAGGCAATGGGGGTCAAATGACTTGCCCAGGGTCATACAGCTGGGAAGTGTCTGAGGTCAGATTTGAACCTAGGACCTCCTTTCTCTAGGCCTGGCTCTCAGTCCACTGAGCTACCCAGCTGCCCCCAGAAACAACTTTTTAAAAATAATTGCTTTCTGACCTTTTGAAATCCAAATTCTCTCTTCTTCCCTCCCTCCTTTGCCCCTTCCCCAGACAGTAAACAATCTGATATAGATTATTCCAGTATTGTCATGCAAATTTTCATATTCCTCATGTTGAAAAAGAAGACATATCCTGCATGTGTAAGGAAAAAATTCATCAAATCTGACCTCAGGCACTTCCTAGTTGTGTGATCCTGGGCAAGTCATTTAACCCCCACTTTGCCTAGCCCTTAGCACTATTCTGCCTTGGAATCAAAAACAGTGTTGATTATAATACAAAAGGTAAGGAATTAAGAAAAAAAAAACTCATGAAGGAAATTAAGGAAGAAATGATATGGTTCAATAAACATTCATACCCTGATACTTCCTTCTCTGGACATGGATAGCATTTTCATCATGAGTTCCTAGGGGTTCACTTGGATCCTTGCATTGTTGGTAATAGTTGAGTCCTTCAGAGCTGATTATCATATAATATTTTTGTTATCGTATAAATTGTTCTCTTGGTTCTGCTCACTTCACCTTGCATCAGTTCATACAAGTCTTTCCAAGTTTTTCTAAACTCATCTTGGTTGTTTCTTATTGCACAATAGTATTCCATTACAACCAAATACCCAATCTTGTTTAGCCATTCCTAATTAATGGACATCCCTTCAGATTCTAATTTTTTGTCACCAAAAAGTGATATATTATAAATATTTTACATAGGACCTTTCCCCTTATCCGTGACATCTTTGGGATATAGAACTAGTAGTCATATTTCTCATCAAAGGGTATGCACAGTTTTATAGCCCTTTGGGCTTGGTTCCAAATTGCTTTCCAGTTCACAGTTCTACCAACAGTGCAATACTGTTCCAATTTTCCCATATCCCATCCAGCATTTTTTTTTTAATAATAGCCTGTCAGATAGGTGTGAAGTAGTGTCTCAGAGTTACTTTAACTTGCATTTCTCTAATCAATAATGATTTGGATTTTTTATGACAAGATGTTTTTTTATTTCTTCATCTGAGAACTGTCTGTTCATATCCTTCGACTATCAATTGGGGAATGACTTATACTCTTATAAATTTGCCTCAGTTCTATATATATTTGTGTCAGAGATACATGCTATGACATTTTTCCCAATTCTTTTTTTCTCTTCTAATCTTATTGGATTGGTTTCATTTGTGCAAAACTTTTTTAAATTTAATGTCATCAAAATTATCTATTTTACTTCTTATGATGTTCTTTAGGTCTTATTTGGTCATAAATTCTTCCCTTATCCCACGAATGACAGGTAAACTATTCTGTGTTCCTCTAATTTGTGTATGGTATCACCCTTTATTTCAAAATCGTGTATTGATCTGTATTTTATCTTGATATGTGGTGTGAAATGTTGATCTATGCCTACTTTCCACCATACTATTTTCCAGTTCTTCTGGCATTTTTGTCAAATAGTGAGAACTCCTTATTTTTTCCCCAAATCTTCCTTTTTTCTGGACGTCAGTACTACTGTTAAAGATACCAACATCCTCCCATTCATCCAGATTCACATGAAGAATGAGAATTGAGAAAGTCAAAGTACCTACCTACTGAAATAAACTTCCATGCTCATAAACTCCAGTGGCTCCATTCAACCACTCGAATAAAATATAAATCTTTTATTTGGCTTTTAAAGCTCTTTCCAACCTACATTGGCTGTCCCCTGTGCTGGGAATGCTCACCCTCCTTAATCTCCACCTCCTGGCTTCTCTGACTTTAAGCGCCAGCCTAAATCCCACCACAGCAAACATTTCCCAGCCCCTCTTATTCTAGTGCTTTCCCTCTGTGATCATTTCCTATTTATTCTACAGCTTGTTTGTACATATTTTTCTATTATCCCATTAGACTATGAGCTCCTTACAGACAAGGACTGTCTTTTCCTTTCTTTATATCCTGGCATTTAGCACATTGCTTGGCATTAGTAAGGATTTAATACAAGTTTATTAGTTGACTCCCTTTCCAGTATTCTTGCACATTACTCCTAGCTATGCTGGCCTACTTGCTGCTCATCATATATGACATTCTGTTTCCTGCCTTAATGCTTCTATACTAGTTGTTGCACATGCCTGGAGTGCTCTGTCTCCTCTGTAGCATCCCTGGCTTTCTTCAAGATTCAGGTCAAACCCAAATTAGAGGACCATGGAAGAAATTACCTATCAAACCTATGGATAAGGAAAGTACCACCCAAGAAAGAGAGAGATTCCTAGAGAAAAAATGGAAAATTTTGATTATATCATTTTTATATAAGCAAAATCAATGTAGTCGGAATTAGAATAATAGCAAGAAACTGGGAAAAATCTTTTCAGCAAGTTTCCCTGATAAAGTTCTCATTTCTAAGATATATAAATACCTGAATCAAATTTATAAAAAGAGCAATTACTCAATTGATAAATGGTCCAAAGCTATTTATAGCCAGTTTTCAGAGGAAGAAATTTAAGCTATCAATACCCATATGAAAAAAAAATTGTCAAAATCACTGGTAATTAGAGAAATGCACATTTTAAAATTCTGAGGCACTGCCCCACACCCATCAGATTAGCAAAGTTGACAAAACTGAACATGAAATATGCTGGATATACTATTGAAAAACTTATATGTATATATATATATATTTAAAACCCTTATCTTCTGTTTTGGAATTAATACTGAGTATGAGTTACAAGGCAGAAGAGTGTTAAGGGCTAGACAGAGTTAAATGACTTGCCCAGAGTCTCGCAGGAAGTGTCTGAGGCCAAATTTGAATCCAGGACCTCCTGTCTCCAGTTCTAACTCCCTATTCACTGAGCCACTCAGCTTCCCTATTAATGCACTATTGAGAGAGCTATGAACTGGTCCAGCCATTCTGGATACAATTTTAAACTATGTCCCCCCCAAATTTAAACTATACATAAACGTTGACCCAGAAATGCTGCTATTGGGACTATACATCAAACAGATCAAAGAAAGGAAGAAGGCAAAAAAGTTTTATAAAAATATTTATATCCATTCTTTTCATAGTATCAAAGGATTGGAAACTGAGTGGCCATAAATTAGGGAATGATTGAACAAGTTATGGTATAGATATTTGATAAAATACTATTGTGCTATAAGAAATGATGAAGGAGGGGACAACTGGGTGGCTCAGTGGATTGAGAACCAGGCCTAGAGATGGGAGGTCCTAGGTTCAAATCTGTCCTCAGACACTTCCCAGCTTGGTGACCCTGGGCAAGTCACTTGACCCCCATTGCCTAGCCCTTACCACTCTTCTGCCTTAGAGCCAATTCTCAATATTGACTCCAAGATGGAAGATAAGGATTAAAAAAAAAGAAAAGAAAGAAATGATGAAGGGAATGGTTTCAGAAAAACCTGGAAGACTTATATTTCTTCATAAATCTTCCATAGAGGATTTTTTCCAATAAACTGGAGGCCTTTCTTTGAGTCTTCTGGTATTTGGTAACAAAAACAAAAATAAGAGCTAGCATTGATATATCACTAGGCTTTATGAAGTATTTTATACATATCTCATTTTATTCTCACAATAACCCTGGGAGTTAAGTTCTTTTGCTAAACCCAGTTTACATATGGGGAAACTGAGACTGACAGGTGACATGACTTGCTTAGGGTCACACACTGAAAAAATGTGTGAGGCTGGATTTGAACTCAGGTCTATCCATTGCACCAATTAGTTGTCTCTGTTCAATGTCTTTCTTAACTGAAGTCCTGGTTCAGTGTTTCATCAACCCTTTCAGGTATCTGTGGGTTATGCCAGCATAAAATACTGACAAATTCCTCCAGGCTCAAAAAGTTTGAATACAGACAGATACTGCTCACTAAGGAACAACCTAACTTACTGTAAAAAGGATATGTCACTAGATGGCTGGCCACCAAATGATAAATTTTTCTGTCCTGGTGATCTATAAACAGAGTAAACATTTAATGTAGAATATTCAGTTTATTAAAATGAATCTTAAATGTCATCTCAGTCATATTTCTTATTGGATTCCCTATTGGGAAAATAATACATGGCATCTAGTAACAAAGTCTCTAGATCACTAGATTAGGATGCAGCCTTATCAACTCCAAGGAGAGAATTTTTATTTGTAACTAATTTCTGTTACATTATTTTATTTTATACTCTTGTGGAAGAATTAGTGGTTTGAAACTACAAATTAGTTGGAAGTTGAATAGACTATTATAGAAGCAGAATTTTTTCCTTTGGTAGAAAAAAAAAACCCTTCCTCACTGGACCATACATTAATCATGGGTTAGTGGTTGTCCCTCATATTTGAAGAAGACCAAAATGATATTACTGGTGACATCTTTTGGCTCTCACATAAAGTGGATTTAAGCAAGGCAGAGTTCCATGAAGTTGTCAGCCTGACTCTCTCTTCCAAAGTGATTGAGGCAGGAAGGAGGAATAAGTTAACATTCTTGTTCAGATTGAAGGAAGTGGTTACACAAAACCTAGAGAAGAAAAGATGTAGAGTGTAGGGAATTGAAAGGGGAACATGATTACCGAGAGGCAATATGGCATAGTGGATATAATACTGAATTTAGATTTTGGGATGTTTAGGTTCAAATCTAGCTTTAGACTCTAAACAACTCACTATAGTTATCCTTCTCACATCATGACTTTCCTCATTGAAGTTTGACAGATTGTAGGCTGGTATAAGAAATTAAATGGGAATATATGGGAAAAGATAGTCACAGGTCAGAAGACGACAGAGAAAGTTTAGAAACTGAGAAAAGCATTCTTAACCCAAAATTTATAATAAGGTACTATAAACATCCCATAAAAGAAAAAGAAAAAATTCAGACTCCCTCTCTAGTATGGAGGGCCAAAAAAATTTTGTGTGGATTTTCCAGATTGAGGGGGGCACAGTATCCCTACCCACCTCCAAATGTGGAAAAGATAATTGTAAAACTCATGAGAATTCATTTCTCCATTTGTAAAATGTTGAGAATAATGAGTAGTTTACCTTCATAAGGTTTTCACAGGACTCAAAAGGGATGATTTATATTTGTGTGTATGTGTGTTTTTATATAAACCCATTCGGGACTCTTAAAGTACAATATAAACATTTATTATTGTTGTTATTTGAAACATTTGAAGGCCTGGAGAGGAGAAATCAGACTTGGTGTGGTTAGCCCCAGAGGGGAAAACCAAGGATCATTGGGTATAAATTGAAGAGGCAGATGTTGACATGATAAAAGAAAAGCTTCCTAAACTTCCTGGAAAGGAAGGCAATTCTCCATCACTGGAGATCTTCAAGTGGAGACTGGATGACTGCTTCTCAGATATACTGGAAGAGAGGTGTCAAACACGTGGCCAAAGGGCCCCATTGCAGCCCACAACATTCCCCAGTACTGCCCCAACCAGATGCAAATGTAATTGGGAAATATTTAACAAAATAAATAAAGTAGAACATAGATAATATGAATATGTAATCCTCTATCAATGCCATTGCTATAGAATATATTACTATTCAGATATGGTTTTGAGTTGGTGAGCTATTGTGTCTCTTCCAACCATGAGATTGTCTGATTCCATAATACCCCTCAGGGAAAGTCCCATCTAGCAAACTTGACCATCTACAACAGAGCAGGAAACCTGAAAATGAATGGAGAAAGGCTATTGATCTGTTACCAAACAGTCAAAAGGGACACTGGAACCCACAGCTAAAGCTTTTCTACTACAATCCTAGCAAAACTTTTTAAGTCTTTGTTCAGTAATGATTTGATCTTAATTTACATACAAGCCAAATAAGGTTACATCATCATCATCATAGCTGACATAGCTTTCGAAGTGCTTTAGATGTTACCATTTCGTTTGATCTTCACAGTATTCCTATGGAGTAGATGCTGTTGTCCCCACCTTACAGAGAAAACTTGGGTTCAGACAAGTTCAATATTGAGCCAAGGGTTGTCCCTACAACACAGCAGATTACAAATCACACAATTTTCGAAGGTTGCTGGAATTTAGATCCTGTTGTATAATGGAGAGTGCACTGGCTTTGAGTTTGTGTCTTGAATTTCACCCTTGCTAAGTCTATGACTCCAGGCATTTGTTGTCTAAAGCCTCTCAGCCTGTTTCCTCATATATGTAAAATGGTCTTATTGGACTTGCAACTATTTACCTCCAAAAATAATTATGAAGTAAGGATTTTGTAAATTTTTTTAAACCCTTACTTTTTGTCTTAGCAGCAAGGACTAGGCAATTGAGGTTAAGAGACTTACCCAGGGTCACACAATCAGGAAGTCTCTGAAGTCATATTATAACCCAGGTCTTCCTGACTCCAGACCTAGCACTCTATCTACTGGGCAACTAGTTGCCCCTGTAAATTTCAAATTGCAATACAAAAGCTAATACAGACACTTGGACAGTATTTTTAAATTAAAAAAAGCAAAAATTCCAAAAAAGCAGAGGCAGAAATCCAAATATGGAACTATTTTTTTTTTAAACCCTTACCTTCCGTCTTGGAGTCAATACTGTGTATTGGCTCCAAGGCAGAAGAGTGGTAAGGGCTAGGCAATGGGGGTCAAGTGACTTGCCCAGGGTCACACAGCAAATATGGAACTATTAGTATATGTATATAGGGCTAGAAAGTTTCACTGTTGCATCTCAGTAAGAGAATTGATGTTTATAGTGAAATTGAATCTGTAATCTGTTCAAGAAGCCAAGGAAATATGTGTACATTAAATTTTAGAAATTGTTTCATTAAAAAGAATTAAAATAAATGTTTTGCCACTTAAAAGGCAGGGGAAAGAATTTTGGTTTTCTGGAAAATTCACTTATGTGGGGGCAATCCAATGATGTTAAATGAACTGTGTGACCCTTGAACATATCACTTCTCTTTGCATTTCAATTTCTATTTTTGTAAAATGAAGGAGTTAGACCAGATCAACTAGAAAGTCACTTCCTGATCTAACATTTTTTGAGTTCAGATATTGTTACTGTAATATATGGCAGAGTTACCACTGTATAATGTAACTAAGCAGTAGTAGAACTGTAGTCAGAAGAACGCTGATTTAGAGCCAGAAAACCTGTTCAGAGTTGGGTAAAACCCAGTCAAAGCTGGTGAGAAAGATCATTAGCAAAAACATTTGGTAGTGGACAAAAAGGGAATGGGAAGTGGAAGTATTAAAGAGTCTTTTATTTTGTCTGAAATCTTGAATGTTCAAAAGTAGTAGGGATGTTGTCTGTGCTTAGTTTCTGAGGAGGACCAACATCACAAGGTGATGTCTTGACTTGCTTGTGAATTGGATTTAAGGGAAGCAGAGTTATCCAAAGCCATCAGCTTCACTCTTCCAGAGTCATTCAAGTCCAGTGGCAAGACAAAATTTAGGACAACTGACAATGACCTAGGATGCAGTAGATAGCTTTGGCATCTTTGATGAGCGACCAAGCTCTATGCAGTCTACAGTTCCTGCCTCAGCTGCCTTCATGGTTACTGGAACAAATTCTTCTCATCTGTCCATTCTATCAGGGGAGGTCAGATTCATATGGCAGAAGGTAATAAAGTAAGAAATAAGGCTGGGGGGCAGCTAGGTAGCACAGTGGATGAAGAGCCAGGCCTGGAGATGGGAGGACCTGAGTTCAAATCTAGCCCCATGTACATTCTAGCTCTGTAACCCTGGACAAGCCACTTAATCCCAATTGCCTAGCCCTTGCCATTCTTCTGTTTTAGAATTGATACTAAGACAGAAGGTAAAGATTTTTTAAAAAGAATGAAGACTGGGAGGGTAAACTGAAATGTTGCTGTGAAAGGTTTTTAATGCCAGGATCAAATTTTTAGAAACTTTCTTAAATAATAGGAAGAAAATGCTCTGAATCACTATTGATTACAGAAACGTAATTAAAACCGCTCTGAGGTACCACTTCATACCTATCAGATTGGCCAATAGGACAAAAATACAAAATACAAATGCTAGAGGGGATGGGAAAAATAGGAATGCTAATGCACTATTGGTGAAGTTGTGAACAAGTACACCCATTCTAGAGAACAATTTGGAACTACACCCAGAAGCCCATAAAACTGTATACTCTTTGACTCAGAAATAGCACTAATGGGGGCAGCTGGGTGGCTCAGTGGATTGAGAGCCAGGCCTAGAGATGGGAGGTCCTAGGTTCAAATCTGGCCTCAGATACTTCCTAGCTGTGTGACCCTGAGCAAGTCACTTAACCGCCATTGCCAAGCCCTTATCACTCTTCTGCCTTGGAGCCAATACACAGTATTGACTCCAAGATGGAAGGTAAGGGTTTTAAAAAAAAAGAAAAGAAAAGAAAAAGCACTACTAGTTCTATATCCCAAAAGATCAAAGAAAAGGGGAAAGGACCTATATGTACAAAAATATTTATAGCAAAGAATTAGATATTGAGGGGATACCTATCAATTGGGAACTGACTGAACAAGTTGTGGTATATAATTATGATTATAATATTATATTTATTGTGCTATAAAAAATAAGTGGCATGGTTTCAGAAAAACCCAAGAAGACTTATGTGAACTCTAATACAAAGTGAAATGAACAGAACCAGGAAAACATTGTATACAGTACAATACTGTAACATTGATAAACTGTAAAAGTCTTAGTTACTCTGATTAATATAGTGATCCAAGACAATTCCAAAGGATTCATGATGAAAAATGCAGACTCTCCAGAGAAAGAACTAATGAACTCTTAGTAAAAATAGAAGTATAATGTTTTCACTTTCTTTTTCTTTTTCCTTTTGCAATATGGCTAAAATATGATTTCATGTATATAGTATATATTTTATATATAGATTCATATTGCTTGCCTTCTCAGTGAGAAAGAGAGGGAGGGATTGAAGAGAGAGAGAGAATTAGGAACTCAAATTTTTTAAAAATGAATTTAAAAAAGTAAATAATTTTAAAGTGTGTATTTACAGAAAAATAATTAATGAGAGAATTATTGATAACTTTTAGTAGTTCAGTAACATGAACATAACTACAGTTGGAAGATTATTCCAGCAGCATGTAGGACATGACCTATATAACCTGGCGCTAGGAGGGGTTAGGACATTGTTTTACAAAAGTCTGAGAAATAAGATCCTAAGCTAAAGTAATTATAGTGAGAATGGAATGGGGGAACAGTTTCTAGAGATAAAATTGACAAGACTTATCAATGATTTTTTTGTTTGGGGGGCCAGAGGGAAGAGTTAAGAGAACTCCAAGGTTATAAGCCTGGGTGACTAGGATAAGGATAGAACTATGAACAATCAAGTCAACAAGCATTTATTAAACATTTACCATAAGCTGGGCACTTTCTGAGTGCTGGAAATATAAGGAAAAGCAAAAACAGTCCCTGCCTTCAAGGAGCTCTTAATCTAATGAGGGAGACAACAACTATGTACAAACAAGATATCTACAGGATAAATTGGAGACAATCAACAAACAGAGGGAAAGCATTAATATTAAGAAAACTCAGGAAAGACTTCTTAGAGAAAGTAAGATTTTTAGATGAAACTGAAAGGAAGCCAGGGAAGACAGAAGACAGAAATGAAGAGGAAAAGAATTCCAGGCAATGGAGACAACCAGTCAGTGAAAATGCCCAGAGTTGGAGTATGGAAAGTCTTGTTTAAGAAAGCCAGTATCACAGGATCAGAATAAAAGGAGAGGACTGTGGTGTAAGAACGCTGGAAAGGTAGGAAGGGGGGCAGATTATGAAGGACTTTGAATGCCAGAAGATTTTCTGTTTGATCTTGGAAGTGATGGGGGGAAATGTAGTTTTTTTGAATGAGAGAGTAGCATGATCAGATCTGTGCTTTGGGAAGATCATGTTAACAGCCAATGGCCTGTAGTGGGGAGAAACTTGGGACAGGAATACTGACCATAAGGCAATTACAATAATCCAGGTATGAGATGATGAAGACCTATAGCAGGAGGGTAGTAGTGTCAGAGGAGAGAAGGGGGCACAGACAAGAAATGTTAGGAAAGTAGAATCAACAGATCTTGACAACAGATTGCATATGGAGGTGGGGCACAGTGATAAAAAGTGAAGATTCAAGGATGACACTTGAGTTGCAAGCCTGTGTGACTGAGAGGATGTTGGCAATCTCCATAGTAACAGGAAAGTTCAGAAGAGGGGAGAACTTTGAGGGAAAAACAATGACTTCAGTTTGGGACCTTATATTCATTGAGAGGTGTTGAATAAGCAATTCAAAATAGAAAATGTTAGGGAAAGTTTTAGGGAAAAGAAGGAATTCATTGATTACAAACTAAGTTTGAGGTGCTCTTTGGGCATTTAGGTAGAAATATCCACCAGATATTTGGAAATAGGAGACTAGAGCTCTAAAAAGAATTGAGGGGTAAAAAACTAGATTTGGGAATCATCTGCCTAAAGGTGATAAGTATACCCATGGGAGAGGATAAAATCACCAAGGGAGTGTTGAGAAAATATAAGAAATATAATGAAAGCTTTGGGAGACCCCATTTTTAAGGGGTAGGAAGAAGATAAAAAGTCAGCAAAAGAAGAGAGGTCAGTGAAGTAGGGGGGAAAATCATGAAAATATATTCTCAGGGGCAGTTAAATGACTCAGTGGATAGAGAGCAAAGTGTGGAGATGGTCTAGAGACTTCCTAGTTGTGTGATCCTGGGCAAGTTACTTAACTCCAGTTGCCTGGTCCTTACCACTCTTCTGCCTTGGAGATGATACTTAGTATTGATTCTAAGGACACTTACATTCTAAGGATTCTAAGCAGAAGGTAAGAATGTTAAAAACAACAATGTACAGGGTTCTATTCTAATTTTTAAGGATATCACAAAAGGCAAAACCAATTCTTGACCTCAAGAAGCTGTCATTCTGAAAAAACAAACAAACAAACAAAAAAGCCTCAGGAAAAACTGCTTACATATGTAGCAGTTGTATTTACTTTAAATTATAATTTAAAAATAAACTATTTCCATCTACAAAGAAAAGGGGGGTTATATGTGAAAACATGAGCCTTTTTAATATACAAAGCATATAATAAATTCAACATGTTACTTTCAAAGCTATCCTGCTTGTCTGTATTTCCTTTTGAGCTTCTTTTTTCTAAATTTAATTTAATTTAATTTTACTTAAATTAACTTATTTAATCAATTTAGAACATTATTCCTTGGTTACAATAATCACAATATTTCCCTCCCTCCCCTCTACCCATCCTTCCCACAGCATGCTCAATTTCATTGGGTATTACTTGTGTCCTTGATCAGAACCTATTTCCATGCTGTGGATGTTTGCACTACATTCCCAGCCATATCCCCTTGACTCGTGTAACCAAGCAGTTGTTTTTCTTCAGTGTTTCTACTCTCACAGTTTTTCCTCTGAATGTGGATAGTGGCTTTTCTCATAGATTCCTCCAAGTTGTTCAGGATCACTGCATTGCCATAATGGAGCAGTCCATTATCCTTTTGATCTTCTGTCTTCTGCACATTTAAAAATGTTTCAGTGACACTTTTTTTGGTAGTCTTATCAATAGCATCCCTTTCCTTTCCTAATCCCTCCAATGCAAAAAAAAAAATCACAATTCTAGTAAGAAAAAAAAGAATATCCCAGAAAAACAAACCCACATATTTGCCATATCCAAAAATATATCTCATTTTGTACCTTAAGTTCATCACTCACTTTTCTGTCCCCTGTAGTCATGGTTGATCATCACATTGACTTTCAGAGCTATTTTTGTTAAAATGTTATTACTTTATAAATTATTATACCTTTGCTCACTTCACTCTATATCAGTTCATACAAGTCTTGTGAGGTTTCTCTGAACTATTCCTCTTGTAATGTCTTATTTATATGTCATATATTGCTTAGAAACCTTTCCATCAATACACAGCTCCTTTGTTTTTGGTTCTTTACCACAATAAAAAGTGCTGCTACAAATATTTTTGTAAATATGCATCTTTTTCTTCTTCCTTGGTTCTTGTTGGATTTGGCTTTTGGTCTCTTTGAGGTATAGGCCAAATAGAGGTATTTCTGGGTCATAAGGTATGCACAATTTAGTGACTTTGGAGATAGGTCTGAGCTGCTTCCCAGATATCTAGACCTAATACCACTACTATGTCTGTATCCAAAAGAAGTTTTTTAAATAGGAAAGGACATGTTTGTACAAAAATATTTATAGTTGTGCTTTTTGTGGTGTCAAAGAACTGGAAACTAAAGGAACATCCCTCAGTGGAGGAATAGTTGAACAAATTGTGGTATATGATGGTGATGGAATGTTATTATGATATTAGGAATGATGAACAGGATGATTTCAAAAAGAACTAGAAAGACCTTCATGAACTGATGCAGGATGAAATAAGCAGAACCAGGAAGACATAACTGAAATATTGTGGAATGATCAAATGTGACAGACTTTGCTATTAACAGCAATATAATGATCCAGGACAATTTTGAGGAACTTATGAAAAAGAATGCTATTCACCTTCAGAAAAAGAACTGTTAGAGTATAAATGCTGATGAAAACATGATTTATCACCTGTTTATTTGGGTATATGATTGGGGTTTGGGTTTTATAAGATTATTCACTTATAAAAATGAATAATATACAAATATGTTTTACAAAAATGCAAATATGTTGCATGTATAACCCAGAAAAAAAAGATCTGGACCAATTCCCAGAGGTAATGGGGAAGACAGCATAGATAAATAAGAAGGGACAAGATAAATTCAGAATAGATGGAAGGTAACCTTCAAAAATATGGCTCTAACAGTTGATGGAGACCAGAAAGGACCTCGAGGAGGAGGTGGCACTTGAGATAAAACTTAAAACAAACCAGAGATTTTAATAGGAGGTTGAGGAGAGTGTTCCAGGCATAGGGAAATAGGAGATGGTGTGTTATGTCTGAGGAACAACAAGTAGGCTAGTCCAGATGGATCTTAGAGTAAATAGAAGGTAGTAGAATGGAAGAAGACTGGAAAAGTAGGAAGAGTCCAAGTTGTGGAGAATTTTAAATGTAAAACAAAGGACTTTATATTTGACCATTGAAGCTTATTGAATGGGAGATAGGGTTTGACACTGATTTGGGCTTTAGGAAAATCACTCTGGCAACTCTAGAGAGGATGAATTAGAATGGGGAGAGATGAGGCAGTGAGAACAAGTAGAAAGAGGATAAGTGGTGACTGTGTATGGGGAGAAGAGGTCATATGCTAGAGATGTCAGAAAGGAAAAAATTACAAGACTTGGCAACTGATTAGATGTGTATGAATGAGCAAGAAAGGGGAGATGAAAATAGCATTGCAAGATATAAACCTAGGAGACTAGAAGAATGGTAGTGTCTTCAAATATAATAAGGAAATTCAGAAGAAGGGAGGATTTAAGATAGGGATTGGTGTAGGAAAGGGAATGAATATTATTTTGAACATGCTGATTTTGAGATGTCTATAGGATCTCCAGTTCAAAATGTCTCACAGGCAATCAGTGATATAGAACAATGCCCTTTGATTTCTGCATTATTAAATTTATAAATTGAGTCCTAATTTCTCTTTTAAACTGCCTACAAGATATTTCTATTGGAATCTCAAATTCAATATGTCCAAAATAGAACTCATCTTCCCCACTAAAACTATTCCTCTTCTAAATCTCTTATTTCTGTCACAGGGTATTACTATCATCAAGATTATTCAAATTTGTAGCCGGGGGTCAACCTGGTGTAATGGGAGTATTGGACAATGACTGCCCAGACTTTAGAGTTTGTGGTGCTTTAAAGAGCCTGTTTCTAGAAATGCCTGATAGAATGCCCTTTTCCTCCTCAATTCAGAGTAGATATCCTCTGACATTTTTTGTTCAGCTTATTAAAACCTTTTTAATTGGCTTCTGTGCCAGAAACTGAGTATGCAAATAAAAAGTTTGAATGGATAAACTCTTTTTTCTCTTCCTTGGGAGTGATGGAGATGAATGAGTATTAAGAGACAGAACAGACCAGGTAATGACCTTTTAGACCTTATGAACTTCAGAAAATTGGAAGAGCCACCAAAGGTCACCTCAGCAACTGGCGTGAATAGCAGCAGTAACCTTAAGATCAACCTGCCTTACTCAGGCCAGCAGTGAAAACAATCCATCAGTCAAGACATGGTGTCCTGAGGCAGAGTCAAGATGGTGGCCTAGAAGTAGCAGAAGTTCAGACCTCTGTATACCCTTCCTTACCGATCACAAACTGAATGCTCCAAGGGGACTGAAAATCAAACATAACAACAAGACAGAGCCAAGGAACCCTCCTGCTGGACTCAATTCAAAAGGTAGGCCCCCCAAAAGCTGGAATCTGAGAACACTCGGGCTTAAAGGGAAGGCAGAATGAAGGTCCCAGGACCCCTCCCCACACCCACTGAGAGTGCTGAGCCTCCAGCAGCAGTGGGAAACTCTGGGTGGGCAAAGGTGCTGGTCTGGTGGGTGTACCTTGCCGGCAGGGCAATGCCAAGCTCAGAGCATTGAACACAGATGGCAGGGAAGGAGCTGGAGAGGGAGCATAGAGCTGGCAGCCTGGCCAGAGTTGTGGAGATCCTCCATATTTGCTCCAGCCTTTCAGAAGGTTTTGGCCTTCTGAATACCCAGCATACCCAGCCCAACCCAGCTGAACTTAATCCTATCAAAAGTCTTCAGAATTCAGGGAAACCCAGGCTCCACACCCTTCCACCATTGACTGCTGGACTTTAATCCAGTCAAAAACCTCCAGAGGGCAGGGAAGCTCAAACCCCAACAACCCTCTCCCACAGACTGCACCTAGAGATCTTCTGTCAAAGCTCCAAGATGGGAGACTGACAGAAGCCCCCAAAACCAAAAAAACGAGAGGAGCAAGAGCACAGACAAATACGGGGAGCAAAGAAGGGGTGAATATGAGCAAACAACAGAAAAAGAAGAAAGAAATTACAATAGGCAGCTTCTATACAGAGAACGGAACTGAGGGGGAAGAATCGGCAAACAATAAATCAGAAATCCCAGCAAATTGGGTACGGGCTTTGAAGAACTCAAAATGAAATTCAAAACACAATTAAGAGAGGCTGAAGACAATTGGGAAAAGAACTTAAAAACTAAGATAAGTCATCTGGAAACAGAGGCACATGAACTAAAACAAGAAAATGGTGTCTTGAAAGCCAAAATCAATAAGCTGGAAAATGAGGCAAAGGAGATGAAAGATGAGGCAAAGGAGATGAAAGATGAGGTAAAGAGGATGAAAGATGGCCTCCATAGAAAATCAGACCAGAAAGAGGATGACTAAAAAGCCAGGGATGAAACCCAGTCTTTAAGAATCAGTATACAACAAACAGAATTAAGTGACCTCACAAGGCAGCAGGACACTATAAAAGAAAACCAAAAGAATGAAAAAATTGAGGAAAATATGAAGCATCTCATTCACAAAACAGAAGATTTAGAAAATCATTCGAGGAGAGACAATTTAAGAGTCATTGGTCTGCCAGAAAACCTTGACAAAAGAAAAAGCCTGGACAAATACTACAGGAAATTATTCAAGAAAACTGCCCCGATATTCTAGAACAAGAGGAAAAATTGGAGATTGAAAAAATCCACAGATCACCTCCTGTACTTAATCCCCAACTGACCACACCCAGGAATGTTATAGCCAAATTCAAGAACTATCAGACCAAAGAAAAGATATTACAAGCTGCCAAGAAGAAGTCATTCAGATACCATGGAACAACAGTGAGGATAATGCAGGATCTGGCTGTATCCACACTGAAGGACCGAAAGGCATGGAATATACTATTCTGGAAAGCAAGGGAACTAGGTCTACAACCAAGAATCAACTACCCAGCAAAACTGACTATATTCTTACAGAGGAAGGTATGGTCATTCAACAAAATAGAAGAATTCCAAGAATTTGTAAAGAAAAGACCAGACCTGAACAGAAAATTCGATGCCCAAGCACAGAACTCAAGAGAATTATCAAAAGATACTTTTTTTTTAAAAAGGGAAAAAAGAAAAACAAAACAAAACAAACAAAAAACCATTTTTTAAGAGACTTGATAAGTTAAAATGTTATGTATCCCTATAAGAAAAGAGGTCATTGGTAACTCTTAAAAACTGTTGTTATCACCTGGGCAGCTAGAAGAATTACACTTAGAGGGAACAGTGACAAACTGTATAGGATGAAAGGATAAGACATAAATAGGTATATAGATATATTCATGCATAAATACATATACATGTGTGTGTATATATATATATATATATATATATATAACTAGAGCTAAAAAAAGAGGTTAATACTAAAAGAAATGGGAAAAGAAACAAATGGGGGTAAATTTATATGTCATAAAGAAGCTCATGGTGGGAGGAGGAGAACATCAATACACTGGAAGGGTACAGAGGTTGGAGATAGGAAATACTCAACTCTTCTGTGCTTTGAAATTGATCCAAAGAGGGAAGAACAATCCAATCCATTGGGGCAGAGAATAGATTTGCACCCTATAGGGGAGTAGAAGGGCAACAAACAGACTGGTGGGGAGGGAAGCAGTATAAGGGAGGGAGAGGGTGGGGGGTTATTTTAGAAAGACTACAGGGAAAATAAGGGGGGTAATAAGAAGGGAGAGGGGGTTGAAAGAGAAGTAAAATAAAGGTGGGAACTAGGGGGACTGATTAAAAACAAACATTGGTATAGAAGGAAATGGTGAAAGAAGAAAAGGCAGGACCAGGAGTAGAAATTAAAATGCTGGGAAATACACAGCTAGCAATAATAACTTTGAATGTGAATGGAATGAACTCACCCATAAAATGCAAGCAAATAGCAGAGTGGATTAGAATCCAAAATCCTATCATATGCTGTCTACAAGAAACACACATGAGGAAGGCAGATATGCATAGGGTGAAAGTAAGAGGATGGAGCCAAATCTATTGGGCATCAACTGATTAAAAAGAAGGCAGGAGTCACAATCATGATATCTGACAAAGCCAAAGTAAAAATAAATCTAGTTAAAAGATATAGGGAAGGTAATTACATCCTGATAAAAGGCAGTATAGACAATGAGGAAATATCAGTACTCAACATGTATGCACCAAATGGCATAGCATCCAAATTTCTAAAGGAGAAACTAGTGGAGCTCAAAGATGAAATAGATAGAAAAACTATACTAGTGGGAGACCTGAACCTTCCTCTATCTGAACTAGATAAATCAAACAAAAAAAAAATAAGAAAGGTAAGAGAAGTGAATAAAATCTTAGAAAAATTAGAGTTAGTAAACATATGGAGAAAAATAAATAGGGACAAAAAGGAATATACCATAAAGTGGAGGAATTCCATGGAGACTGGAACAAGCTCCAGGAAGTGATGCAGAGTGAAGGGAGCAGAACCAGGAAAACATTGTACACAGAGACTGATACACTATGGTACAATCGAACTTAATGGACTTCTCCATTTGTGTCAATGCAATGTCCCTGAACAATCTGCAGGGATCTAGGAGAAAAAACACTATCCACAAGCAGAGGACAAACTATGGGAGTAAAAACACCGAGAAAAGGCAACTGCTTAACTACAGGGGTTGAGGAGATATGATTGAGGAGAGACTCTAAATGAACACCCTAATGAAAATACCAACAACATGGAAATGGGTTTGGATCAAGAACACACATGATACCCAGTGGAATCACGCATCGGCTATGGGATGGATGGTGGGGCAGTGGGGGGGGGGGGGAGGAAAAGAAAATGATTTTTGTTTCCAATGAATAATGTTTGAAAATGACCAAATAAAATAATGTTTAAAAGTAAAAAAAAAAGGAATATACATTCTTTTCAGCAGCACATGGTAATTCACAAAAATTGACCATGTATTAGGGCATAAAAACATTGCAAACAAGTACAAAAGAGCAGAAATAATAAATGCAACCTCCTCAGATCACAATGCAATGAAAGTAATAATTAGTAAGGGTAAATGGAGAGGTAAATAAAAAATTAATTGGAAATTAAACAATAGGATTCTCCAAAACCGGTTAGTTAAAGAACAAATCGTAGAAACAATTAATAACTTCATTGAAGACAATGATGAAATATCCTTTCAAAACCTATGGGATGCAGCCAAAGCAGTACACAGGGGGAAATTTATATCCTTGAGTTCATATATTAACAAATTAAGAAGGGCAGAGGTCAATGAATTGGGCATGCAAATTAAAAACTAGAAAGCAAACAAATTAAAAATCCTCAGATGAAGACTAAATTAGAGAGCCTAAAAATCAAAGGAGAAATTAATAAAATTGAAAGTCAAAGAACTATTGATTTAATAAATAAGACTAGAAGCTGGTGCTTTGAAAAATAAAATAAAATAGACAAAGTACTAGTCAATCTAATTAAAAAAAGGAAAGAAAAAAACCAAATTGACAGTATCCAAGATGAAAAGGGAGACCTCACCTCTAATGAAGAGGAAATTAAGGCAATCATTAAAAACTACTATGCCCAATTATATGGCAACAAATATGGCAATTTAGGTGATATGGATGAATACTTATAAAAATATAAATTGCCTAGACTAACAGAGGAAGAAATAAATTACCTAAACAACCCCATATCAAAAAAAGAAATTGAACAAGCCATCAAAGAACTCCCTAAGAAAAAATTCCCAGGTCCAGATGGATTCACAAATGAATTCTATCAAACATTCAAAGAACAACTAACCCCTATATTTTACAAACTATTTAACAGAATAAGCAAAGAAGGAATTCTACCAAATTCATTTTATGACACAAACATGGTACTGATCCGAAAGCCAGGCAGGTCAAAAACAGAGAAAGAAAGCTATAGACTAATCTCCTTAAAGAATATAGATGCAAAAATCTTACATAGGATACTAGCAAAAAGACTCCAGCAAGTCATTGCAAGGGTTATTCACTATAACCAGGTAGGATTCATACCAGGAATGCAAGGATGGTTCAATATTAGGAAAACCATCCACATAATTGACCATATTAACAAGCAAACTGACAAAAATCACATGATTATCTCAATAGATGCAGAAAAAACCTTTGATAAAATACAACACCCATTCCTATTGAAAACACTAGAAAGTATAGGAATAGAAGGGCCTTTCCTAAAAATAATAAACAGCATATATCTAAAACCTTCAGCAAACATCATTTGCAATGGGAATAAACTAGAAGCCTTCCCAATAAGATCAGGAGTGAAACAAGAATGCCCATTATCACCTCTATTATTTAACATTGTACTAGAAACACTAGCAGTAGCAATTAGAGAAGAAAAAGAAATTGAAGGTATTAAAATTGGCAATGAGGAGACCAAGCTGTCACTCTTTGCGGATGATATGATGGTTTACTTAAAGAATCCTAGAGAATCAACCAAAAAGCTAGTTGAAACAATCAACAATTTTAGAAAAGTTATAGGATACAAAATAAACCCACACAGGTCATCAGCATTTCTATATATCTCCAACCCATTTCAGCAGCAAGAATTAGAAAAAGAAATTCTATTTAAAATCACCCTAAATAATATAAAATACTTAGGAATTTATCTGCTGAGACAAACACAGGAACTATATGAACACAACTACAAAATGCTCTCCACACAATTAAAACTAGATCTAAACAATTGGAAAAACATTGATTGTTCATGGGTGGGACGAGCTAACATAATAAAAATGACAATCCTCCCCAAATTAATTTACTTATTTAGTGCCATACCCATCGAACTACCAAAAAACTTTTTTACTGAATTAGAAAAAAACATAACAAAGTTCATTTGGAAGAACAAAAGATCAAGGATATCCAGGGAAATCATGAAAAAAAATTCAAAGGAAGGTGGCCTTGTAGTACCAGATCTGAAACTATATTATAAAGCAGTGGTCATCAAAACAATTTGGAACTGGCTAAAAGACAAAAAGGAGGATCAGTGGAATAGACTTGGGGTAAATGACCTCAGCAAGACAGTCTATGATAAACCCAAAGATCCAAGTTTTGGGGACCAAAACCCACTATTTGATAAAAACTGCTAGGAAAATTAGAAGACAGTATGGAAGAGATTAGGTCTGGATCAACATCTCACACCCTACACCAAGATAAACTCAGAATGGGTGAATGACCTGAATATACAGAAGGAAACTATAAGCAAATTAGGTGAACACAGAATAGTATACTTGTCAGACCTTTGGGAAAGACTTTAAAACCAAGCAAGACCTAGAAATAATCACAAAATGTAAAATCAATAATTTTGATTACATCAAATTAAAAAGGTTTTGTACCCAACAAAACTAATGCATCCAAAATTAGAAGGGAAGCAACAAATTGGGAAACAATCTTCAATGCAAAAACCTCTGACAAAGGTTTAATTACTCAAATTTATAAAGAGCTGAACCAGTTGTACAAAAAATCAAGCCATTCTCCAATTGATAAATGGGCAAGGGGCATGAATAGGCAATTTTCAGTTAAAGAAATCAAAACTATTAATAAGCACATGAAAAAGTGTTCTAAATCTCTTATAATCAGAGAAATGTAAATCAAAACAACTCTGAGGTATCACCTCACACCTAGCAGGTTGACTAACATGACAGCAAAGGAAAGTATTGAATGCTGGAGGGGATGTGGGACATTAATTCATTGCTGGTGGAGTTGTGAATTAATCCAACCATTCTGGAGGGCAATTTGGAAGTAGGCCCAAAGGGGGCTAAAAGACTGTCTTCTCTTTGATCCAGCCATAGCACTGTTGGATTTGTACCCCAAAGAGATAATAAGGAGAAAGACATGTACAAGAATATTCATAGCTGCTCTCTTTATGGTGGCAAAAAATTGGAAACTGAGGGGATGCCTTCAATTGGGGAATGGCTGAACAAATTGTGGTATATGTTGGTGATGGAATACTCTTGTGCTCAAAGGAATAATAAAGTGGAGAAATTCCATGGGGCCTGGAACAACCTCCAGGAATTTATGCAGAGTGAGAGGAGCAGAACCAGGAAAACACTGTACACAGAGATTGATACACTGTGGTACAATCGAACGTAATGGACTTCTCCATTAGTGGCAATGCAATGACCCTGAACAACTGAGGAAAACCACTATCCACATCCAGAGGAAACACAGTGGGAGTAAAAACACTGAAGAAAAACAACAGCTTGATTACATGGGTCGAAGGGATATGGTTGGGAATGTAGACTCTAAATGAACATCCTAGTGTAAGCAACAACATGGAAATAGGTTCTGATCAAGGACACAAGTAATACCCAATGAAATTGCAGGGTTGCTGGAAGAGTGGGTGGAGGGGAGGGAGGGAAATAATGTAATTATTGTAACCAAGGAATAATGTTCTAAATTGACTAAATAAATTAATTCAAATGGGGGAGGGGGGAAGACATGGTGTCCTGCAAATAAAGGAGCAAATCACTCATCATCAGCTATGCATACTCAGAAGGGACCTGAGTGTGAAGAGAGAAGAGGGCTCTCCTGCCTAGGAATTTCTCCTCCTCATTGCATACTCTTGTAGCAATTACTTTAGGTTTGAGTCTATTCTTTCCAGGGATTGTAGGTGTTTAGGTGGGTGGAAGTATACATCCCTGGGTAGGTGGGTATGGTGGTTTGTTTGTTTTGGTTCTTGCTATATCTTCTCAACAAATATACCTTTGTAAGTTGTTAATTGGTTAATAAATAGTGGGAGAAATATACCAGATAGAGATCTTTGAGTTACAATATTGAAGAGTGGAGAGCAAGCCCTTTAGAATTGTCTCTAGAACTCTCAGGGGAGTAGTATTAACTGTATGTGCTCTGAGCTAATCAAATGGGAGATGAGGCTGGAGTTTGTGCTTCCCTCTTTCCTCAACTCTGTTTTACCTCATTTCTACAAAAACTTGTATATACACATATCAAAGACATTTATTCATTTAGTTGTCAAAATGTTCAAAGAGGACCAATGACAAGGGTGATGATGCCTTGATTTGCGCATGAATTAGATTTAAGTGAACATAGTTACACAAAGTCATCAGCCTTTCTTCCAGAGTCATCAAAGAGCTGTGCCTAGACAAAAGTCCAGATGACTGGCAATGGATAGGGCTGCAGGGGGTAACCTTGACTTCTTCTATGGCTGACCAAGCTCTAGGCACTCCACAGTGCTTGCTTCAATTGCCTTCATGCCCACTGGAACAAACTGTTCTCAGCCACCCATTTCATTGGGGAAAGTTTTCATATGTTGGGGTAGACTCACCCCAACTCACCAATGGATTTAAGGCTTGGCAGTTACCCTCAACATGATATAGTCCATCTGCTGAGAAGATTTTTACTGAGGTGTAACTTCTTGCAGCCATAGGTGAGAGTTGGGTGACAGATGGATACCAGAAGTGGATGAACAGCCCTGAAAGGGGTTCTGCAAGTCCTCATGCCAGAACTGCTAATCCCCCCTGAACACCCCATTCACCCTTATCAAAGACATATTTGATGAAAGTATAAGTCAGGGATAAACATGCTTTTGTGAATAATATTCTATAGCAGACCACATCTTAATAGTCACTCTTAACTGAAAGGTGAAAAGAATATAAGGTCCCACTGTGTGTATTTGGTGACTATAAAAGAACATTTGATTCAGCAGAGCAAAACATAACATTAAAGGTTCTTCTCCAAATTATCTTCCACAAATATGTGAAAATCATATATATTGAAAAGATAAAATAGAGATAGCCGTATTTGACCTTCTGATAGATATCAAAGGTAACTCCTGGACTCCCTCAAATCTCTAAGATCTTTGGCAATGGAGCCATTTTTTCAAGGTTCAAGGTGGGCAGTTTTGTCCAATCAGTCTTACAAATCATGACACAAGTTCCCATTAATAAAATATTATATATGTGTGTGTATGTGTTATAAAAAAACTATAAATCCAAGTAGTTAAGGTATGACTTAAGGCATAAAATCAATGTAACAAGCCCTTAAGATGTAAAAACAATATGAATAATAAGAGGGAATCAAAGGAGCAGTTTGGTGGCAGAATAGATAAAACATTAAATCTGGAAACAGGAGGACCTAGTTACAGAACTGACCTCAGGCACTTCCTAGTTTTTTGACCCTGGGCAAATCATTTAATCCTCATTGCCTAGGTCTTATAGCTCTTCTGCCTTGCAACTAATACATCATTTTGATTCTAAGATGGAAGGTAAGAATTTTTAAATAAATAAACATTTTAAAAGAGGGAATCAGGTTATTGAATAATTTGTTCCTATGTGCAAATGATTATGATCTCTTTTGGTTTTTATTATCATGCAAAAACATGCTTCCATATTGCTCATTGTTGCAAGAGCACACCCATATAAAACTAAAACCCCCAAATAAAACCACAAATACACCGATGTGAAAGATAATATGTTTTGATCTGCATCCATCCCACTCCAACAGTTCTTTCTCTGGAGGTGGATAATATTCCCCGTCACAAATTCTTCAGAATTGTCCCATTGCTGAGAGTAGCTAGATTTTCATAGTTGATCATCATATAATATTGCTGTTTCTGTGTTCAATGTTCTCCCAATTATGATCTCTTTAAAGGCTACAAGGGAACAATAATTTAATTCTTTCTCCCCACATTCTCACTAATCTCCCCATGTTAGCAGGTGAGGGATAGCAGGCATTTGTGTTTAAAAAAAAATCTAATCTAACCTGTGATAAAGGCAGAAAAGTTTTGGGTTTCATTGCCACCTGCCTCGTGGGGTTCTTCTGAAGTTTCTCAGGGGAAACTAGAGATCTGCCAAAATCTCTAGATTGCTGAAGTTTTATGAAGCCTCTTCCCTCAGTTATGAGATCCTCAGAGACCTTACTGAGATTCCTGGGCTTGTGGGTGCCTTGACAATGAAACTACTATTGGCTCCTATTTGCTCCATCTGAAACTTGTCTCTCTGCTGCCTAACCCTGCAGCATCTTTCAGTAGCTTTGCTTTTTGACTTCCATCTTCAAGTTCAACTCACTGCTCAGGAGCACCCCAAGACTCCCTCCTCTTTTTGTCTTTTTTTGTCCTTTTCCAAGTTCACCTTGTCTGATACAATTTCTTATCCTGACACAAGTCTTCCAGGATTCTGGAATCTTGGAATTTCCCCCAATAACCTTAACAATGTAGACTCTTGAAGATACTCTAAAGAGCTCCAATTAAGTCCAGCCTTACCTCTATTACACAAATGAGACCTAAAACATAGAAGTGCATGTTCCCCAAAGGTATTTGCTACTGTAGGAAAGGATGTCTCATTCAGATTCAGTTAACAAACATTTATTGAGCACTTCTATGTGTCACAAATTGTGCTAAATACCTAGAAGAGCTCATATTATAAAGGGGGAAACAATATATAAACAACTATGTACATATAAAATATTTACAATGAAAATGAGAGGCAGTAATAGAAGGTAGACACTGAGTGGAGTGAGGTGAGGAGACAGAGAAAGGCTTCTTGCAGAAGATGGAATTGGAGCTGAGTCTGAAGGAAAGCCAGGAGGCAAAGGTAAGGGCAGGGAACATTCTAGGCACTGGGGACAGGCAGTGAAAAGTCATGGAATCATGGATAGCTAGGTGACTCAGTGGATAGAAAGCCAGACCTAGAAATGAGAGGTCCTGAGTTCCAATTTGCCCTCAGACACTTCCTGGCTGTGTGACCTTGGGCAAGTTACTTAACCTATTTTTTGTAGCCCTTACTGCTCATTTGCCTTGGAACCAATACTTAGTATCAATTCTAATACAGAAGGTCAGGGTTAAACAAAAAAAAGAAAAGTTATGGAGTTAAAAGATGGAGAATAGTATACAAACAAGGAACAGCAGGAAAAGGAGGAAATTAAAGACTGGAAAAACAGGGGAGGATCCAAGTAGTAAAGTACTAAACAGAAGACTTAATATTGGATCCTAGAAATAACAGGGAGCCACAGGTTGATTGAATAGGAGGGATGACTTGGTCAGAACTGTACTTTAAAAAGGTTACTTTGACAGCTAAATAGAAGATGGATTGTAGTGGGAAGATACGAGAGCTAAGGAAGAATAAGCTGATGGCTATTTCAATAGTCCAGGTATGAAGTGACAAAGTTATGAGTGGAGAAAAAGAAACACATTTGAGAGTTCAAATGGAGTAGGAATTCCCTATAAATGCCAAGCTTCTCTAGTTGCTCCTGTTCACAGATCACAGTGCATTCCAGAACCTTTTAGATGAGATCTATAATTGTTGGCCCTACAAGAGCTTCCAAATGGATGAACCAGTCTATAAATAAGATTGATCATGGGCAGGTAAGTTAATCCAGCTGGGTACAAAGTACCTAAAGTGAAATACAAAAGAGGACACCTACCATTACTTCCCCTTGGACCCAAATGGAAAAAGTTCAGAACTCTGAGCCTCCAAACCCCAGCAACAGAAGTACCCTTTAGACCACATGCCTTATATCTATCTAGCTCAGTCATGACAGCCATCCTCTAAAGCAGTGATGGCAAACCTTTTAGAGATGAAGTGCCAGATCCTGCTTCAACTCCTCAGACCTCAGTGTTGTGCTCCCCCCCCCCCAGATTGCATGCCATGTCCCTCTCCCACAACATGCTGGGTACACTCTGCTCTTCCCCCTTTACTCTACACAGGGGAGAGATAAAGTGCTCCCATTGGTTGTTGGGCTGAGGGGCAGGTGGTGAAGGGAGAAGTGTCCTCATTAAGTGTAGAGAGGAGGGGAGGGGAATGCCCTGAGTGCTCTTCTCCTCTTTACCTCTGCCTCCTGTGAGCCACCCCCTTACCCCCTGTGCACTCCCATTGAGCTGTTGGGCAGAGTGGTGAGGAATATGAAAAAATATCATCAGATGCAGTGGAGAGGGGGAGGGGAGCAGCTCTGCCCAAATCCTTCTGCTTTTCTAGTAACAAACTCCGGTGTGTGTGTGGAGAGTAGCCAAGTGTCCACAAAGAGCTCTCTATGTGCCATCTTTGGCACCCCTGCCATAGGTTCACCATCACTGCTCTAAAGGATGTCCTTGGGGACAAGGAACCTACCATTCCTATTAACAACATCAATCCCCAACCTACTGCCACCAGTGGGGGTAAAACCAAGTGCTCTGGGAATAGTAACATTCACCAATCAACCTTCTTCAGGCTAGTCCCCAAAAGCCATTGTCCAGGAGAGCAACCCTTGAGGACATGTGACCCGGAAATTTCTTTTTTTCTGGAAATTTCTGTAGATGCTACAACCTCTACCTCTTCAGCAGCCACATCTACTGGTGACCTGGGAAAGAAAGTTCTTAGCACTAGGTACTGCCAAATGGTTCAGTATAAGAAACAGATTTGTTTTCTAACAAAGGAAATGGCTTTAAATATACATTATCATGGGCTTTGTCACCACATCACAAGGACCACTGGACCTTTCTTTCTGGTGGTAGCTGAATTCTCCGGTATGTTTCCTTCGGTTACATTGTGAGTTCCTTGAGAGCAGGGACTGTCTTGCTTTAATCATTGTATACCCAGAGTTTAGCACGGTGTTTAATACATTAGTAAGGGCTTAATAATAAATTATTTATTTGTTGGAGCAACAGATCCTCAGCAGATAGAGTGCTGTGTCTGGAGGCAGGAAAACCTGAGTTTAAATCCAACTTCAGATACTACCTAGCTGTGCGACCCTGGGCAAGTCACTTAACCTCTGCCTGACAAAAGGATCCTTTGCATCCCCTGAAGAAAGAAATGGCAAACCATTCCATTATATTTGCCTAAAAATGCCACCAAAATGAATGGGGCCACAAAGTCAGACACAAAAAATAATAATATATGCTTTTATATTAATTTCTTTATTAAGTAACACTGCTCAGAATTAGTTATATAAAGACTCCCCCAAAATAGAATAAAATAATCCTACTCTCAAGGAGCTTATATTCTCCTTGGGGAGGGGAAACAGCATGTACATATATATATGTTAAACATTGAGAAACAATTGTTAGGCCCATTGTATACTTCATCCACCCTCTATCTACTCCCTTAATAAGCAGCCCTAGTGCTTTGGACCCAAATATGCAACCCAAATAGGATTAGTACTGGGGGAATCTTGATTTTTTTATTTAAATTTATTTATTTGTTATATTTAAATACTCAGTTAATTGCAATACTCCCTCCCTTTTTCCCCCAATAGAGAAGATACCATGTGACAAAAAAAACAGTTTTAAATATATACAACTGTTTTTCTCTATTTATCAGTTCTTCCTCTGGAGATGAACTTTGATAAGTCATTCTTCAAACAATATTTGTGTTGCTGTATATAATGATCTCTTGGTTCTTCTCATTTCATTCTTCATAATTTCATGTGAGTCCTTCCATGTTTTCCCAAAATAACTGATCTTCACTTCTAATGAGAAAGAGGACGAGGATCCCTTTTTACACACTTTTATTGCTTGACTGGGGAACAAATTATTTAAAGCACAGGGTTATGCTCATGTCTAGGGTTTGCCCAAAAGAAGGAGTATGAAAGTAACCATTGTATACTATAAATTAGGTATGAAACAAGTGTTTATTTCCTGTTCCATAAAAGGAATGTTAAACACAGAAAATTCACAGGTGACAACAACAATCTAAAACAGGATTCAGTAACAACTGTTACAAACTTCTGGGAGGCTAATGCTCAAATCTCATCAAAACAGAAAGCAGTTTGCTGGACTGCTCATTTGTCATTTAATAGTTTATACTAATTCTAGATCATCCAAACAAGTCCTGATAAATGTCTGCTTTTCAAACAACCAGGTTTGGGTCAATTATCTTGCTAGTGGTCATCTTCTCCAAAAATACTAGAATAGGGGCAGCTAAGTGGTTCAGTGGCAAGCTTAAAGATGGGAGGTCCTGGATTCAAATATGACCTCAGACACTTCCTCACTGTGTGACTGTGGGCAAGTCACTTAACCCTCATTGCCCAGCCCTTCCCACTCTTTCGCCTGAGAACTAATACACAGTATTGATTCTAAGACACAAAGTAACAATTATTATTTTTTAGAAAAAAAACAAAAAAGAACAATAACATGGAATCATTGCTGGGGACTCCTCTCTGGACCATTTGTCAGCTTTGACTTGATCAGACCTTGGACTCTTGAACTCCCAAGGTCACCTCCAAGCTTGGACACACCTGTACTGAGAGCAATATTCAATAGCCTCTTGGGAAAGAAAACAGAAATGGTAAGAGTCAAACATAGGTCCAGGTTCAAACATGCAACCTTGGCAGATGAGTCCATGTAAGAGTGGAGAAGGACTGGGACTAAGAACACAGCCCATTTCCCCCAACACCTCAAAGGGAATATTAGAGATGGGAGTACTATTTGCCAACTGGGAAAATCAAAGAAAGGGTGCCCAAGCCAAGAGCTCTTCTTGTAAATAGCCCAGCACCCTGTGCCACTAGCATTGTCATAGGGCAGGAGGAAGAGCAAAGGACCACCCAGGGCTTACCACATACCAAAATGCCAAAACCTTTCAGCAACAGGTCAGCCCATGGCTGAAAACAGGTCCCAAAGCTCCCATAAGGCTGATTAAAACCAGGAAAAGCAATTCTGAGCATGCTCCATGGGATGGCCCTCATTATATAAGTGTATATATAGAATAAATATATACAGAACATACACTCCCAAATATAAGATAGACTGACAGGGGAGGCACTAAGGGAGGGGATCAAAATAAGTTTCTAGGGGCAGCTATATATGATTCAGTAGATAGAGAGCCAAATCTGGAGTGGGGAGGATCTGGGTTCAAATATGAACTCAGACACTTCCTAGCTATATGACCCTGGACAAGTCACTTAATCCTATTTGCCTAGTCCTTGCCCTCTTGTCTTAAAGTTGTTATGGAGGCAGAAAATAAGATCTTTTTTTTTTTAAGAAAAAAGTTTCTTGTAGAAAGTATTGCATTTGGAAGAAAGTGAAGAAATTTATAAGGTGTAGGTGAGAAGGGAGCACATTCCAGGCCTGAGGAATGACCAGTACAAAGGCCAGGAGATGAAAGATGAAGTGTATTGCGAGCAACAGTGAAGGCCAGTTTGGCAGGACTAGAGGACAAAGGAAAATAATGTGCAAATGGAGATAGAAATGTTAAGTTGGGGCCAGTTTAGGAAGGGTTTTCTTTTTCTTTTCTTTATTATTTCTTTATTTCTATTTTATCCTGTAGGCAATAAAAGGCCACTAGAATCTTATTAGTTGGAGAATGACATGGACAGACTAGTACTTATGGAAAATCATTGTAATTGGAATGGAATGGAATAGAAAAGCCCCTCTTGTTTACTGTGCTAAACACTGGAAATGCAAATAGAAGATCCAGATAACCCTTGCTCTTAGAGAGCTTATGTTCTGATTGGGGGCGAAAATACATAAAAGAAAGTTTAGAGGGCAGCTAGATGGCTAAGTGGATAGAGAGTAAGGCCTGGAGTAGGGAGGTCCTGGGTTCAAATATGACCTCAGATACTTCTTAGCTGTGTCACTCTGGGCAACTCATTTAACCCCAATTGCCCAGCCCTGTACTTAGTATCTATTCTAAGACAGAAGGTATAGATTTTTTTAAAAAGAGAGAGATAGTTCATATATAGTGCAGATAGGAAGGCCTGGTGACCATTAGGATTCAATAACATGGCTGATATTGAGACTAGGAGTCCTTAGGATTTTGCTGTAGAGCAAATGATAATGTATGTGAGCCTTCATGTTGACCGACCTCACAGCCCTAAAGGGACCCAGGGCCACTACTATTGGGAAGGGGAAATCCTGATGAGATCTGAGCAGGCAGTACACCAGGATGTTGGGGAGAAGGAGTACCAAGTCAGCCCAGGGATCTTAACCATCTGGTGCCTCATGTTGGGAATCTGCAATGGATTGGGAGAGAAGGAAATGGTTTGTGTTGGGGCTATTAAGAGAAAGAGTCCTATTCCAGTATAATAGTTTCTTTCTTCCTTTCTTTTCCTTCCTTTTCCCCCTTCCTTTCTTCCTCCCTCCCTTCTGTTCTTCCTCCTTCCCTTCCCTCCTTTCTGCCTCCCTCCCTCCCTTCCTTTCTGCCTCCCTCCCTTCCTTCCTCCCTTCCTTCCTCCCTTCCTCCCTCCCTTCCTACCTTCCTTTCCTTCCTTTCCTTCCTTCCTTCCTTCCCTCCTTCCCTCCTTCCCTCCTTCCCTTCTTTCTTTCTTTCTTTCTTTCTTTCTTTCTTTCTTTCTTTCTTTCTTTCTTTCTTTCTTTCTTTCTTTCTTTCTTTCTTTCTTTCTTTCTCTCTTTCTCTCTTTCTCTCTTTCTCTCTTTCTCCCTTCCTTCCTTCCTTCCTTCCTTCCTTCCTTCCTTCCTTTCCTCCTTCCTTCCTTCCCTCCTTCCCTCCTTTCTTTCTTTCTTTCTTTCTTTCTTTCTTTCTTTCTTTCTTTCTTTCTTTCTTTCTTTCTTTCTTTCTCTCTTTCTCTCTTTCTCTCTTTCTCTCTTCCTTCCTTCCTTCCTTCCTTCCTTCCTTCCTTCCATTCTTTCTTTCTTTCTCTCTTTCTCTCTTTCTTTCTTTCTTTCTTTCTTTCTTTCTTTCTTTCTTTCTTTCTTTCTTTCTTTCTTTCTTTCTTTCTTTCTTTCTTTCTTTCTTTCTTTCTTTCTTTCTTTCTTCCTTCCTTCCTTCCTTCCTTCCTTCCTCCCTCCCTCCCTCCCTCCCTCCCTCCCTTCCTTCCTTCCTTCCTTCCTTCCTTCCTTCCTTCCTTCCTTCCTTCCTTCCTTCCTTCCTTCCTTCCTTCCTTCCTTCCTTCCTTCCTTTCCTTTTCTGCTTTGGAAGAGATACTAAGAACCTAAGATAGAAGAGCAGCAACCGGTAGGCAAATGGAGTTAAATGACTTGTAAACCACAGTCACAGAGCTAGGAAGCATCTGAGTACAGATCTGAACCCAGATCCTCCCAACTCCAGGCCTGGTGCTCTGTTCACTATACTACCTAGCTACCCCCAGTATGAAGGTCACTGGTAACCCTGGAGACAGTTTCGTTTGACTAATGAGTTTGGAAGTCATATTGCAAAGAGTTAAGGAATAAAAGGAGAAGAGAAGGAAATGATCATAGGCAATTTTTTTCTAGGAGTTTTGTTAAAAAAAAAAAGGAAGGAGAGATACAGGATCATTGTTCAAGTAAGTTGTAGGATCTCGTGAAAGTTTTTTAAGGATGGAAAGACAGACATATTTGAAGGCAAAAGGGAAATATTGAGTATATAGGAAGAGAGAAGGGAGAGGGACAACTAGGTGGCTCAGTGGAGAGCCAGGCCTGGAGCTAGAAGGACCTGAGTTCAAACCTGGCATCAGACACTTCCTGGTCATGAGACCCTGGGCAAGTCACTTAACCCCATTTGCTTAGTCCTTGCCCTTCTGTCTTAGAGTTGTTACTAGGATATAAAGTAAGTGTTGTTTTCTTTTAAGAGTGAGAAAAGGTGAGTAATGGTAGAGACAATTTGCTATAGAAGAGGCAAGGGGACACACAGTGGGGTTGGCCATGTAGGAGAGAAAGGCCATCCTGTTATCTGTGACTAGAGAAGAGATTGAGGAGTGGGGAATAGAAAGGAGTTTTGACATCAAAAGGAAGGGAGAAGAGGGAGTTGAGTGAATGACCTCCATTTTCTCCGAAAAGTAAACTCAGCTAAGAGAGTAGGGATGACAGTGATTGGATGGGAGGCTTGAGGAGAGAAGAAAAGGGTTGGGATAACTTCTGTGGTGAGTGTGATAGAGAAAGAATTTGGGAGGTTTGAAGGGATTGACTTGGTGAAGTGAGGACTCTGACAAAGTTAGATAACATCAATTTGGAAAGTACCCAGGGAGCTCAGTTTCATGATTTCTTTCTATTCTGTCAAACACCAGGTGAAGAAGAAGGAACAAAGGTAGTGATTTATGGGTGTAATCCAGGGGGAACAAGGGATTCAAAAGTAGAGGACAGTGTAGTTGAACTGCATAACTATATGTTAAAATTGAGAAGAGAGGAAAGTCAGAACAGAAGTAAATTGCCTGAGAAAATCCTGATCAATGGAAGGGTTAGAGGTAACAGTGGAACAAAGAGTAAATTTAGGAGAGAAATAATCGAAGAGAGCTGGAATCACAGATTGTTATGGGGTTAGACTGTTTGAGGGAGCATTGATATGAAAATACTCTAGACTTCTCCATCATGATTCAACTGCCTTCATTTTCCACCCCACCAACTCCCTTCTTCCATTGGTGATTTCCTCGAAGAACCTCCATTTTGAAGATTATCTGGACTAAGTCATCATGACCTTGAAGTACATCCCTTCTCTTGCTTTTTAGCTCTTCTTTTATGTTGGGTCTTTCCCCATCAGTACATAAACTCCTTGAGAGAAGGGATTGTCTTTCTTGCTTGTATTTTTTTAACCTGTATTTTCTGTCTTATTATCAATTCTAAGATAAAAGAAGGGCTAGGCAGTTGAGATTAAGTGACTCACCCAGTGTCACAAGGCTTGGAAGTATATGAGGCTAGATTTGAACTTGTATCCTACTGACTCCAGGTCTGGTGCTACCCAGCTGCCCCTTTTTGCTTATATTTGCAATGTCCCAGTGTTTCACACAGTGTTTAATAAATGCCTATTGACTATCTATTGTGGTCTCCTAGTATAAAGGCAGAGGTTGGGAATAAGAAGAAAACAGAAAGACAGCTGTTCTCCTTGAGAAATGTCTTCCTGGGGAATATCTAACATGATCTGGATTGAGCACAGATTTGTGACAGCATGAAGTTCTGAGGGGAAGTTACTGAGTGGCAAAAGGAGAGACTGCAAGTTGGGGGGTAGGGGACAAAAATATCCATAGTTCAGGCTTTAATGTGCATTTGTATAGACAGTTCATAGAAATGAACCACCAGTACCTTTTTATTGGGGCATACAGGACATTCTTGGAAGACTAGCAGCTCTGCTGTGAGGGCCATTTTTCCAAGGCTGATTTCCTCTTTTGGTGTTCACCCTGCTCCCCTAGCTCTCACCTATGGTGTCAAGAAGCTATAGCATGTGCAGTAAATCAGTTAATCATCTCGGGAGGTAGGCTAAACCAGGCTGAGAGTAACTAATAGGCCTTGAATTTAGGGGGGGTGTCTACCCTAGGCATGTGAAGTCTTTCCCTGATGGAATGGGTGTAAAAATAGACTCGAATCCAGGACTTCAATCCCCAGAAATCCTTGCTCCAGTTCCCCAGAATGCCCTCTAATCTCACTGAATTCTCACCTGGTCTGAGAGCAAGATGGGGTATTTAAACCTGGTTGTGAATAGGCTCTGGCTGTTTCTGCTTGCAAGCAGATGTGGCTCTTTTCATAATGTAGGTGAGGTTATCTAGGCCCCTGGGCCTAGACACGTGCTTTCTTATTCTGTATTTCTTTAAATCCTTAACCTTTAATAAACCTCATAAAAAATAATACTCCTTGCAGAGAGAAACTAATTTCTACCTGCCTCAGTCTCCCCTAAATTTTAATCTTTACATGGGTAGATGAGAACAATTTGTTCCAAAGACCATGAAGGTAACTGAAATAAAAGCTGTAGAGTTGGTCAGCCGCTGAAGATACCAACATCATCCACTGGGTCCCAGAGCATCACCAGTTGTCCTGACTTTTGTTTTGTCACTAGACTTCAATGACTGGAAGAGAGAGTGAGACTGATGACTGTACAATTCTGTGTCATTTAAATCCAATTTATGCACAAGCCAAAAGATATCACCATTTTGGTTCTTTTCAAATATGAAGGACACCACCAGTGGACAAATACCTCACATCAGTCAATCAAGTATTTGTTGCCAGACTCTGTGCTAGGAACTGGGGATACAATGAATGAAACAGTCTTGCGACAAGGTTTCATATCTAGTGAAGAAAACAAGAACCCATGAAAGAATATATTCAGAAGAAATATTAAGCAGTTCAATTCAGGTAATTTGAGAGGGAGGGCACTGGCCCCAGAGAGGATCCAGAAAAGCTTCATAGAGGGGGATGATTAACTTGTATCTTGGAAGAAAAGAGGGATTCTCTAAGCATAGATGAGGCAGGAGTCTATTCCAGGAATGGGGCCCAGAGTGTAATGGCCCAAAGACTCCCAGAGATCTCAGGGACCAAGTGAGGAACAGAAAGGAAGCCAGTTTGCCTGAATCATAGAATGAGAGAAAGAGAATAATGTAGAATCAGGCTAATATAGTTGGGACCAGGTTATGAAGAATTTTAATAACCAAGCAGAGGAATTTATAATTAATTCTAGAGATAACAGGGAGCTACTGGAGTTTACTGAGTAGAGGAGTGTAATGGTCAAGTCTGTGTGCTTTCAGAAAATCAACTTAGCAGCAATATGGAGAGTGATAAACCTGAATCAAGGAGACCAATTAGGAAGATGTCGCAGTCATCTAGATGAGCAGGTGATGGAGGCTATGTGAAAAAAGTAGAGGCCAAAGAAATTATAGAGGTAGAAGTGGCAAGATTTGGATGAGCAGGATGATTTCAGAAAAACCTGGAAGGACTTAAATGGACTAAAGCAAAGTGATCAGAATCAGAAGAACACTGTACACGGTAGAAGCAATATGATATGATGAACAAATATGAATGACCTACCTTTTTTCCATAATACAGTGATCCAAGACTCATAATGAAAAATAGCATCTACTTTCCTAGAAAGAACTGATGAAGTCTGAATGCAGACCAAATATACTGTATTTCACTTTGTTTCTTCTTAATTTCATTTGAGATCTCTTCGACAAAATGACTAATATGGAAAAATGTTTTATTTGTTACATTTGTATGTAATCTGTAAAATCCATATCAGTTTGCTTACCATCTCAGGGAAGAGGGAGAGGAGGGAGGGAGAGAATTTAGAATTCAAAACATTTTTTAAAGGTTTAAAAAAATTTTTACATGTAATTGGGAAAAAATGAAATAGTATATAAAAAAAGAAATGGCAAGATTTGGCAACTGGTTGGAGGTGTAGGATGATAGATAGTGAGGAACTGAAGATCCTTCCAAAGTTAAGAAAAAACAATTTTCTGGAAAAATAGTGGCACCTTCTAAAGAAATAGAAAAGTTTGGAAAAGAGGTGAGTTTGGAAAGAAAGCAATGAGTTCTATTTTGGATGTTTTGGTTCCATGATTGACTAGGAAGAGAAGAACAGGCTGGATTGCCTTTGGTAAATTTAAACATTTTAATGACCCCAAGCTTCTCCGTGAAACGAAGATCCATTTTTTTAACCTGAAAACTTTCCTCATGAGGCAACATAACTTCAAGTTGTGTAATAACATTGAATTAGAAGAATTAAAGTTATGGGTCACCCATAGGGCAGCAGAGAGATGAATGGGGGTCATGAGTAGGTTGCAACATCTTACCAATGAAGAACTGCATAGGAAAGACTATGGAAAGCATGTCATCTGAACTATGTCAAGTCAGATGATTTTGGCAGGTGTGGGAACTCTCTTTACTGACCCTGATCTCAACTCATCTATGTCTTGGAAAGTAGTCTGAAACTCTGAGATGTTAAGTGATTTGTCTTATAACAAGGAATTGTATGAGCAGAACAGGAAGTGGGCCAATCATGTGATTGGTGTGTGCTATGGAAAGAACGATGACATTGAAAAGTACATGATCTGAATTGGAATGCCAGTTCTGCTACTGACTATGTAATCTTTGCTTCTCCCCTCTGGCCTCAGTTTCCTCTTCTATAAAATGAAGGGACCCAGAGATATAGACTCGAAGGTGGCTTCCAGCTTGAGATCTATAATTCTATGCCCTATAGTAACAAATGGAAGAAGACCACTGGGATGTTAAGTGGACCTGCTATGAAGAATTATTAGAAGATACATAGTCACCCTAGTTGAGGTGTGCACTTACTGTGAGCAAAGCACTGTGCTAAGGATTGGGGATATAAATAGAAAAGTCAGACAGGTCTGATTCCAAGGAGCTCACATTCTAATAGGGGAGATACTCCTGGAAGGTTCTAGCTACAAGTCATATGGAAAGGTCCCAACGTCCTTCAGTATAGCAACAAAGCAGATTGGTGAAGCATTATTTCCACTAATTAAATAATTTCATTTCAATTTCTGATGTTGAACCAGGTGACAATACCAAGGAGGCTGATGGCAAGTGTAGCACCTATAAGAGCAGCTGCCAGGCTGAATCTCCAAAGCTTTTGCTTCCCAGGATGATGGCGGAGAGCACTGGGTGAGAAGCATCAATGCTCCCAAAACTCCAGGGCTTTCTCCATTAGAATCTGAGGAGAGATGATTGTCTGAATGGTGGGAATAGTTTGATTTGCCATGGCACGTGCTACTTTTTGTCTCTCCTTCAGGGTGCCTTGCTTCCTCAGCTAGGCTGGCTTCAGTGCCCTGTGATCGGCAGGTGGTAGAGATGACTGACCTCTTCACAGAAGATGCTTCCCCAAACAATGGCTAAGGGATGGACTAGAAAGAAGCAGGATCAGTGGTTTGAGAGGGTGGGATGTTGTTGCCACTCCTTGGGCTCCCATGCCTATTTGCCTATTGGTGGCAATTGGTCAGCAGTTATTTTTCATAAAGATTTCTCCCCTCAATGACAGCTATAGGGACTAGGCTGGAAGCAGTTCTGGTAGTTTGAGGGGGACACTAACATTCCCAGTGGGAAGCTAGGTGACATGGTGCCTGAAGTCAGGAAGACTCATCTCCATTTCTAGCTGTGTGACTGTAGCAAGTCACTTAACCCTGTTTGCCTTAGGTCCTCATCTATAAAATGAATGACAGAAGGAAATGGTGAACCATTCCAGTATAGTCTCTTTGCCAAGAAAACACCAAATAGGAGTCACAAAGAGTTGGACACAACTGAAACAATTGAACAAAAAATATTTCCAAGGTTCTCAGGCTCAGACACCAGGGCTGTCTTCTTCAGGCACAGTATCCACATGGGTGTTATCCATCAATGTAAAGAGCCTGAATGTTTTCATTTATTTTTATATAGGAGAAAAATCAATCAGCAAAAAAATGATTAAATCCCTACCATGTGCCACCCCTGTGCTAGGTGATGGGGATACAAAGTCAAAAATGAAACTCCTTAGCCCTTGAGTTTTCATTCTGGGAGTAGGGAAAAGGACAGAATATATACACACATTTTATATATATATATATATATATATATATATATATATATATATATATATATGTGTGTGTGTGTGTGTGTGTGTGTGTGTGTATATATATGTATATGTATGTATTACATATATGTATATGTGTGTATGTATAAAGGAGACCCCCCTCCACTCCAATTTTTCACAGAAGGTGTTGACATCTCAAATTAACTAATCAAGAATAAATCAAATATGACTAAACTTGAAAGGGTCATAAGGGCTTTGGGTCATTGCATAAAGGCAGCTAGGTTGGTTGCAGTGGATAGAATGCTGGGCCAGGGTCAGCAAGGCTTGAGTTCATATCCTCCCTCAAACACTTCCAAGCTGTGTGGCCTCTATCTCTCTCACTCTTCTCATTTGTAAAAGTGAATAATAACAGCTCTACCTCTCAGGGTTGTCTGAGACAGGATTATATTTTATTAACACTTGCAAACCCTAAAACTCTCTAGAAATGTGGGCTATTGTTATCAAGACAGAAGAAACTATATAGCAAATATCGAGTGATTATATGAAGAAGATCAAGTCACAGCTCAGGCTACTTAGGAACACAGCAAGCTAGATCAAAACCAGTCAACTGAGTACAAAAAGACTTCAAATTTGGGAACTGAGGATTCCAGGGTTTCCCAGGAATTGGTCTTTCAAAGAAGGAGAGAATACTTTCTTGTCTCCTTGTCCTACTGACCACGTTCCTAGAGAAATGTACTTATAGGGAACATTTCATCCAGCTGGGAGTAGAGAGAGATGCCAAGGGCTAACAAAGGCTTCAGAGAAAAGGCATCTGAATATCTGGACATAGTATGGAATAGTTTACCATCTTGTGAGCTTTGAAAGATCGGTAGACTTAGAGGTCCTATTGGCATTGGTAGGAGTGTCCCCCTGAGCTGGTATCACTGTTTCCAGAGCATCCAAAGCTGGATGAATGAGAGTCACCACAAAAACAAACTCAACATAATAGGGAAAGACAATTTCAGCATTCTACAAGAGTACGAAGTTTTTTAGCATACCTAAGTTCTCAAGAACTACATCATGAGGGTTCCACCAAACGTATTTATAATTCTGTTATATTTGCTTTTGATTTTTTGGTGTATCATTTTTTCCCATTTACATTTTTGTAGTTACTGTGTATATTAGTTTTTGAGCTCTGTCTACTTCACTTTGCATCAGTTCATATAGATCTTCCTAGGCTTCTCTGTAATCATCACATTTCTTACAGCACAATAGTATTTCATTACACCATGTACATGTACCACAATTTGTTTAGCTATTCCCCAATAATATACTTGGTTTTCAATTCTTTGCTGTGACAAAAAAAAAGTACTGCTATACATATTTAGGAGTATATGGGGACTTTCTTCTTATCAATGTAAGGGTAGAAGGAAACAATGGAGGTAGAGGTAAATGAGGAACAATGTTAGGTTCCCTATTTTGAGAAAGTAACATAGGGAAATGAAAGTGAACTGAGGAAAGTAAGAAGAATGAGAGGAAGAGATGACCAAATAGAACCAATGAGAGATTGAGAAATCATCATCTTCTTTACTTCCAATGCAGATTTACTTATGATTACCTTTTGGCCTCTAGGCTATTTGAAGGTGGTACACTTATGTTATCATAAAGCACACCCTCGACCTCTCCTGGTCACAGCTTGTCATGAGTCATGATCTTGACTGCTGTAAAACAGCAGTCAGTTTTTTCAGGGAGAAAGGAGCTTGGGCCCAATGTCCACTACTACTTCTAGAGGTGGGCATAGTGTGGCGCTCTACTAGAAGGGCTTATGGAAAAGAAAGCTTGGCCAAAGGCCAGCACAGGAAGAGTACTTCAACTGATCCATCCCAGGAAGAAGTCAAGAGAAATAATAGCTCACATTTATAAAGCATTTTAAGTTCACAAACTGATTTAATTCATTCAATGAGAATTTATTTAGTACCTACCATTTGCATGGCAATGAGCCAAGCATTGAGGATACAAAGACAAAAATGAAACAATCATAGATTCATGGAATTTGAGATTTGGAAGGAACTTTTTTGACATCATTTCTACCCCTACCTGCAAGGAATCCCCACTATAATACTCCTCACAAATTATAATCTAATGAACTGATGCAGAGTGAAATAAGCAGAACCAGGAGAACATTGTACATAACAGTAATATTGTGGGATGATCAACTGTGAAAGACTTAACTACTCTCAGCAATACAATGATCCGGGACATTTCTGAGGAACTTATGACAAGGAATGCTATCTACCTCCAGAGAAAGAACTTGGGGTCAGAATGCAGATTAAAGCATACGATTTTTCACTTTAGTTTATTTGTGTTTTTGTTTGGGGATTTTGGTTTTATGAATATTCTCTTACAACAATGAACAATAATTGGGACTCCTAGTCTCAATATCAGCCATGTCACCCATTCTACTTTGGGACAGCTCTCATTGTTAGTAGTTTTCTTTTGTTTTTGTTTTTTTGTGATATCAAGCCCAAGTTTTCTTTTATCTCACTTCTACCAGTCATTTCTGATTCTGTCCTCTGGGATTAACCATAACAAGCCTAATCACTCTTCCATATGACAGTCCTGTCATAGATGAAAGGCAGCTATCATGTCACCCCTTGGGCTCCTTCAGGCTAAATGTGCCTACATGGACTCAAGGCCCTTCACTATCCCAGTTCCATCCTCTAGACACACTTGAGTTTATCAATAGCTTTAAACAGTAATACCCAAAACTAAACTCAATGCCACAGGTACTATTTGAAGAAGGCAATGGATAGGAGGACTCTTACCTCCCTATTCCTGGAAGCTGTGCTTCTCAATGCATGTCAAGATTGAATTAAATTTATTATCACTATTTATTACATCAGTGATTCATATTAACCTGCCAGTCCACTAAGACCTCCAGATCTTTTTTTTTAAGACCATGCCTCTTTCCTCTTGTAGGTTTTTGTACCTAATGTAAGACATTTATCCATAATGAGTTTTGTCTTCTTAGATTCAGTAATACATTTTAGCCTGTCAGTGTCTTCTGGGATACTGACTGTATAGTCCAATGTGTTAGTTATACTCCTTGCCTTCAAGGAACTTACATTTTGTTGGAGGAAACATACAAAGAAGCCAATATAGCATATATATTCAATAAATACATTGTTTGTCCTTCATTTGGAAGAGGACCATCACAGAGAGATATATTGGTTCATATGAATTGGATTTAAGTGAGGCAGAGTGAAGCAAAGTCATCAGATTCACTCTCCCTTCAGAAGAGGAGTCCCCAAACTACAGCCTTCGGTCAACATGCAGCCCCCTGAGGCCATGTATCCAGCCCCCACCACACTTCCGGAAGGGGCACCTCTTTCATTGGTGGACAATGAGAGGAGCACTATATGTGGCGGCACCACAAAGCAAGGCATTGCTCACGTACAGTACTACTTCCAGTGACATAATCCTTTGCATGACGCCTTGTTCTGAGAGTAACTGAATGAGTATGAGGCGCCATAAGGATTATGTGGCTGCACAATGGAAGACGTCAGCATGGTGAGCAGCGATCTGGAGGAGGGGATTCCTCACTGTGTATACTGCTGCCTGGTATGGTGGTGGCAGTGATGGGCCTGTGCAAGGTGACAGGCCCATCACAGCCAGCACTGCAGCCTCCACTATCCCAGACAGTGTTATACAGATTTGTTCAGAGTTTTTGTTTTTTTTTTATAGTCTGGCCCTCCAACGATCTGAGAGACAGAACTGGACCCCTGTGTAAAAAGTTCAGGGACCCCTGCTTTAGGGTGATTCAAGTCCAGCAGTAAGACAAAAGTCAGGGCAACTCAACTGTTGGTGGTCCAGGATTCAGTAGAGGACCTTGGCTTCTTCAGTGGCTGGCCAAGCTTGCTTCAGCTGCTTTCATGGATGTTGGAACAAAATGTTCTCTTTCACCCATTCCACAAGGGGAAATCTTCACTTGTCTGGGGGTGTAATAGAAGGACAAGACTTGGCTACCTCTCTCCCAGAAAAAGAGAAGAGAAGAAGAATCTTCTCTCTCCCTCTCTCCCCATTTCCCTCTCTCCTTCCATTCCCCCTGTTCCCTCTCAATTGTTCCCTTCTCAGTCCTTCTGTTACAGGGGAAATATCTCCTTAAATGTGAAGCCTGTCAGTTACCCTCAATCTGGTTTAGCCCACTTCCCAAAGTATGGCTGCCGTGCATGGTGCAGGTTCTTGGATCTATAGGTTCTCACCTGTGGGTGAAAGGTGGCCACCAAAGACATGAGCGGAAAGGAAAAGGGTTTGGCATGCCCTCACTCTAGAGGTACCAGTCCTCCCTAAACCCCCATACACCCTGCATCATATAGAAATTGGTGCTTAAACTGAGCTTCAAAAGAAGCTAGCGAGTCAAAGAGGGAGAGTGCCTTGGAGGCATGGAATTATATAGGCATGGAAGGCAGCCTGAGCAAAGACACAAAGGCTGGAGATGGAGTGCTATGCACAGGGAACAATAAGCTGGCCAGTTTGGCTAGGACACAACAATGCTATAAGTGAAGTCAGTACTCTTATTATCTCCCTTCTATAGAAGAAGAAACTGAAGCTTGCCCAAAGACACAAAGAGCCAAGATATGAAATCTATGTCTACTCCTAATCCAGGGCTTTTCCCACCCAAATTGCTGCTCTGGGAAGAGAGAATTCTCTTGGAGTCCTCCCTATCAGTATAACAAAGACTGTGCTTGGCCCCCTTACAGGGAGGAGTGGCTTCTAGAGACCTCATTTTCTGTCTGGCACACTTGTGCCCTTTGAAAAATTCTCATTTGTCATTTGTGTGGAAAGATTATAAGTCTTTTTTTTTGTTAAGGGAGGAAAAAATTACATTTATTTTTCTCCTAGTTAGTGGGTTTTTACTATCAAACAACTGGTTCTCTGAGTTGTGACTGGATTCACTGGGGGAGAGAGATGGACATAATTCGGAAATTGCAGATATCTAATCATGGAAGCAAAGGTCTGTAAGGGACCCAAAGTGCTCATTTAGTCTGTCTCCTTGTATTCAACCTTAATTGGATTGACATTATCCTAGCCTTGTAATGAGGTTAAAAAATCTGCCAATTTGAAAACTTGCCTTGCCAGTTTGCAGAATCTTTTAAGTCACAGAATGTTAGAGCTGAAAAAGACTGTAAAGTTGATCTGGTCAACCCTCATATGTATAGATGGAGAAACTGAGGCCAGAGAAAAGAGACTTTCCAGGTAATAACAATTCAGTGACGAATATAAGACTCATACCCAGGTCTATTGACCCCAGTTTCAGTATCCACAGAATCTGAGTTAGGAGGGATTTCAGAAAACCACCCAAATGTTCTCCACAACATTTCTACCAAGTGGTCATCCATCTAGCCTTTATTTAAAGATTCCCAGAGAGGGAAGAACAAGACAACCCATTCTACTTTTAAATAGTTTATTAGAGGAAGGTTATCTTTACATTAAGCCTAGATTTTCCTCTTTGCAACTTTTACCCAGTGTTCCTAGTTCTACCCCTTAGGGCCAAGCAGAACCAGTCCAGTCCTTCCAAATTAAAATGATTCAAATACTTGAAGGCAGCTCTCAAGTCCCCTTCCCTCTTCCCCCTGCCTTCCCCCTTCCACCATCTTCCTTTCTACAGGTAGATAGTTCCTGAGTACGTCATGTTTTCCAATGATACCGTATTTCTTTCTCAGGTTTATTGGTGTTATAGATGATACTCAGTCATGAAAACTGGTCACAGTTATGGGAGAGTCTACTAGAGACCTTTCAAGTCCACTTAGAACTGTTAATGATGATTTGTGAAGCCAAATTCTGAATCCACTTAATTGGATTTGCATCAATCTCTATCTTTTCCTTAAGAATAACATAAGATACTTGATTAAATGCTTCCCTCAAGTCTAAGTAAACAATATTGGCAGCATTCCTCTGGATCTTTGTGCTCTTGTTGCCTGCCTATCAGAGAGCACTGCACTTAGTGCTTAATAAATAAATATTTATTGTTGAACTGACTCCCATATATACTGGAGACACTTCTTTCAGATATTAACACACACACATATATATACATATATATATATATATACACACACACATATATGTTATTAACCATCTGTAGCAGGCACTCAAAAATCAAAAGGGAGATTATATGACTGCACAAACTGTGTTTTCCTCCATTTTTGACAGTTTTCATTTTGAGTGTGGTTCAGTTGGGTCTGACTTCATGATCCCATTTGTTTTTCTTGTCGGATACTGGAGTGGTTTCCATTTCCTTCTCTAGGAATGAGGAAACTGAGGCAAATAGGATTGAGTGGCTTGCCCAGGGGTCACATAGCTGGGAAGTGTCTGAGGCCAGATTTGAACTCAGGAAGGTAAGTCTTCAGGATTCCAGGCCTGGCACACTCTGTACTTTACCCCCTAACTGCCCTTGATTTTGAGGAATTAAAAGTAAAAGTCATCAAAGATCACAAACATTCAGTAATCTTTCAATAGCTTTAAGGTCCTCAGAAGATATCATTCAGAGCACTCTGCCATCTGAATCCAACTGCTTTTCCAGCTTATTTCATACTCCTTTTCATTCACGCTAAATTCCAAACAAAATGGACTGTTCCTCCTCCGCACATCTACCTTCTATGCGAGTTTTCCTCTAAGTCTGGACTAGGCTCTCTCCATATCAACTTATTGAAATCTTCTCTTCCTTTGAGGGACCACCATTTCTTCCATGAAATCTTCCTAACTCCATTCTACTCTGTCCCCAAAATAATCTCCACCTTAAATTTTCCTAATACACTTTGTCCTGATCTCTCTTTTGCCCACATTATATTTTCCCTTGTAGCATCCTTGTGTACAGATTGTATTTTCCCTCCCCACTCCCATTAAGCTATAAGCCTCTGGAGGCCACGGCCCACGTCCTTCTCGTCTTTGTATCCCTGATAGCACAGGATCTGACAAAGAGTAGCTGCTTGGTAACTTATTTATTGCATCGAGCTTATTAATAAGTCTGTTCTCCTCAAGCCTTAATGTAATCCAGAAAGACTGTCTGGTTGAAATAGCCCTTCTGTTTCTGAAACCTCTCAACATTGAGCCAATTCTAGTCTCTCAACAGGAAAAGGTCAAAAGTCTCAGAGAGTATGTCCCATTTTCTATTCTAGAATGCAGACCCTTTTTGGAGAATGAGCTCTAAATTAGGCCGGCTGTTTCCTTTTTTTATCTGCCCAATTAGGTAGAGCCTCAGCTATTCCTCTGAATGGAGAGTTGCTCCCCTTGTCACAGAGCCTAATCTGACTCAGATCCAGTTAGATAGATACAACCGCCACACCATTCAGCAATTCTACGTCAGGATTCGTTCCAAGCACATTTGTAAGAACTTTTGGCAAAATCATTTTTAATGTGGCAGGAGCCTGAGTACTAAGGGTGATGGGACGTGGTATCAATAGTACCTTGCCAAAACCTTTCTGCCCATGTATACTAGTCCTAGAGAGTATTCACAATCCAAGGGCTAAGGTAGTATCAAAGACATTAAAAAGAAAGCTGGAAATTATTTCAGATCCCAAATAAACAATTACCCAATTGATTTCTTCCTCCTAAAGATACATATTAAATCTTCACTGCCTCATAAACCTCTTATGGGCAAAGCCTAAGTCTTTTTATCTTTGTATCCTTGCTAGCCTGGTACCTGACAAATAGTAGGCGCAGTTGGTTGGTTGGTTGGTTGCTACCCTTTGTCATTGAAGAAGACCAATAATATCATGGGATGATGTCTTGACTTTCACCTGATTGGATTTAAGCGATGCAGAGTGCACAAAGTCTTCAGCCTCTCTCTTCCACAGTCATTGAATTCCTATGGCAAGACAAAATTTAGGAGGACTCGGGATGGCTCAGGATGCTGTGAATGACTTTCATGTCTTCCATGTCTAACTAAATTAAATGCTCCATAGCAAGTTTTATTGACATCAGAATAAATTGTCCTCATCTACTCATTCCATGGGGGAAGTCTTCACCTGACTGGGATAGACAATTCCCTAGCTCATTAATAGGCTCAAGGCTGTTACCCTCATCCTGCGATAGCCCACCTGCTAAGATAGTTTTATCAGGGTGAGGCTACTGTGCCGGCTACAGTTTGTTGGAGTCACAAGTAAAACTGGGTGGCAAGGTAGACACCAAAGGAGGAAAGCTGCCCCGAAAAGATTTTGGAAAGCCCTAGTCTTCTCTTAATACCCCATAATTATTTGTTGAATTGAGTAGATAATTCTTTTCTCCCCAACTCTTAAAATAATGTAATCCAGAAAGACTAATTGTCTGTTTAATTTGATTATTTCTTTAGAATCTAGACTCTCCAATATTTTCTCTTTTCTTCAGGTACATAGGCAAGTTTTAGTGCTTGGATCTATCTTTTCCATAGAAAATATTAACCTGAATGTGTAGCATTTAAAAAAATACCTTTGATAATTTCATTAAGAATCTCAAAGTATCTCATTCATTATCTTATTCAAGTTCTCCAAACCAATTTGAGTCAAGAATGTGAATCTGATCATGGAATTTTGAAGCTGGATGGGACCTTAGAAATAACCTAGTTCAACTCCTTTATTTTACAGGGAAGAAAACTGAGTCCCAGAGAGGGGATATTACTTTGTCAAGGTCATAATGTTTGTTTAGGAAGAGAGCTGAGAATGATACCTTAGCCTCCTGATTGCCAATCCAGGGCACTCTCCCTAAAATAAGGTGTCTCCCAAATGGAACTTTTGGGTCTCCTTGGTACAACATGGAAATTTCAATTCAGGTCTTTGTATGCCCTATCTGTCTCGAAGTTTTCTGGAAAAAATCAGGATTCTTGAGCTTTCCTATTGGAAATTTGCGAAGAAATTATGTATGAAAAAGGAGTTATATTTAATTACATCTCTTGGAAACTTTCTTAGTTAATGTATTTTATTTCAAATATTAAATTTATTACAAATACAAAAACCTCTGGTCACAGGTTTATACCAGCATAACTCTGGGAAAGATGCCATTTCTTTCTTTCTTCTTCTTTTTTAAACCCTTACCTTCTGTCTTAGAATCAATACTATTTATTGGTTCCAAGGAAGAAGAGTAGCAAGAGCCAGGCAATGGGGGTTAAGTGACTTGCACAGGGTCACACAGCCAGGAAGTATCTGTGGTCAGATTCAAATTAAAGGCCTCCCTTTCCATCTGCCTGTCTATCTATTGAGCTACCTAGCTGTTCCCCAAAAGATGCCATTTCTTACAAGATAAAATATGGAGATTTTGCCCTCTTAGTTCCACCTTCTTCTTCTTCCCCATTTTTTTTTTCGTTTTAATTTATTTGTTAAACTGTTGGTGATGACCAGTGAGGTGTGTCAGAGTGTATAAATATATCTGTGTGTATATTGCAATCATACAAACATATTACTGAAAGACACATTTTGATAAAGATTTTGGACATGAAAAAAGGTGGGGAGTTATTTCATCTTGGAAGTATGTTCCCTTAGGTGATAATCATCCAGGGTTAATACTGACTTTTTTTTTTCAAACCCTTACTTTCTGTCTTAGTAGCAACCCAGAGACAGAAGGGCAAGGACTAGGCAATTGGAAATTCCACTAGGAAGTGTCTAAAGTCAAATTTGAACCCAGTTCCTCCCAACTCCAGGCCTGGTACTCTATCCTTGGTGCTACCTAGCTGTCCCTATGTTTTAGATGTTTTCTGGGAAGCCAACTGTTGGAGTAAACTTAGTCATCATGGGGACAGCATGGCCAGAGTGGGAGGAGGCCTGGTTTAGATTTCTAAAGTCTGGGGTTGAAATTCTGATCTGCTCCTTCTTTCGCTTCATGACAGTGGGTAAGCCACCCAAGAGCGCTAATCCTCCATTTGTATAATCTGAAAAATAAAGGAATTGGATGACATGATTTTTAAAGCCCCTTTGACTTCTAAGTGTGTTGGTTCTATTATCCTGGTAGACAGAATGTTGGGAAATTGAGAGAAAAAGTGAGTGGAAGAAGACTTGAATTCACCTTTGGAGACTAGGTACACTAGGGAGGAGGGAAATAGGTGACCCTGCAGTGGAGTCAGGAAGGCTCATCTTTATAAGTTCAAATCTGGCCTCAGACACTTCCCAGCTGTGTGACCCTGGACGAGGAACCTAGTCCTGTTTGCCTCTCTGTTTCCTTGTCTGTAAAATGAGCTAGAAAAGCACTGGCAAGCCATTCTAGCATTTTTGCTACAACAACAACAAATGAGGTCACAAAGAGTCGGCACAACTGCAACGAGGACACATACTAGGAAGAGCACAGGACCATCAGTTAAGAAATCTAGATTTGACTACCAGCTGTGCCATTGACTGGTACTGTGACCTTGGTCAAGTCTCTTCCTCATTCTGGGCCTCAGTTTCTTTATATGTAGAATAAAAGAGTAGGGGTTGGACTAGCTGATCTCTAAGGTTCCTTTCAGCTCTAAAATTCTAGAGTTCTTGGAACAATATTCGCAATTCAATAGCTGGGAAATTCTAGATTTTTCCCCCTGTATATCATGGAAAGTAGATTGTAGTGAGACGTACAAATAGAATTTGTGCATATGTCAGAAATGTTGATAGTTTATATAGGTCTTATACCATTTTTAGGAAAGTTAATTAATATAGATGCATTAGACATCATTTGGAAATAGTTTTAAAGTATGATATTAAGTTCAAGTGATATAACTTGAACTTTTTGAACATTGAAAGTTGGTAAGGAGGCACCTGGGTGGCTCAGTGGATGGAGAACCAGGCCTAGAGAAAGGAGGTCCTGGATTCAAATTTGACCTCAGATACCTCCTAGTTGTGCGATGACCCTAGACAAGTCACTTAACCCCCATTGCCTAGTCCTTACCACTTTTCTACCTTGGAACCAGTACTCAGTATTGGTTCTAAGATGGGAGGTAAAGGTTTAAAGAAAAAAAGAAAGAAATTTGGTGAGGTTTATCTCTTTTCATTCTTGTTTCTCCCTTTCCTCCCTCAACTCCTCTATGGGGAAAGAGAAAGGAAAGCTGTCCTAGGCTTCTGGTTATTTTTTTTTTAAACCCTTACCTTCCATCTTGGAGTCAATACTGTGTATTGGCTCCAAGGCAGAAGAGTGGTAAGAGCTAGGCAATGGGGGTCAAGTGACTTGCCCAGGGTCACACAGCTGGGAAGTCCCGTCTCTAGGGCTAGCTCTCAATTCACTGAGCTACTCAGCTGCCCCCCCCCCCAGTTATTTTTTTTTAAGTATTTCATTCCTATGTGTTCCTTTCCCAGGTTCTCTGTCTGTTTCATTCTTTTTGGAAAATGGAATTGTAGAATGTGTTTAGTGTAACCTTAATCCCAGCCAGCATCTGGGGTCCCTAAAAATAAACAACCCCCCTGAAAAAACTCCATACCCTAGACTATGTATGTTCCGAAGTTGAAAGTAAAAAGTGGCAGTCTTAAACAAAATTATTAAAAATTAACTTTCTTTATTCTGTGAGTGAAACTGGGTATACATATCACCTCTATGTTGACCATGTTTCCAATTGCTTAGAAAATCTTTGTTCTTTCTTCTGTTCTTCACATATAGCATTATTTTTTTTTAAGTCTAATATATTTCAGAGCAGGGGTTGAGGTAAAAGATTAACAATTATAAGGGTTTTCGAGGGTCAAAACATGAAAAAGCAACACTATATAGTGGTAGAGAACCAGACGGACTGACTTAATCTCCAGTTACTGGATCATCGAGGATGTGAATTAGCCCTAGGTAGTCCAGAAGGGATGGTAGCACCAACCTGTGGCTCAGCATGACTATTCCTAATTGCCTCCAATGAGGCCCTCCTACCAATTTTAGGATCAAAGGATTTAAAGTTGAAAGGGATTTTTAGAAATCATCTAGTCTAACTCCCACAATTTACAGATTAAGAAACTGAGGCCTAGAGAATTGAAGTGACTTATTTAAAGTCACACAGCTAGTAAAGAGCTGAGCTAAGACTAAACCCCAGGCTCTTTGGCTCCAGAATCCAGTTCTCTTTTCTCTGCACCTTTTTATTTTGAGGGAACACTAAAAATATCAGATGTGATGGAGAACATTAACAAAAATCCTAAAAGGTAGGAAAAAGTAAAGGCACTAAACATCAAGAACCAGCCTGGAGTGAATAGAGTGCCATGCCTGCAGTTGGGAGGAACTGGGTTCAAGTCTGGTCTCAGATACTTTCTAGCTGTGTGACTCTGGGCAAGTCACTTAACCTTGTTTGCCTAGCCTTGCCCTTCTCTCTTAGAGTTGTACCTTAGACAGAAAGTCAGGGTTTTTAAAAAATGGAGCCTGGAAATGACATTGACTTGGGTTCAAATCCTATCTCTGTCACCTATGACCTCTAAGATGATGGAAAAGTCATCACTTCCAATCTCTGGGCCTTACTTTCCTCATCTGTAGAACCCTAACCCTAATCTATAAAATTTGGAGATTGTCCAGCTCTAAATCAACAATCTAAGGTTCTTGTAACGACATCAATGTCAATAATATTATGATAAATTGCATTTTTTAAAATGGTGTTTGTTTGTTTTTTATAACCCTTACCTTCCATCTTGGAGTCAATACTGTGTTCCAAGGCCGAAGAGTGGTAAGGGCTAGGCAATGGGGGTTAGGTGACTTGCCCAGGGTCACACAGCTGGGAAATATCTGAGGCCAAATTTGAACCCAGGACCTCCTGTCTCTAGGCCTGGCTCTCTATCCACTGAGCTACCCAGCTGCCCCCAAAATGCTGTTTCTGACCCAAATCCAAGTTCCATATCAGAGCAGATGGGCATTAAGCTCAGTATATGCAGTCCAAATGCTGTTGCACCCCGAAGGGTGATCATCCACAGGGTGAGCTCTTCACTTCTCCTCGACAAGGATGCCTTTCAGCCCATGAGGTTTTGTTGTGCTTATAAAATGGCTACTAGGTAACATCTATAATGAATTACATCTAATGTGAAAATGATGCACAGGAGCCCTGCTAAGATTCCTCCCGAGCCAATCAGGTTGGGGCCACCTCGTTTTTCCCCTCCCCCTAGTTTTCCTCCGGAGGATTTCGCCTTTTCTACGGCCACGTGATAGCTCCACTCTCCAATCTTTCCAGCTGGGAAAGATTGGCCCATACTCCCTAAACAGCGAAGGGGAGTGGCTGCAGAGCCACGAGGAACTCCCCCTGCTTGAGATGCTCCCTCCCCCTTCCCCCTCTAACTTCCCACCTTAGCTGATCTAGGGGAAGCAAGAGTGAGTCGATCACTCCCAGGCTCCTCTCCGAGTGGACCTCTGGGTGATCAGATGCCTTTTCCTGGGCTCTCCCACGCTATCGGAGAGCAGAAGGGGCTATTTAATTCTCTCGCGTCTTTCCCTGCTCTTGGTTTCTTGGGACCGAAAGGACACCTTCTTGTGGCATGGTATTCTGTGCTCTTGTCGGAGAGTGTCGCTTCGGAAGTGCTCTTTTTAATGGGACTAAATTGTGGTAGAGAGATGCCCGGGTCAGAACAGAACCGAAAGAGCCTGGGGAGAAATAAACAGCACGGGGGTGTGTGTACGGAGTTAGTTTTCCCGTCATTTCTAGTTGTCTGTTTTTTCCGCCGTAAAACACGGGAGCAAAGACCCGACTCTTAAACACAGTTTCTCCAGCAGTTCATTTTGCAGTGGGGGATGGGAGGGATAAGGACCCACCTCTCCAGCTCTACCTAAGTTTGGTTTCAGTGTTTTAAGATTTCAGGGAAGAAATTTCTCTTTTGGAAGAGTACCAATACTTGCTGTAATTTCCCATCCCTATTCCCCAACACCTTATCCCAGCGCCACAGGCGAGGGGCTACCCCAGCAAAGGCACCGTACCAAGTACTTTGGGGTTATCAAAACAAGACACAAAACAGTCCCTGACTTCAGGGTACTTAGGCTCTACTGGGTTCTGTCTCCTTTGTCACGTGTTGGAGAGAGACACTCTTTTCATAGGGATAAATGGGTCAAAACCCCATTAGATACAACCCGACTATTTACCCTTCGGGGCATTCCACTCTCTAGCTTGCCCAGTGCTCTCTTTTAGATTTTGCATTCACTTCCATTGAAAATGTTTGCTCTGCGCCCTTTGGGGCTTCCTCTGAAGATGGCTGGGTTGGGGAGACCAGACCGAGTTGCTGGGTTTGCCTCCTTCTTTGAAAAGTCTACTTACTTTCTCTCCATTTTATTTGTGTTCACACACGCACATCTCATTCCAGGGCTCTCCCATGAACTTGTGTTAGAGCAAAAGAGTCCATTCCAGATCCATTCCGGGGTTGCTGTGAAAGACTTCCCAGCACTCAGCCTTGCTCCTTCCCTACCTCAGTAAAATGGCAGCTTGAGAGAGCTTTATGCAAGGGCTGAAGAAGAAAAGCAACACCAAAAGCCTTCCATGTGGGTGTTTGAGCTTCTGTGGCAAAAACCTGACTTTCCCCACTACTCTCACCCTTTAAAAAACTTACCTTTAAGTACATTTTTAGGTGAGAAATTTCCCTAGAATAGTCTTTGAAACAAAACCCACCAATAGCTCTTTCATTAGGTCAGTGTGGGAGATCAGAGCTGAAGATATTCGAGGGTAATATCCTTCCTAGTGAAGGCTGTGGGATGTCACCTCATCCTTTTATTTGGTGCTGAGGATTCCACCTCTGAAAGTAACCTGGCATAATAGAAGACACTGGGCACAAAGTTGCCTGCTTTCCCATCTGGTAGGAGGAAAAAGTGGATTTTATCCTGTAACCTTCCTTGAAGGTTCTAATGGACCATTTGGGTATCAAATAAGTACAAAGATCTCCAGTGGAACTCAGCAGAAATAAGAAATTAGAGTTCCTGATCCAGTGCAGTGGTTTTATAAAACTCCAGTCCATGTTTTTTATTAATAGTTACTCGTCTTTTCCAAAAGAATAGACAGAAAGCTACCAGTAAGATTGTCTGGGGACCCCATATATGGATGCATAGTATATATATATGTATAGAAAATATAGGAGTATATTTGGGACGATATCTGTACCATTAGTAGCCCTGTGTGTCAGCTTACTTTCAAGGGCTCAGCTATGTTACTGCTTGCTATTTGACTATAATGCCTTTTGTGGTAATTTTAGGAAAACCCTGTCACCCTCATTTTAGTACCAGATACCAAAGAAGCAGTCCTTCCTTTTGTAAGTAAAGTGTGGCCTTTTAAAATTCATGGTTCTTAAGAGTTTCTTGACTTTACTCTCAAATGTCACTTCTTCGAGTCCTGTGGCATCAATCTGTGGGATGGTCATGCCCTGTGTTTGCATTAAAGCTTCTAGCCTGATCCTTTGGGATTTCTGGTCTTGTCAAGTACACACTATCTAAGGGAAGATGAGTGGAGTACAATTCCGGCTCCATTCCATTTTCTCAATTCATATTCCAGTTCGCATTTTGTGACTCCCACTTAGAAGCTGGTAACATAATGAATTGCCTTGACTCTCACTTCAATCCACTTTCCTCTCTTAATATGCAGCCCAAAGTTTTCCAGATCCCTGTCAGATGGTAGTGCTAGACTTTCACATTGATTCCGAAGCCTCCACTGGGGCTGCTTCTTTGCACTGAGTTGCAAACTTTTAAGGAACAGACCACTCCGGGTGGAAATCCAGGCCAGGCTTTGAACTTTGCTTCTGGCTTCCGTCAACTGACAGAGTTACCCTTTTGCTTAAACTCCTAGCTCCGGGTCTCACTCCAGAGAGCTCTGCTGGATGTCTGCTGTTTTGCCATTGTGGGAAAAGTGTGCAGGGGGAGAACTCAGTGCTTGGGTCATTCCCCTTTATTGCTAGAACCGAACCCGACAAAAGCCCCTCTTGGGTCTGAAAGACGTGATCTGCCCTTTGGTGGGGGGAGGAGGGAAGGAGAAAAGAGCCAACCCCAAAAATTATCTTAGAGTTGTTTGTTCAAACATTCAAAGGAGACTGGGAAATGCATCTGCTGAAGGAGCTCTGATGTTCCTTGCAGGCGCTTCCCTCTCCTTCAGCCAGCCTCCACATCTCTGTGCCACATTTTGCAGCTAACTCTGGATTATAATAGGTTGCTCTCTTGTTCTTGGGTCTAGTCCATGTATCCCAACACACTATGCGCCTTAGTAAAAGGAGAGAACGTTCTCCCCTTTCTCCAATCTGTGTGTCCTTGTTCAGTCTTTTTCCCTGGGACGGGGGAAGTACGGCAATTACCACTTACCCCTTCCACCCCCACCCCTCCAACTCTGCCTGATCCCCTAGGCTCTAGATCCAGTCCACGTTTGCCGTGTGCTGTGTGGTTGGGGATAATGATAAGAACTCTCTTGTGAGTGAGGAGAGATAGAGACAGAGACAGAGAAAGGGAGGAGAAAAGGGAGGAGAGACCCAGAAGAGTAGAGACAGAGAGGGAGGAGAGAAGAGGAAGGAAAGAGAGGGAGGAGAAAGGGGGGAGGAGGGAGGGAAAAGATAGGGAGGGGGAGAGGGGAAAGAGGGAGAAGAAAGGAAGGGGGGAAGGGAGAGAGAGAGAGAGAGAGAGAGAGAGAGAGAGAGAGAGAGAGAGAGAGAGAGAGAGAGAGAGAGAGAGGAGAGAGAGAGAGAGAGAGAGAGAGAGAGAGAGAGACTTTAGTCCGGTTTCCATGTCAACGATTCAGTCCACATTTGCCATCAGGCTGCTGCTGGCAGAGGCACTTTCCAAGAGAGCCTCTGTGTCCTGGTCCAAGCCTTTCAATCTATACCGGGTTTCCTGGGCTGCCAGGTTGCCGGGTTAAATGGCAAGGGCCGTGGAGGAAAGAGACTCCACCAGGGGGAGGACCCACAGTCCCCACCCAAGGATCTCACAGCCTGGGCCAGCCCGGGGACTGGGATCCCTGGGCAAGCCACGTGCCCAGCTAGTCTCCCCCTATTTCCCAGCTGCCATTGCCCCTAGTGAGGGCGGCTGGACCAGTTACAAAGAAAGTTGCCTCAAGTCTCTGGCATGCCTTTCTGGGTTGGTGGGTGCTGGGCTGAGGGGAAGGCAGTTCAAGGTGGAGGCTTTCCATCCCCACTACCCCCCAAACCCTTTGGGATGAAATGTGGGAGGGGAAAAAAAACTTGATTTGTCATCTGCTAACCCAGCTGAATGGACTTTCTCTGCCGCCTGTCTCCTCACTGGGTAAAATGGTGGTTGTTTTTAATACAGAGCACCCACACGTGCAGGATCGATGTGGAAAGAAGTATGTTGGAGCTAGTGCTGTATTTCACAGCCACTAGGCAAATGGGGAGGGCCTAATTTGGAAGAAAATCCTTTCTGGGTTCCAGATTCTCATTCAGTTCCAGATTTCTCCTTATACCACAGCTCTCTGTAAAGAAAACAGCAGGGTAATTGCATGTAAAAATTCCTCATTTGTGTGCAGGACTCTGGACTGTTTGCCAGCTTTGAGGCACTTGATTAAATAGCCAAGCTCCCTTTATGAGGCAGCCTGTAATTTGGTTTCTAGGACCTCATGCATCAAGAGATTTGTAGCCCCTGAGGACTCCAAGTGAAATGAGGGCACTGGCCCACTCCAGTCAGTTTTCCAAATCTGTTTTGGAGGCCATTTGGTTGCTTAGGATTTTTAAAAAAGTAAATAAAAATATAATAAATGCCAGAGGTTTCTTTGAACCGAGGGCTTAAGCCTCATTTGTCACTCTTAGATTCATCAGAGTATTAGAATTCTTCTAATCTCCTTTGTGAAGGATAGTCTAGACTGTTTTGATTTTTATAATTCACTGTAGTCACCAGGGAATTAATTGGCCAAGATCCCTGGGGACCAGCAGAAGTTGGGACAAATAAAAAGTAAAGGGATACTTTAGCTCTTAAATGTCACTCCTCCCCCCCCATTTTTTTTTTTAGCTCTAGAACTATCTCTGAAATGGTAGAGATTACCCTGCTAGGGTTTCAGGTGGCCTAGGTGCTTCAGATATGTCATAATGTAGTTGGAGAGTTGATAGCAAAAAGAGAAGGTGGGAGTGGAGAAGAAGCCTTTTTCTGTTGAAGGACATCAAGGCCTCCATTATTTAGACAGGTGCCACATCAGTTGGTTTTAGTGTCCAACTAAAGTTTTCAGTGCTTTTTTGTTGGAAAGTACAAATATGAGATTTAGAGCTCTCCCAGATTCCTTCCCTTTCCCAAAGACAGGCTCAATGTTGGCTAACCTATATACAGCTCTCTTGCCAATATAGGAGAATACTAGACCCTGGTAGGGATGTTCAGTGGGATAAGGATCATAGGTGTAAAACTAGGAGGAACCTCAGAGGTCAGAGTCTAACCCCTTCATTTTATAGATCAGGAATCCAAAGCCTGAGCAAGTTGTGATGTACCTAGGGTCACAAAGCATGTGAATAATCAGAGTTTACATCTGAACTCAGGTCCAGTGACTCCAGAGTTAGTGTTTTTCCAGTGTTCAATGCTGCCTCCCTAAGACATATGCCCTGACCCCAGGAAGCATACAATTTTACAAGTCTCATTTCTAGGTTGGAATCACTTTTTGTTCCCTAAATTTGACCTGATAAAGATGTAATTGCAAAGCAACAGTGTTTATATCATGAGGAGCAGAAAGTCTAACAAAGAATCTTTTAAAAATGAGCTCTGCTGATGAATTCTTCTAGGAGCCTATAAAACCCTGTAGTCCGTGAGCTTCTTCTTTTATAAAACCTGGGTATGGAAGAGGGGCCTAGGGTGTCTGGTGACACTAGACAAGGTCTCTCAAAAGGCAGATTCCAGTGCTGTTGGTGTGCTGGAATCCTCTCTGGTTTTCATAGCCTGTCAGGACAGAGCAAAACAATGAGGCCTCCTTCAAAGAACATTCCAAGACAGAGAAGCTGCTCTGGGTTAGATGGGCCAGTTTCACACATAGAGGATCAAGTATAAGAGCAGAATCAAAGTATATTTCTCTGTGGCTGGTTCACTCTAGATTTGTTAGTTGGGCCAGGGAATGCCAGGTTTGGGGTTCTCAATTCTTTTTCATTGTGCAATTGAAAGTCTTTGCAATGTGGAATTGGAGGTTCAAGTCTAGCAGCATTCATTGTCCTGGCAGCCTGAAATACTGATTGCATTGGATCAGGTGGGTTCTAGGTTGCTCAGTACAATTCTTCCAAGTTTGCAGAAAAAGGTTCCTGTTCCCCTTTATCCTAGATGAAGGTTTACAACTCTCAGGTCCTTTCTAGCATAGAAACTGCTGGTCCAACATTTTTAGTCGCATAGTCCTTGCCTTTTGAGAGGGGGGAATTGGGGACACAATTGTCTAGAGAGGCAGGAATGAGGCTCCAGGTCCTTATTACCCCTAGAGTCCCTAGTGGCCACCAAAGCTGTCCTGGTGCTAACCATTTTAGGTCAGTATCAGGCCTTTCGCTTTGATCCGAAACTCATTTTGATCCTATTGTTCTGTTTGTCCATAAATTGACAGACATTTTTTTTACCTAAAGGCTAAGCAAGCCTGGCCCTGGAGCCCCAGCCCTGGGGCCCAGTATTTTATTTTTTTATTAATGCGGTCTTCCCAGCCCTGACTTTGAGTGACCTGGGGGGGATCCATTCCCCTCTGGCCTTTCAATTCCGTAAAATGGGGATAATCTGGCCCCCATGCCCCCGGGGCCTTGTCGGAAGGCTAAAGAGCTAGGGAAATCGGCAAAATGGAAAGTATCTGCCAGCTGAACAATGATCTCTCTCCTCCAAAGGGGGAAACTCCCGGCACGGCTCACTAAGCTGGGGCTTTCTTTCGGGTTTGTGAAGGGAAAGGAAAAAGAAAAGTGCTCCGGAGGGGCCAGGCGGCTGCTCGGAGTCGGTCCCGGGGGCCCGGGAGCCGCGGACTAACTGCAGTCAGGAAAGCCGGGGGGCCCGGGCCAGTTTGGCCTCGGCGGGTAAAGTTCACGCTGCCTGCTCCCCTCGGTGCGGCCGGGGAGGGGAGGGGAGGAGGAGACGTGAAGAGGAGAGAAGAAGGAGGCGGGGCGGGCTCCGGAGGAGGAACAGCTCCGTTCCGGGTTTTCCCCGGCGCCGTCGGTGGCGGCGCTGCTGAGTGCGGGGAAGGGGCCCGGGGCCTGGTGCCGCCGCTGCTACTGCTGCCGCCTCTCGCCTCCCTCCTCCTTTGTGAGGGGCCCGGAGGAGAGTTCGTTCCTAGGCCTGTACTCCACTCCGAGTTTGCCAGGAGGCCGCGGCGGCGCTGGGTAAAATGGCAGTGCTGAGCCTCGTGTCGGAGTGAGGGGGACTCGGAGGAGAGTGGGGGAGCTCCAGCCGCTCAGTCCGGCCGTCCGCCCGCCCCGCAGCAGCCCCGGCCCCGAGCAGCCGCCCCGGAGGCAGGGGCAGCGGCCCGGCCCACCCCTCCCTAGTCCGCTGCCCGCACGGCGCCCCGGCTGCCGCCGCCGCTGCTGCCGCCTCCCGCCTGTCCCGGGTCCCCCTCCCCCCCTGCTCCCTCCCTCCCTCCCCTCTCCCCGATCCCCCTCCCCCTCCCTCCTCCTTTCTCCGGCAGCAGAAAGCGGAGAGTCACAGCGGGGCCAGGCCCTGGGGAGCGGAGCCTCCACCGCCCCCCTCATTCCCAGGCCAGGGCTTGGGGGAATGAGCCGGGGGACCCGGGCACCGAGCCCCCAGAGCCAGGAGCAGCTGAGCCGCCGGCGCCCCCTCGGCCGCCGCCGCCTCCTCCTCCTCCTCCTCCGCCGCCGCCGCCGCCAGCCCGGAGCCTGAGCCGGCGGGGCGGGGGGGAGAGAGAGGAGCTGAGCGAGCGAGAGCCCGAGTGAGAGCCCGAGCCGCGCCAGCAGCCGAGGCCCGCCCGGCGGGTGGGGAGGGGAGCCCGGGGGACTCGGCCCCGGGGTGGGGGGGAGCAGCAGGAGGAGACAGGCCCGGGTCGGGGCGCTCGGCGGCGGAGGAGACAGCGGGGATCATGGCCGCGCAGGTCGCCCCCGCCACCGCCAGCAGCCTGGGCAACCCGCCGCCGCCGCCCTCGGAGCTGAAGAAAGCGGAGCAGCAGCAGCAGCGAGAGGAGGCGGGGGGCGAGGCGGCGGCGGCGGCGGAGCAGCAACGCGGGGAGATGAAGGCAGCGGCCGGCGGCCCGGAAAGCGAGGGCCCCGCTGGGGGGCCGCCGCCGTCGCTCGGCAAGGAGCTCCAGGACGGGGCCGAGAGCAACGGGGGCGGCGGCGGCGGAGCCGGCGCGGAGCCGGACCTCAAGAACTCCAACGGGAACGCAGGGCCCAGGCCCGCCCTGAACAATAACCTCTCGGAGCCGCCCGGCGGCGGTGGCGGCGGCGGCGGCGGCGGCAGCAGCAGCAGCGACGGGGTGGGGGCGCCGCCGCCGCCGCCTCCTCACTCGGCCGCCACTGCGGCCGCCCTGCCGCCCCCTGCCTACGGCTTCGGGCAGCCGTACGGCCGGAGCCCGTCGGCCGTGGCCGCCGCCGCCGCCGTGGCCGCCGCTGTCTTCCACCAACATGGCGGACAACAAAGCCCTGGCCTGGCAGCGCTGCAGAGCGGCGGCGGAGGCGGCGGTGGCGGCCTGGAGCCCTACGCGGGGCCCCCTCAGAACTCGCACGGAGACCACGGCTTTCCCAACCACCAGTACAACTCCTACTACCCCAACCGCAGCGCCTACCCGCCGCCTCCCCAGGCCTACGCGCTGGGCTCCCCGAGAGGCGGCGCCCCGGGCCCGGCCTCGGCCGCCGCCGGCTCCAAGCCGCCCCCCGCGTCCAGCGCTTCGGCCTCGGCCGCAGCTGCCGCCGCCGCCGCCGCCGCGTCTTTCCCTCCGCAGCGCTTCGGGGCCATGGGCGGAGGAGGCCCCGCGGCTACCGGCGGGGGCACTCCGCAGCCCACAGCCACCCCCACCCTCAACCAGCTGCTCACGTCGCCCAGCTCGGCCCGGGGCTATCCGGGCTACCCCGGCAGCGACTACGGCGGGGGCGGGCCCCAGGACGGGGGCGCCACCAAGGGCCCCGCGGACTTAGCCTCGCAATATGCGGGCAGCGGCCAGGCCTGGGGGTCGGCCGCCTCGGGAGCCGGCCAACAAAGGAGTCACCACGCGCCCATGAGCCCCGGGAGCAGCAGCGGCGGCGCCGGGCAGCCGCTCACCCGGACCCCGCAGGTAAAGGGAGCGCTCCGAGGGGGAGGCAGCCGGGGTGGGGGACGAGGGAGCCACCAGCCGGGGCGGGGGGCAGAGGGAGCGCCGGGGCCCCCGGCCCGCCCAGGCCCACCCGGCTGGGGAGCTGCCATTGTCTCACTCTTCTCTCCTAAAATGGCTGCCTTGCTGCCTTCCTCGCCTGGGCTCCTCAGCCTTTGTGTAGGGCTTCCCAGAGAGCCGTCTCGGGGGCTTTCTCCCACCCTCTGCCGCCCCTGCCTTTGGGGCTAGAGATGCGGGCTTTTGGGAGGGCTTGGGGGAGAGAGAAGGGGACGGGCCTGGCCCAGGGTCAGGGGGGCATCGTGTGCTTCTGTTGGGGTTTGGGGTGTAGCCCCTAGTAGTCTCTGTGGAGCCTCCAGGGGAGCTCCCCTTTTCACCACCCTCCGAGTGGGGGTCAGCTCGAGGCAGCCCCTTCCCCCTATTGATCTTGGGCCCAGGGGGGCCCCCTTTCCCCCCAGGTCCTTGGAGGGAGGGAAAGGGCCTCGTTTGGTCTGCTAGAGTGAGGCTGCAGCGTGTCCAGGTAGCCCCGGCCATCATCCTTTCTTGGTCTCTGCTGGCCCAGTGGCCTGGGCTTCTCCCTGGAAGCGCTGGTAAACAGCTGAGTGATTGGAGTAGTGAGTGCAGATTGCTTTGGTTTGGGATTTGAATTATGGAGGTAAAATCCTTCTGTCAAAGCCAGGAGACAGTTGGTCTTAGGTTGACATCCTATCTGTGATCTGATTGGCTCCCCATCTCCTGCTCTTGGCCATTTATAATTGCCTCTGATGTAATGGTACAACAATCCTGATGAGCTCATAAACTTTTACACTCTGCTTTTCTGCCAGTGATAACCCAAACCATCACTGCCACTATCTGCCTTTTATTCCAGAACTGAAATTGGCTGTGACCTTGAGGAGGTTCAGCATCAAATCCTGTATCAGCAGGAGCAGAGCCCCAGACAGGCTGCCCTTGTTGCATTGTGCCCGAAACAAAAGAGGAGGCAGCAGCTTTTTGCTTGTACCTTGGATTTATTTTGCTTGTTATGGTTTATGCAGCCTGAAATAGATTCTGTGTTGTCAGAACAGGAGCTGGGTTTCTCTCTACAATGGGTTTGCTGTTTGTTTGGGGTATGTGACTTTCTCATTGGTATACATGATTTCTTTGAGAGTTCTGAGGATGCATTTGTCTCTAGTAATTTTGAGCCCTTGAGCTTTGCAGAATTGAAATTACTTATCTGGGCCTTTAATAGTTTATATAATAATAATGTTTTGAACATTGGGTCTTTCCAGGGAAAATAAGGAGAAGGAGGGAAAGGGACTTGAAGGAGGTGGGAGCTTTCTAACTGGGGAGATTCTGAAATTTAGTTCTAATGAATCCTCTTTTTAAGGAAACCAGCCCTAATTCTTTATATATTGAGTCTTCTTAATACTTTCTTTTGTTTGAATTGAAGTTCAAATGACTGATTTAAGAGAGTATTGGTGGCAGGCTTGACCTCCTTGAGAGGGGAAGTCTTTCCCCTATGGAGCTGATAGGGCAGAGCTAATATCCATTCTTAGGGCAGAAAAAGACTTTAGTTTTGCCTATTTATCCTCCAACTTCCAAAGCCCAGTTCAGATACCCTCAGCTCCTTGATGGAGCTTTTCCCTGATCTCTTCTCTCTTTCTACCCTTCTTACCTCCATCCCCAGAACTGATCTTTGGTCTTTGCTTTTCTTCTCCTCTCTGAATTAGTACTTTGATATTTTTTATATTCTATTTTGTATAGTACCTACATGTCATGTCCTTCCTTGATAGACTGAAAATAATGTGTAGGGGGTGAGGAGAAGGAGCTGGGTCTTATTTATTAAATAACTCTTGTCCCTAGCCAAAAGGACTTCTTCATAGCATAAGTCGCGTCAAGGAATGGTTGTTGAATTAGACTCGGTCAAAATTCAGATCACCCAGTATACTGGTTAGAGAACTTGGTTTCTCTTTTTCATGTTATAACAACAACAACAAAAAAAGATGAGCCTCCAGTATTTCTAGTGATTTGTTTCAAACTCATTTATATATTACATTTGTCTTTAATGATCTTCACTGTGATATCTTTTCACCTTTTTTCTAACTTCAAAGTTTGGATTGAAGATAGTGGTAAAAAGGAGATAGTGTGCTTCCTTTATCTTCTCATGCTCTCCCCCCCACCCCCCCTTTAGTGTGGAGATTTTAATTAGTGGGACTCTTATTTGAGTCTAAGAGAACTAACTGACTTAACTCCTACTGCTCCACAGAGCTTAGACGGTCATACCAATCCTGTAAGGGATTTCTTTTATGCCTTATTGTAGGCAAAAAAGTGGGGGAACCTGAAGACTTGGCCCTCTTGGAAAAATTTGGATAAAAGCTGCATTTTGGTTTGTCTTGGGTCTTTTTTCTTCATTGTCCTCTCTTCCCCCAACCCCATGTGTAACTGAAATTTTAAGTAGGACAGGGGCCAATCAGAATGCTTTGGATGGTCTAATAACAGGTGCTGATGGTTGGGACATGTACAGTTAAAGTTTTAGTTTTGAGCCCCTTGAAGTGCAAAATGCATGTCTTTATCTGCTGCTTCTTTTTTGAGTGCAAGCACCCTTTTGTCAAAATTCCACCTTTCCCGTCAGTGATTGTGTTAGGCACATGTACCACCTAGTTTCAGTCCCCCTACAGTTCACAGCCTCAGACTAGATGATCAGACTAGACATGTTAAGAGAACACAGCTTCCAACTTCCTGGACTGGGGATCCTGTAAGTGGCTGTGGGAGAGCAAGCAGTGAAGGGGGGAGGCCACTTTATTTTGTTTTTGTTGTTGTTTGGAAAAACACTTAACATTGGGGAGCTATCCCAGGAAATTATGTTTAGAGAGAATGCTCCTAAAACATTGGGCTTTCGTTGCCCTGTTTTCCAAAAATAATTCTTGATTTTCTCTTTTGGGGGAAGATGGATCCTATTAAAATTAAAATTAGAGGAAAGAGCTGGACCTGTGATCTCCTGGGTGAAGGAACTCCCTAGCAGTGAAGAAGGTTTTTACACTATTTCTGCAAAAGACAAATTAAGAGAATTGTGTGACTCTGAAGGATTTGTGACTTGCCTGCACTCACACTGACTGTTCCCTCAGAGATGGAACTTGAACCCAGGGCTAGGTCTTCCTGATTTAAAGGCCAGCTTCTGGTGCCACATGGATTCTCTAAGGAAATAGCATCTTTTTCATGGTATTGAGAAAGTTCTGTTCTGCAATAGGCAATTAAAACTTTTTCTTTGTCCTTTTCTTCTTGGAAGTTCTTGTGTTTTTTGTACCAAACCCTAATATTGAAGAAGTAATCTTAGGATCATTTAGTATACTATAATAGTACCTCAAACCAGCTTGGCTATGGTTACATTTTTGGGTTTGAAATATTGATAGAACTCATTCATTCAACAGTTATTATTAAGTGCCCTCTGTATGGCTAGACACTGCTCAGGTGCTAGTGATACAAAGACAAAAAAATAAAAATTGTCTGCCCTCAAGGAGTTTATTATAGCCTATTGGAGAGAAATAGCATTTTCACAAGAAAGTTAAATATAAAGTGTATTTGAAGGAATTGGGGGGGGGGGCACTAGCAACACTGGAGAATCAGGACATGCTTCACAGCTGTTGTTCTTTGGAATACATATGACATAGTCCCAAGATACAGCAGGTATCAAGATATGGAGCAAAATGGAAAAAAGCCTATTAAAATACTGGAAGTTTGTTTTTTTAAAATTTTGTGTTTAATTAGATAATTTTAGAGGGGGTAAATGTTTTCGGATCAAAATATTTTTATGGGACCTGCCATTCATATTATAGAGAATACCAGGAGGGTTCTTTGGAATGAAGCTTGGGAAATTAGTGGGACTAGACTCTGGTAGGATGCTTTAAGAAAAACATCTGGGGAATCCAGCAAACTTACCAAGTTTACAGATGTTGTTGGGGTCCTGGATGACCACAGTGGATTTGATTATAGGGATTTTGCTGTTCACACTTGCTGTGGAAATATTGAACAGAATTTCTGACTCCTGGGAAACAAATCCAGGATTTGTGTCTTGATCATTGCTGGCAGACATTCTGGGCTGGCTGGAGAACAGGACTCTTGGGGCTTTCTTAGAAGTAGGAGGGACTAGGAACACCACCTCCACATGAACACCCACTATTTCAGTACCACTTTCTCCAGCCCTTCTCTTTAGAGGAGCGGAAGGAGAGATTCAAATAAACATCCATCACATTTAGGCCCTTTGGTGCATTTTAGTGTGAATTAGCAATTATATTTATTAAGAATTTTTCAACAAATCTCTCTTCTAATGCCTCTTGATTACATTGTGGTAACTCCAGGTTCTTAGACACAATATCTTTGGAGTCTAAACTCTGGAGCATCTTACCAAGGTAGAAAGCCTTGATGGAATCTGTCACTAGAACCAGACCACTCAGTGAGTGCAGAGGCTTAGTACCAGAGCAGTAGTGACCAGGGGATTTAAAAATTTTCATGTAAAAAGTTTTTTTTTTTGCTACCACAACTCATAAAACTGACTTTAATGATGGAAAGAGATTGGAATCTATATATGAAGAGAGATGCTGCTTGCAAAAATGAAATCACAGATCCTTGAATTATTATTGTGGTTGTCATTGAGAAAATCCTTACATTCATGTGGCGCATGATGGTTACAAAATACTTTCACATAGCTTTCTTATTTGAGTTGGTAACATGCTTCATGTGTCTTCAGATTTTATGGATGAGGAAACTTAGGTACATCAGGGTAGAGGGGTGAGCTCTAAAGCTGCACAACTAGCTAGTGGTGATCCTGGTGCTCTGATTTGAGCAGATCAATAGAACTTTTTTCTGGACTCCTTTTTGCTTTTGTGTGAGGCCAGTCCTCATCACAAGCAACATGATGTCCTGTAACAGATCTCTTGGAGCATATTAAACATTCATTTGTTGGCTGCCTTCTTTCTGAGGGATGTGCTTTCTACACGGGGGGCATCATGTAGAATTCCTGCTCAATGAATGACATTGAGAAATATATTGGGTCTGCCCACCAAGTCAGGAACTGCTTTTTCCTTCATCCCACTTCTACCTCCTGCATTGTTCTATTTGACTTCAGATCTCTTAACCCAGAAAGCAAACAAAGCATCAAAATTTCCTTTTTTTTTTAAAACCCTACCTTCTAAGACAGAAGAGAGCACTAAGGGAGGGCTAGGCAGTTTAGGTTAAGTGATTTGCCCAGGGTCACACAGGTAGGAAATACCTGAGGTTCAGCTTTGAATCCAGGTTCTCCTGACACTAGACTTGGCACTCCATCTCTAGAGCTGCCCCTAGTTTTCCAAATAAGTTGGTACTAAATTATTCTTACCTGCTTTTGAGCTGTGATATTTCTGGATCTAAAGCAGGGTCCTGGAGCCCCAAAGTTATCACTGAGTTTTGTTTTATTTTTCCTTGTTCAAGTTTCCTGAAATGGGTGGGTTGTGAGTGCAACTTGGTAATAAGAGTTAGGGAGTTTGAGTCCAGCACTCCTTAGCCACTGACCACTTAGATTTTGCCCCTCTTCCTGTATTTCAGTTTCCTTATCTACAAAGTGAGAAGGTTGAATTACTAGATAATCTTAAAGTTCCTTTCAGTTATAATATTCTCTGGGGTCTCTTCTGCATACAGGGCACACTGGCATCTTACCTTTATGGAACTTCACAATTCCCTTATATCATCACCATGATTCTCTAGCCTTGAGTAGAGCCATTGTTTAGTTAGAAACTTTCTAGTTAAATGGTTCTATTGGTCTGTGGAACACTGAGTTTGCTTGCTTTGTATGAAAGAAGGCGGTTGGGTTCTTCCTGCTGATCTCAAATATGTCTGTGAGGAAAGAGGATGTTCATCATTGTCTTCTCTTGAGAAATGACGTGGAAGACTATAGAGTCAGTTAGATGCTGCTCTGTTCTGCCCTACTCTGGGGCAAGCCCTCTCACCAATTGCTTCAGAACTGTTGATACCTTGGAATTAATGCCTGGATAGTGATTTTTAAACCCTAAATAAAATCAAGGGTGGTCCTGTAGAAATCACCAGCCTTGGAATCAGATCCCTGTGGGTTACTAGTTCTAGTTTTGTCTCTAGCCAGCTGGAGGACCTTGGACAAGTTGCTTGGCCCTCTCTGGTCTTCATTTCATTTGTAAAATGAGAGGGCCACGCTAGATCTGCAAGGTTCCTTTCAACACTTTAACAGTCTGAGCCTGATGATTATGAAGAAGATCTCATTAAAACTTCCTTTTGGAAAAAGGTCATTGGCATTTGCCTGGGGTGGAGGAGGGGGACCTCATTGGGAAGGATTGGTGATAGGGCATGAGGCTTTAAACCAGGACTGTTCACAGAATGAGCAGATATGCTATCTGGGTGATCCTGAAGAGGCTTCATTCTAGATCTGAGACCAGCAGGTATTTGGAAATGTGAGTGTTCAGTCTTGCTCTGGGAGGTTTTATCCGAGATGAGGCTGAGCTATAGAGGCTAGAAAAGTTAGAGCAAAATGTCTCCAGTAGATTTCAGGGGTGTAAATTTGACTTTCCTCACCCCCTTGGTTTTGGAACCACGTGGCATAAATGTGCACATGGATTGTTAATATTTTTCTTTCAACACGCCCATGCTTCCCTTCTCTCTTCCCTTGGCTGAGTGGTTTAGAATGGTAATTTAGGTGGATTAGAGGTGTGCCAGGAGGAAACTTCTCTTTACAAAAGTTGGGGTTGGAGGGGGTGAGGGGAAAGATAGCGCTATGGAAGCTTGACACAGCACTTTCTCTGTCTTTAAAGGAACCAAATGTTTCAGAGCTTTGTGTAAATACTTGCTGAGCTGTCAATATGTACCCAGGAGGTTTTTGTAGTGAGATGTAAATGGTTGTATAGAATGTTTGAAAGGAAAATTAATAAACAGTTGTAAGACCAAGATAATTCTGGTCTTCTAGCAGTTTACTTCTCTGTAGTAGAGTAAAAAATAGTATTGCAGAAAGTGATGGGGTTGGGGGGGGGGGAATAGTATTTAAAGGTGAAAAAAGGGAGATGGAAAAGCCATGTTAAGCTCAAATCCTCTATAGCCTTAGCCAGACGCCACACCAAATCCATTGTCATTGGGGTGGGGTGGGGCAAAATTTGGGGAGAAATTCCCAAACATGGAGCCCTGGATTTTAGAATTAGATGACTCCACTTAGACTCCAACTCAGTTCCTTAGTAGTGGTATGACCTTGGTTAAACCCTTGACCCTCTCTGGGTCTCAGATTCCTCAGAAAAATGAGGAGGCTGGACTAGTAGATTGCAGAATTCCCTAAAATATTCCATTTCTAAATTTTAACTTAGCAAGCTTCTTAGCATTTGCTGGAGTAAAGTAAAGACATCTTTCTTTAGGGGTTTGTAGTTGGGTGAGATGTCAGCATTTCTGGAATACCAGAGGCAAAACAGAAGATAATAAAACTTTCCCTCCCTAATCCCCTCCCTCTGGTGAAAACTAGAATGTGTAATAGAAGCCCACCACCCAGGTACTGGCCTTTGTGTTGACTCTTCCTTTTGCCATCAGCAATCTTCCCTTCATTTGAGCTCACATTATTTTTATGCTTTTTTCATGTACTTCTTAAAACTTTGATACTAAGAGCTGTGATTTCATCAGTGTTGGAGGGATTGTTTCCACCACTAACCATCACAAGCCCCTTTCAAAGCATTTATTATACTCTGATGATATGCCAGCCACTGGGCCAGGCCTTAGAAGATGGTCTTCATGAATTTTTCTGGCTACCAGCGGAGAAATTATTTTTTCCAGCTTCCTGATGACGATGGGTTTCTCCAAGCTTACCTTGGTAGATTCTTAGACAATAGATGTATTTAGTTGAGCCCTGACTTTAAGCTTTTCCAGCTTGGTGTAAGACCTGCCAGAGCTAGAGACCTCTGCTAAATGGCCTTTGGACATTCCCTCCCACATTATTGTGAGGCAAGAGGAGTATTTTAGTGGTGTTATATTTAAATGTATAATATATTGATTTGTGTCTTCTCTTTCTATCCCTTTGACTTTATTAACAAGGTATTACTTAATATCTACCCCAACCATATTTGCACACAACTAGTGTTTAATAGATGATTGAATTAATTTTCTTGTTCTCTGTCTTAAATGTCTTTAGGATTCCTCAAGTCAGTAGAGGCTCCATGAGTTTGAGAAATAGCAGAGATCTATTTAGATGGGGAAGAGGTAGGTGCTAGACTCGATACAGGAGATTGTAATCTCAGGGCAAAAAGGTTTTCAGAGTTTTTTCAAGGCATCCCTCTTAATGAGGCAGAATAGACATTTGACTTGTGTGTCAACAGTGGCCAAGTGTCTATTCCTCACTTAATCAATTTCTGCTACTCCACACCCCCTATCCCTCAAAATAGAGATGTTTTGTTTTGTTTTTCCTTATTCAGGATCATTGACAGAAGAGAGAAATTGCCACAAGTTCTTCTAGGTCAATAATATATCCTAAGACTTCTTGAGTTCCAGTAGAGTGTGAATTTTCATGTCCCTGACCTTAGTTTGTAGGTTCAAGTAGCATCTTAGAGAGGCAGAACATTGGTCTAGGAGTCAACACTTTTGTGCCAGTTTTGACACTGATAATTGCTAGCCAAATGACATGAGTTATGTTACCTCTCTGGGTCTGCCTCAATTTCCTCTTCTATAAGAATGCCTTATCTCTGCCTCACTGGTATCATAAAGATTAAGTAAAATAATTTATAGAAAACACTTTTGTAGCACCTAAAATACCACAGAAATGTCTATCTATCAAGGCAACGTATTAAAAAAAACTTGTATAGTTGTAAACTCTCTGGTATAGGTCTCTCTCTTTGCCCAATATGGTACAGGCATTGGGACTTGTTGCTAAGGGAGTGATTTCTAGGGAGGGTTATTGTGTACTCCGAAGTAAGAACACAGGCTTACTCAAGGCTGCAGACACTAAAAACCAATGCTGTGAGGGATCTCAAGGCACAGAGATAGATTGTTGGCTTAAACCACAGGGATAAATTCCTAAGTGGAATGGCCAACCAGGGAAGTTGTTGGGCCACCCCTTAAGGCTGGTAGCAGTTAGGACTCATCATTTCCACTTAAATGCTACCCTAAGATTCTCAAAGTGCTCTGCTTATAAACAACCCTATAGCGGAGACAGGGCTCATAAAGCCTGACCAAGACATCTGGGCTCACGGCCTCACAAAAATAATAGAACTTGGATTTGACTGGACTTCTGACTCATTGCACTTTCTCTTGGACTCTGGCTGCCCAGATTTGAGATTCTCTGACCTGCCCCAAAGGAGTCTGTGTTCTTATATATATATAATAACCATGTGGGTGAACATTTCCAAAAAGCATTTATTCAGTGGAATATTAAGCCACTAATTGATTTCATGTGTGTTGAGGGACAGACTTAGTTTGGGAAGACTTCCTGGAGAAGATGAGCTGAAGCTGAATTGGGAAGAAAACAGAAGGGCTGGGATGCTTGCCTTTCTACATATAGTTCTACCTTGGGCTCAGTGGGCTTCATAGATTTCAAGTTATTTCTATGTACCTGGAGCCCATTGTCCAGATGGGAGTTGTTTTGTTAAAGGAAAGTGATTCCAGGTTCATTTGGTGTGGTGGAAGGACTCCTGCAGGTTTTAGTCCTGGCAGGAGATAAATTGCCACAAGTTTCTTCTAAGTCAGTAATGTATCCCAGCACTTCCAAAGTCATTTGCCTGAGTTGCAGAAGGGAATGTGAATTCTCATGTGCTTGACCTGAGACTTGGGGCAAGGGCTTTTCCTTCCCTGGGCCTCCATTTTCCTCTCCTGTGGAATGTGAGAGGGGGAAGCTGGACCACATGACCTCTAAGAGGTTTTCACCCTCTGCCCTTTTGTGAGGTTGTGGTCATAGGGAATATTTAGTGTCAGTGCTCTGAAAGGCCTTGAATTGGGAGGGACATTGGATTCACGTTGAGTTGTGTGTCTGGCACAAATCCTTGTTGGTCCCCCAAGCTCTAGTACTCAGGTTTGGGGTAGAGCTTGGGCTTCTCCTGCTTGGCAGAGTTCATCCTTCTGAAATAAAACACGGGCTGTGAAGTACTTCTTGTCGTTACTCGTATGGATGATATTCTTGAACAGTTGGGAGCTGTGATCAAGCTGAGATGCTTGGATCAACCCTGCTTCAAGGACTGATGGGCTGGATAAGCCTGCACATATGTAATTTGCCCATATGCTCATAGAAATGGCCTTTAATATTGTTTTTAACTGCATTTGATTAGGTTTGCTGTGGCCAAGTAGCTCATAAACGCGGGAGCCACATGCTGTTTCCTTCTGGGAACTTCCTGAAATGGGGAGTTTCTATTTCTCTTCCCCTGCTGGTCCCTCCCTATGTGATTGGGGTTGGGCACTTGTGGATCTGTAAGGGGATGCTCATGACGCAGGGGGAATTCAATATGAGGGCGGGCCTAGGGCTTCTGTTCAGGGGTGGTGTGGAGGAGTATGGGATTACACTTCCCCAGTACAGTGTTCTGTCTTTCCCAGTGAAGCCTCTGGTTTAGAAGCAGCATATTCTAGGGACAAGAGTGCGAGACCCAGGCTGGAATTGTAGCCACTTACTATTTAGATTACATAAGGCAAGGACCAAGTTACCCAGAACAGATTCCCTTTTCAGATTCCGCCTTAGAATCATCTGTAAAAGGAGACAGTTGGACTTGATGGTCACCCCAATGTCTCTGATCCTATTGACTTCTTCCAGTTACATGCTATTTTCTATATCTTGATTTTTACAACAACCCTTTGTGATGGATAGTACAAGTATAATCAACCTCATTTTATGGGGTGAATCAGAGTGTTTAGGGTCATTTGGTTAGTAACAGCACAGCCTAGGTACCTAGATACCCAGACTCTCAAGTCTAGTACCTTCTTGACTGCACATGCTGGCTTGACCACCTAGTGTGTGCATGCATATTCTCTTTCTCTTTTTGTAAACCCCTTACCTTCCATTTTAGTTCAATACTGTGTTCCAAGGCAGAAGAGTGGTAAGGGCTAGGCAATGGGGCTTAAGTGACTTGCCCAAGGTCACACAGCTGGGAAGTGGCTGAGACCCGATTTGAAACCAGGATCTCCTGCCCCCATGCATGTATATTCTTGAAATTGACTTTCTTCTTCATAGTGTTTTATGAACCACATTTTATAAAGCAGAAAGGGACTAATGGGCTTCTCATTTGATGACACTTTTTATAAGTTAATACCTTTCAGTTGAAAGAAGTCTTTGGGACAGGTGGAAGGACCATCTTTGTAAATCTCACTGATTAAAATGTTGTATAGTTGCTTGTGGTGCCCATTAGAAATTTGGTTACCCAGGACAGATTCTTGCTGCTTCTTCCTTCCTCTCCACCCAGTTGGCTCTCCAGGCTTTGGACCCTGGGAAACTTGAGTCAAACTACCAACTTGCTGCAGCTTGGGCTTGCATTGCCACTGCAGTCACCATCACCATCATTGCTGTGGAAAGGAAACGTGCCTTAGGCCTTTTTTTTTTCCTTTCACACTTGGGTTTCCTTATGGCTCAGTTGCTTGTGTGTTCCCAAGTTTGGAGCGTTAGCTATTCCTCCTCCTCCTTTGGCAGAGGCACATTTATGATTTTTAGTGGCTCATCACCAGCAGCTGAGATGTTCTGTGTACTCTTCTTCCCTGCCTACCCCCACCCCCAGTCCTAACTTTGTCAGTTCTCAACTGATCTAATTCACTTGTTTATAGACATCTCTGTTAATGAGAACATTGGTGTTTTCTCTGGGCCAGTGGGAAGATCCAACACAGACATGCCTTGGTAGTGAGTTTTAGGGATCAGCAAGATGTCAGTCATTCAAAAAAACAAAAGGGGATGAGAGCTAACCTAGAGATGGGAGAGGTTCTAGGTTTGAGTTTTACCTCAAATACTTCTTGGCTGTGTGACCCTAGGCAAGTGACTTAACCCCAGTTGCTTACTGCTTTGCTGCCTCAGAATTGATACAATGGGAAACTTTTTTTTAAACAATTTTACTGGCTTGAACTTAACTTTCTTGCCACATTTTTTCTTATACAGGTATTAAAAGGGTGAATATTGCATGTAGCATTCATTAAATGCAGATAAAAAATAACAAAAAAAAAGGTGAGGGAACAGTGATCCCTTCACTGAAGCCTATCCCTGGCAGTTCGTTTATGGACACTCACTCTTAAATACGTGAAGTTACAGCAGTTCCTTTCAGGGTATGAATATGCTTGAGCCCAGCTGTTTCTCCTAAAATGACTCACGCTTCATGTTCTTTGGCTTTAAGAAGAACTCTCCATTGCCATGTGGTAGAGAATTTAAGGGTGCATCTTTCAGAGAACATAGACCTTCCAATATTCTCTCTTGTCAGGTACTTTCCCCCCACTTCTATCTCTGGGATAGGCCTTGTTCTCTATCCTTTGCTGTTTATGAGGAGTATAGATCCCTCAAGATAGAAATGCTGGGAACTGGTTGTTTGTTATCCCAGATATCAGGTATATATGTATATGCTTTTTGGTTTGATGAATTTCCCCAAAGATAAATTTCACAGGTTCTTCAGACACTGATGGGGAAATAGGTAGGATTGTCCTGAATCATCCAGTGCTGATTCTGCCTCCTCAAACTTCTCCCTAAACCTTAGGAATTTGGGAACCAAGTTGTAAAGTTGGCTGTTTAAATGGTTCTGGATCCAGGTAGGCTAGTTTCCCATTAAAACACCTGCATTTCCTCCATTTCCTTCAGTAGCCCTTAGGAGATACCAGTTAATTTAGCCTGTTTCTGAAGAAATTGTTAAAACTTAGTACTCATTGAGAAGTTGTCATTGAGACTGATGGAGCAATATTTTGGAGTTCTTTATATGAGCTTCTAATTGAGTTAAGAAAGACTGGGAGATTCTCATATCCAGGATCTCTCCTCATCATCATTCCAGGGGTTTGTTCATGATTTGTGTTTAATGAATAGAACAGAGTTTACCTTATAGCTGTCCTATGTCCCAAATGGCACAGTCTTTTTCATTAATCAGTAAGCATTTCTTAATCACTGTATTCCAGGCACTGTGCTATAAGAGCATAGTGAAGAAAGTAGTTGTTACTCTCAGGGAGGATATATTCTAACAGGGGAGATAAATATTACATGTGTAAAGGATATACAGAATAAATATAAAGAGAATTAAAATAAATACTAGGTAGGGAAGGAGTACTAGTAGTTGGTGGGGGAGGGATCAGGAAAGACTTGGTATAGAAGGTGATGTTTGAGTATTCCTTCTTGAAGGAAGGGAGGGATTCTTTGAGCCAGAAGTGGAGAAGAGGCAGGGTGGAGTGTGTTCCAGGCATTCACATGGCCAGTGCAAATACATAGAGGGGGTGGAACTTGGAAGGCCTTTTCTGAGAAATGGAGAAAAGCTGGATTGTAGAGTATAGAAGTGGGTAATAATATATAGTGAGACTAGAAAAAAGATAGAATGGGGCCAGGTGAAAAACTTTAAAAAGCTAAACGGAGGCCTTTTACTTCATCCCAATGGCAAAAGGAAGTCACTGATCTTTATTGAGTAGCAGAGTTCCATGAGCAGATCTGTGTTTCAGTAAAATCACTTTGGCAGCTGTATGGAGTGACTCGAGGGGGGAGATTTGAAACAGGGAGAAATTAAGAATTAGGAGTCTTTCAGTCAGTTAGGCAGATGAGGGGGTCTTGTTAGTAGAGAAAGAGAGACTAGTAGGAAATGTTGGGGAGGGAGCAAGAGTCAGCAACTGATTGGATTATGTAGGGTGGAAAGGAGTGAGAAGAATTGAAGATGATGTTAAGATTATAAACCTGAGAGATGGGAAGATGATGTCTTCTACAGCAAAAAAGAAGTTGGTAAGTGTTGGGTTTGGTGAGGAAAAAGAAGTATTTTGTAGTGAATACATTGAGTTTGAGAAGTCTTCAGGATATCCAGTTCGAAATTACCATAGGCAGTTGATGGTGGATTGAGACTGGATCTATGTAGAACTCTAATCTATAGATTATTCCATATTAGAGGTAATAATTAAACCCATGGGAGCAGATATGGTCAGTTAAAAGACAAGGGAAGAGAGCTCTGGACAGTCTTGGGGAAACCCCCTTTCAGAGAACATATTAAGAGCTAGCTAAAGATACTGAGAAGGAATTATCAGACAGGTAAGAGAACCAGAAGAGTCCTCATGAAAAACTATTGAGGAAAGATCATCCAGGAGGAAAGGATGATCAGTAGTGTCACGTAGGTTGAGAAGGATAAGGCTTAAGAAAAGACCATCAGATTTGGCCATTAAGAAATGGTTGGTAATTTTGGAGAGATCTGTTTCAGTATGTGATGAGATCATAAACCAGATTACAGGGACTAGGAATGATTGAAAGTAAAAAAGTGCAGACAGTGAATAGAGAACGCTTTTTCTAGGATTTTTTTTTGGGGGGGGGACAGGTGGCACTATAAGACGATAGCATAAGGGAACTTAGAATTTTATAGTAGAGGAACCTACATTTTAGGGTGAGGATTATGGAGAGGAGACATCCTTTGTGTAATGTGAGCCAGGAGAGGCCATATGGGAGAAGCCTGGGAGGTTTTCTGGAGGAGGTAAAGAAAGTTCAACAAGCACTGATAACTAGAAGCTACCATCCCTCTACCTGCTAGACAGAGGATACAACACCCAATCAAGACTGTTTCCTAAGAGACTTGGAGTGAAACATGCTCACACAGATGATTAACTATAGAGCAGAGGTGGAGGGGCTGGGCACTAACCATTGTGGGGAAGTTGTGAAGGGCCTTATTCCTGACCCAGAGGACAGCCTGAAAATCAGTGCTTCAGTTGGAGTCAGATAGGGAAGGAGTGCCAAACAGGAGCTTGTGTTTTATCTTAGAAGCAGTGGGGAGCATTATTGAGCAGGGCAGAGCATTGTCAGACTTGGACTTTAAGGGTATTTCTTTGGTAACAGGCAGGCAGCACTTAGAAAGCACACACTAGGTGCCCAAAGCTCATGAAGGAAAGGCAATAGGGGGCAGCTGAGTGGCTCTGTGGATTGAGAGCCAGGCCTAGAGACAGGAGGTCCTGGGTTCAAATTTGGTCTCAGACACTTCCCAGTTGTGTGATCCTGGGCAAGTCACTTGACCCCTATTGCCTAGCCCTTACTGCTTCTCTGCCTTGGAACCAGTAAACAGTATTGATTCTAAGATGGAAGGTAAGGGTGAAGGAAGGAAGGGAAAAGAGACCTCTTTGGGAGCCGAGTCAGGCAAACTCAAGACGGGAGAAATGGGGATGATCGATCCCCATTGCTAGAGGGAAGGCACTAGCATAGGGGGATCAAGAAAAGCTTCTCCTTGATGGAACTTCATGTGAGATGTGAAAGGAGCTAGGGAAACTAGGAGGAAAGGAAGTTGAGATGGAGTGATCTTGTTTGAGGATGCAACACTGAGAACTTCATATTCTATCCTAGAGGTGATAGGAAATAACTGGAGCTTTATTGAATGTGGTGGGGGTGACATGATCAGACCTTGTGCTTTAGGAAGATTAACTTGAGGGCTGAGTAGAGGAAGGACTGAAGTAAGGAGAGACAGGCAGGGAGACCAGCAGGGGACTATTGCAATAGTTCAGGCTTGAGGTTAAAAGTGGAATAGAGATATACAGTAACAGAAATATCATACAGTAATCAGCTGTGGACTAAACCATTATCAGCAAAGTGAGTCTCCAAGATAACTGCAAGGGACTCATGAAGAAAAAGATATCCACAGCCCAAGGAACTTCTGGAGTCTGAGAGCAGATCAGAGCATGCCATCTTCCTCAGTTCCTTCAGGAGATTTCTACTGTTTGTGAGATGTATCGGCTATCATAACATGAGCAATGCACAAGTATGCACTGAGGGGGTTAAGGAGGGGGAAAAAAGTGGAGTAGATAGAAGAGGCATCTACTAGAGATTCAAAGACAAAAGGAAGGTTCCCTGCAAAGAATCATATACTTTCTTTCACCAATTAGAAGGCTGCTGTAGTTCCAAGTGAGAGGGTATGAGGTCCTAGCCCAAGTTTGGTTATTTCGGTATGAGTGGAGAGGAGATGAGTGTAAAAGACACCTGGGAGATAGAATGCACAAGATTAGGCAATTGTTTGGATGTGGATAGGTGAGAGTGAAGAAAGGGGTGGGTATGTGCATAAGGGAAATAAACTTGGTCCTGTTTTGGAATTTGAATCTGGTATATCCAAATAGAGAGATGTGAGGCAGGCAGATGGAAATGTGGCTAGACACAAGCTAGACAAGAGGATGATTTGAGAGTCATCCATACAGATGATAATTGAACTCATGAACTGATTAGGTGGCCAAGAGAAGAGAAAGGAGAGAGAGAGATGTCTCAGGACTAGGCTCTGAGGTATAGAGGCACTGGACCTGGTAGGGATGGACTTGAATGTTGATTCAGCGAAGGAAACTGAAAAAAAGAGCAATCAGGTAGGAGAACCTTGAAGAAAAGCAATGATTTTAGTAGATGAGATAAAAGGATATGTGCATGGTAGCCAACTTTCCTTCTAAGAGCTCTTAGAACTCATATATGACCTTGCCTGTAAAGGAGAGGGCAGGAAAAAATGTTAAATGTTTAAAATATTTTTTAACTACAGTCTTTTATCCTATCACCTTCATTTTCAGCTATTTCTCCCCTCTCCCTACTTAGCCATCTTTATAATAATATAAGAAAGAAAATATAGAAAAACTAGGCAGAATATTGCCCAATTTTTTTCAAATGAGAAAATTGAAGGCCTCCAAACCAGTTGTCTGCTCTTATTCTGCAGAACCCCCTCTAGAGCCCAAATTGTCTTTTCAGCCAAGACTGGCCTGCCTGCTGAGAGGTAAGGTGGAGCATTCTAACCCAGGGCTCAAATACCTTCTTTGAAGGTTTATAGCCGTAGGCCATTGGTAGTCTTCCTCTTGCAGATAATTAGATGAAGTCCCAAAGCTCCTGCCCATACCTGGGATGGGACTTCTTTTTTTAACCCAAGTTTGGGTGTCCTATTTTTGTTTCCCAGATCAGGAGATTGGCTTTGTAGGAGTAAAATAAATAGTTTTGCAATCACTTCATGGTACAGGGGGAAAGGCACTGGTTTGGGAACCAGGAAACCTCATTTCTCAACTTGGTTCTGATACTAAGCGGCTATGTGACCTTCTCTGGGCCCTTCTAAAATGAAGAAGCCTTCTGTCCTGTGTGATGGTTTATGTTTATAAAGGACTTTGTTTTATACAGCACTTCCTTTGAAATATCCTTGTGTGAGGCCTTCCTGCTCTGACATGCCTGTTCTGTGATCCCATATACATATTGGATGCAGCAGGAGCATAGTGGGGCTCCCTATCTTCCATTCCTTTCACCTTGTAGGCAGCTGGTCCAGGCCAGCTAATAGCTGTGTCCACACTCCCAAGAATTTGATAAAGACTGAAGAGATTCCCTGGGTAGAATGGATAGTCTGACTTATAGGTAACCAGGAAACTATTGTAGTAAAGCGACTCTGGAAGAGGCCTCTAAAAAAGCCCTGACTACATAGCTGTGTTGTCACCTCACTTGTTCTACTTGGTTTGAATACTGGGTCCTGTATTAAAAATCCCCTTGGCAGGAGAGATCTCAGCTTGTGAGCTTTGGGCACCATGCTGGGCATGAGGACAGATGTCAGAAAGTAAGGCCAGGCTCCTCCTCTCAATGAGTTTACAGTCTAAGAGGAGTGATTAGATGCTATTATAACATTTTCTGATTTGCATAATATTTAAACATATAGGACCAGTATGTGGGACTGGCGGGTGAGAGGAGGCATATATGGCTGGGGGAGCTGGGGAACCTTCAAAGTTACAGGGAAGAGCATGAGCCACAATGCAGAGGCAGTGAAGCCCTGACTGTTAGAAGATGAGGCTGGCCACTAGCTCCATGTGGCTAGAATTTATTGAAAGAACATAAAAAGCAATGGAATGGGAGAAGAGGAGGCTGGGTTGGGCAAGATGCCTCAAAAAATTTCATAGTAAAAGACTTCTAACAAGCCTCTCCCCCCAAAAAAACCCTTTGGAAGAGAAAGAGGGTTTTAATTGTCCGTGAATGGGTTTAAAAAGAGCCTCCCATGTAGTGCTATCAAACCACCTCTTGAGTGTGAGTTAGTCAAGAGATCTGGGATTCAAGTTTGGGTTAAAATGGAGTCAATTTTTCCCGTATTTATCCTGAACAAGATCTTCCCCCTAAATCCAAATGGATTTGAACTTGAACTTCTTAGTATATAAAGGGTTGGTTTTAAAGATGACATCAGATAGCAGTTAATTTCCTTATCATTGATGTCTATGAAATAATAGATCAAATCAGATTTCCTATTGTAGGGTCCTTAGGTGCCTTTTTATATCACATTTTTCCCACCCAGCATATGAGGGCCTCCCTCCTTCAGAGGTGATCCAGGATGGAACTGTGGCATATCTAAATCAGATCTGAATCCTGGGTAACCTTTCACAATAGATACAGATCACCCCAATTGTGTCCTAGGAATCTTTGATTCAACTATGTAAGAGTTGGTCTTGGTAGGATTTGTGCGCTATTCAGTGTCTTTGGAGTCAGGGCTCTTCAAGCATCATATTGACAGAGGACTTGCCTATGCTCCCTTTAATCCAAATAGATCCTTCCTTTCTAGCATCATCATTATCATCATCATCACAGCTAGCACTTGTATAGCTTTTTGTTTGTATAGGTTTGTAAATCACTTTACAAATACCATTTCATTCTGATCTTATGACAATTCTGGGAATTAGAAGTTATGATCCCTATCTTATAAATGAGGAAACTGAGACAGGCAAAGAGTAAGTGAATCTGCCCAGGGTCACACAGCTACTAAGTCTCCTGAGGCTAAATTTGAACTCAAGTCTTCCTGACTTCAGCTCCAGCTTCAGTACTACATCACCCAGCTGGATGAAAGTGAGGAAAAACCACTCTTAACAGTCAAAGTGAATTCTGTGTTTTGGACATATTTGCTTTGCCATGTAGGGATCAAACTGCGTACTGGACAAATGACATAATAGCATCCTTGGGTGACTGAGATTTTTTCAGTTGACAGGTACCTCATAACTTGTTCTGTATATCACAAACCTCACTTCTTCTAGGCCTGAAGTTTGAGCTGAAATATCTTATGTCAAGAGTGGACCAGTTTTATCTAAAGTACCCTGTTCTAGGATGTGCTGGAAAAAGTAAGAGGACCCAGGGTCCAGCTCTGTCTCTGTCCTTTAGCAGATGTGTGACCTTTTAGACAAGTAATCAATCATGGAATCTAGGCAATCAATCAATCATGTTGCTGTGTGAAGGGAGGCAGCTCTTGAGATGCTTTTACTTCCATGGCTTCCCACATGTATCATGGTGAGGGGATGGGAGGGGATCTCCCTGCCTTAAGTCTTCTTCCTCTCCAACCTGCCCACATCAGCCAACGTAATAGTCCTGGAGCACAGGCTGACTAAGCCATTTCCTTCCTTATTCAGTACACTCTCCTTATTTCTTGTAGGGTGGTATAAAGACACTTCGGTTCAAGATCTTCACAACCTGACTTCAACCTACCTTTTTGATCTTATTATATATTATTTCCTTTCACTTGCTCTTAGAGTCCAATTGAACTGGCTTTGCTATTTCCATTCTCATTCATTCTCTCCTCTCGTGCCTCTTTTTCTCCTATCTTTGTCCCCTCCATCTGCCTCTTTCTCAATCTCCCATCTCTGCCTCTCCCTTGCACTGGCTGTCCCTCATGCTTGGGATGCCCTCCTCCCTTCCATCTCTTAGAATCTCTGCTTTCCTTTGAAGTTCAACTTAAGTGCCATGCTCTCTTACATGAAGCTTTTCTTGTTTTCTTTCCCCAACCCCCAGCTGCTTGCTAGTGCCTTGCCTCCTTTCAGATTATCTTGTATTTATTTCATATGTATTCTTCATACGTGTATATATACATGTTGTTTTCCTTGATAAAATATAAGCTTCCTGAGGGTAGAGTTATTTTATTTTTATCTTTAAATTCCCTAGCACAGGGCCTGGTTACACAGTCAGTGCTTAATAAAGGCTTACCCACTGACATATGCAAAGCATTTTTTAACCTTAGTACTATCTATGGCTCTCATCATTTTTAGATAGAAAGTCACATATTACTAATGAAGTACAAATGACTGTATGGTGCCTCAGACTCTTTTTCAGTACTTCAGATAAATTATCCTCGGGCATTTCTTCTCACTCAATTTGGGGTGAAAGTTGGATCACCCACTTGCCAAAACAAACATATTTTTATGAGGACTAGAAAGCCTGATTTAGCTTTTTATATCAGTGAAGAAGGGTGTAAGCGAATCATTAATTCACATCAGAAGGCAAAGCAAGGATATTTCTCCAATTACAGATATTAATATTAAAATTTTCTCCTTACATCTCATTGTGGAGTGGATTCGACTCTAACTTCTGTTGGTTGAAGAGTAAACTCTGTCAGGTCCTGCAAAAGCATTTAGAAAGTACCTATCTTGTGTGAAGGACTGGGCTGATCCACCCAGGGAGGGCTAGCAAAAAGAAAAGAAAGGATTATCGGGAGGGACATAGGGAGTAGCAACTTATAAAACCATCTGGAGAGATAAGGAAAATTTGTGAAGTTGCTAGAGTAAGACTTATCAGAAATAACTATGAGGATGATGGTTGAAGCAGAAAATGTGTTTTCTTGATCTTTTTGGGAAGCTGAGTGAGAGATGTCACACTAGCTGGGATAGCTTCTCTTCCTTATAATTACTACTAATAAAATGTCCATTGAACTTTTTCCAGCTTATGAAGCACTTAAAAAAAAAACCAACAACTTTGTGAGGAGTATGGTGGTAGTGGTACCATTTTGTAGTGAGAAAACTTGAGGCTCCAAAAATGAAATAACCTGACAAGTGCCAAACAGCCATGTGTCAACAGAAGCAGGACTCAAAACCTGGTCCCAGATACCCAGTTTGGTGTTATTTCTCTTTTATCTGTTCATGAAGCAGAGGACTCTGAGACTGGGCAGGAGTATCTAGCTACAGCACTTGGGTAAAGTTTTTTTTTTTTAAACCCTTACCTTCCGTCTTGGAGTCAATACTGTGTATTGGCTCCAAGGCAGAAGAGTGGTAAGGGCTAGGCAATGGGGGTCAAGTGACTTGCCCAGGGTCACACAGCTAGGAAGTGGCTAAGGCCAGATTTGAACCTAGGACCTCCCGTCTCTAGGACTGGCTCTCAATCCACTGAGCTACCCAGCTGCCCCCGGGTAAAGTTTTTTAAACATATTTTTGGTTATATTGAAATGGACAAAACTCAACATTTTTTTTTACTATTTCTATATAAGAGAAGGAAAAAAGAAGATTGTATATGTAACCACAAATCATTGGGATAAATCTGGATCAATGACTTAAGGTGTTTGTTGTTACCCAGCCCTAGTCTACCAGAGAATTTTCTTTGGTCCATTTTTTTTTTCAGGTCCATGTGATTGTTCTGATTTCATGGACTCAGAGATGGAAGGGACTTAGAGGTCAAGCCCAACTCCCTCATTATGTGATCTGAGAAATTAATTGCTCAAGGTCATAGAACAAGGGAGTAGCAGCATGGGCACTAGACCCTAGGTCTTTTAAGTAGTCCCAGTCAAGTGTTTTTTTGTGGGACCATAGATCACCAAGGGCCATTCCAGTTCTACACCCTATAATCAAATCTCCTTACCCAAATAATGAATCAGTTGAACAATTTCTCCAGCAGATAGACTCAAGAGACATAGGTTCAAATTTCAGATCTAAAGCTCATAAATTGGGTAAACTTGGATAAGTTCGTCTCTTGGTTTCTGCAAGATAGGGAAGATAGGGGGAAGCTGGGTAGCTCAGTGGATTGAGAGCCAGGTCTGGAGACAGGAGGTCCTGGGTTCAAATCTGGTCTCAGACACTTCCCAGTTGTGTGACCCTGGGCAAGTCATTTAACCCCCATTGCCTAGCCCTTACCACTATTCTGCCTTGGAACCAATACTCAGTATTGATTCCAAGATGGAAGGTAAGGATTTAAAAGAAAAAAATAGGGAAGATAATTGTATTTACTATACAACGTTGTTGTGAGAAAAGCATTTTATAAGAAAGCTTAAATCACTCTTGAGATACTATCCAGCCTCTTTAAACATCTTTCCCCTCATCATCCTCACCCCCTATTGGCAGGGAGTTTATTTTGTCTAGAGGCAGCCCACCCCACTTTTAAACACCTTTAATTGTCAGAAAGCTTTCCTCATACTGAATCAAAATTTCTTTCCTTGTAATTTGTACCCATTACTATTAGTTTTACCCTGTGGGGCCAAGCAGAACTTGTCCAGTTCACTATGCCATATGATCCTGGGATGGGGAGATGGCCTTATCCCACCCCACCCCACCTTTCTTTTTACCTTTTGGTGTTGTTGTATTGAATACATATGGACCTCAGTAGATTTATTAAAATCCAAAGTAGTAGCTATTTGTTCATGGCCCTTTCAGAGAAGTTTGGTCTCTTGTGAAGATTCTCACCTTGAGCTGGGAGAACTGAGTAGCTAGAGTTGAAGTACTTGTCCTGTTACCAGTAAATGCATAGAAGAGCCTTGCTGGGTGTTTCTTGCCTCTTCTTTGTTCCCACTCTTCAACCCTTAGAAGACTTGATGCTATACTTGGGAACCAATTTAAAATAAAGTTTTGGAATCCGGTTGCCCTAACAAGTTGAAAACCCAGAGTTTTGTATTCCTTCCCAGTGATCTTGAATTTGCCTTTCTACTGTGACTCTTATTTATTTATTTGGGGGGGGGGAATTTGGGGATCAGAATACCATAGTCAGAACTGTCCTGAAATTTGGTCTGAGAGAAAATAAAAGGCTGCCAAATACCCTTGTCCATCTTGACACAAGTATCCATGTGCTTCCCTCAGACAATTCAAGCTAAAATATGCCCTTGTAGACTGATAATGGAAGATCATAGTCCTGCCCCATCACTTTATAGATGGGGATTTGACTTGTCCAAGATCATAGAGCAAAGTCAAAGCAGAGTTTGGATCACAGTCCAATCCTTGGGATAGCCTACGACTCTATAATACTACTTTATATTTCACTTGGGCTCTTCTCATTTTAATGTAAGTTCTATGTTTGGCAATTCTCTCTCTTATTAGAGTGTCAGACTCTTGAAGACAAAGCCTGAGTCTTTTTCATCTTCATTTATTCCACAATGCCTAGCTAGCTCTGTGTGTTGCATAGAGGCTTTCTGTTATATTGCCAAGATTAATGGACATAGGTTACTAACTTGGGATTTTGATTCTATCTTCAATATTGGTTTTGCAGTTATAGGCAAATGTCTTAATTGCTCTGTGCCTCAGTCATATAGAAAACAGGAAAAATGATCCCAGGACTTCCAGACTCACAAAGTTATATGGTTCACAGGATCACAAGACTCTTCCCTACACTCTTAAGCACTGTAAAAGTGGAAGTTGTTTGTTTGGACAGAGTAGATGCCTTAATACTTCGAGAATGAATTCATGTCATGAATGGAACCAAATTCAATTCAGTAAACATTAAGGGCAGGGGGCAGCTGGGTAGCTCAGTGTGTTGAGAGCTAGGCCTAGAGAAGGGAGGTCCTAGGTTCAAATCTGACCTCAGACACTTCCTAGTTGTGTGACCCTGGGCAAGTCACTTGACCCCCATTGCCAAGGAGGAAAAAATGCCAGTTCCCTGCCCTCTTAAGGGGGTATGTGGCATGTATACAAGTTACATGTTACAAGGATGCTCACTATTACTGCCAGGATCAAATATAAAATCATCTGTGTGGTTTCTGGAGTCCTTTGTAACTTGGCCCATTCTTCCCTTTCCAGTCTTCTCCTCCTTCTTCTCCATCTACTCTGTGCTCCAGTGGCATTGGCTTTTTGGCTCTTCTTCATCTCTAAGCTCCAGGTGTTTTCACTTACCTGCTCCTCGTGCCTTCAGGTCTTAGCTGAAATCCTATCTTCTACAATCAGCCTTTCCCTATCCCTTTTAATGTTAGTGCCTTCCTTCTGAGGTTATCTCTCATCTTTCTTACAAGCATCTGACTTGTACATAGTGTTTACATGCTGTCTTTCCCATCAAACTAAGTCCCTGGAGAACAGGGACTTTGTTTCTGCCTTTCCTTGCTTCCCCAGTACTAGGGAGGGAGGGAGGTGGAGAGAGAAGAGACAGAGATGAGAGAGGTTGGGGAAAAGAGGTATTTTCATCACAAGGATAAAGAAGGAAGGAGATTTCTGGCATGGAGTACATCCCTGTGCAATAGAAAGGGGAAACTGATGGATAAAATTGAAGAACAGTTGGGTTGGAACACAGGGAAGGGAAAGGTTTCTGAAATTGGGCAAGCTTGGTTGGAGCCAAACTTGAATGCCAGGCTAAGTGAAGAGTGTGCTTTTTATCTCAGAAGCAATAGAGAACCACCCAGTTTTTGAGCAAGGTGATGACATGGGCATATCCATAGACTTCAATGATTTGGGCATTTGTATTAATGAGAAATTGAATGAGGAGACCATAGACCATTTCGGCTATTATAAGTAGTGCAGACGAGAAGATGAGAGCCTGGAATGGGTATAGTGATAAGTGATGGGGAAGAAAGACAGATTCAAGTTATATTCTGAATGAAGGTAGGACTAAGAGGCCTTGGCACACACCTCCTTTTCTGTTTCTTCAGACTATCAGACTAAGATTTCCCTACCAGATGTATACTCTCTGAGATTGGAGACGGTAAGCAGAGCCTTATGGTTTGATTCTGAATAGAGATGGTGAATGGTGCAAATGCCCAGCTCTAGAAAGAGCTACTTGGAGGCTAGTTTTTATACTTCTTCAAATGGGAAATATACAGCTAGGGATTTGCAGTATGTATATCACCTGGGCAGGCAGTACCAAATCCCATCACTATCTTGGGTGAACTGGAAAGAATTTCTGGCTGTTCCAATTAAGAGCCAGAGTTTCTATAATTCTATAGAGTTCCTCTGGATAGTCATAATTGATAGCTATTATGAAAAATTGGAGATTGAGGAGCATCTTTAGTTTTAATGGGACTGTTGGGTCTCCAGGACTACCTTTCAACACATTTGTGTCTAGTTACAAAGGTGAAATTGGACATGTTGGAGTGTCAGCTGTAGGTATTCTGGGGGTGGAGCGGTGGTCTAGGGAAATAACTTGTAGATGTTAGCTTCCCGTCACCTCCCCCTAGAACTGAAACATCTGCTCCAATGCCTCCCTTTCCTTTCATGATAAGAATTAAGGCCAAGATTGACTGACCTTCTAGTAGTCTTTCATTACATTCAATCCTTTAAACAAAACAAATGACTCAAGACATTGCTGAGCTACCTTGACATGTCTTCAGAAATAACAGACATCTCAGACCATTATTTTACCTGAATCTTCATGACAGTTCTGTGAGGCAGGTAGTGGAGGTGATAGCAGATTTTATAGGCTCACACATAGAGAAATTACTTCCCCTAGGTCACAATGCTAACAAGTAACATTCAGCATGGGAAAGAAGTTCTGAAGTACAGGCCAGTGGTCAAAGGGCTTTAAATATTTTAAAGTCTTAATTTGTTGTCATGATTCAATAGCAAACTGATGGGGTCCTACATTTGGTTGAGCTCAATAAATATTTTATTAAACATTATTATATGTGCAGAATCCTAGGTGTCATACAAAGATAAGAAACAACAGTATTGTTTTCATGAAGTTTACTCTAAGAGAATACATCATTCTAATACAAATAGCATGAGGAAAGTAAATAACTGTGGTTTATGTTAGTACTCTTAAGGTGCAAAGCTCCCATCTACATTATTTCATTTGATCTTAACCAATCCCATTTTATAGAAGAGAAGATTGAGATTGCAAGCTTTGCCTATCCAGCTTGACATAGTTAAAGCATAGATCTGTCCATGCCACTCCATAGATCAGTGTTTGCCATTGGCTCCCTTTTGCCTCTATACTAAAATGCTTCCTCTGGTTTAAAAAGTCCAGCATTACCTGGCTCCAGGTTACCTTTATGAAGAAGCTTCAGGGAAACTGAGACAAAAATTAAACTACCCCATTTTTAAGGAAGGAAACAACATGGATACAGATACTTTCGCACACATATACACACAAGTTAATACAAAATATATACAAAGTGAATACAGAGTTATTAGGAGGGGGAAGTTGGGTGGTTCAGTGGATGGAGAGCCAGACCTAGAGATATAGGGGGTCCTGTGTTCAAATTTGGCCTCAGACACTTCATGACCCTGAGCAAGATACTCAACCCCCATTGCCTAGCCCTTACCACTCTTCTACCTTGGAATCAATATACAGTATTTGTTCTAAGATGGAAGGTGAGGGCTAAAAAAAGTAGTTTGGAGGGGGTCATTTAGAAAAGGCCTCCGGTAGGGGTGGCCCCAGGGCCTAGTTTAGAAGGGACCTAAGCAGTGTACCAAGGCCGAGATTAAAAAAAAAGGAGCATTAGGGTTATGGTGTAAAAGGGGCAGTGAATAGACTAGTTGGGTAGGAAGGCAGAAGGGGTTGAAGGTGGTCTTTTATTAAGGTGACCTGAAGCCCAAATACCAAACTGAGGAGTTTGTAGTTGATCCTAAAGGCCACAAGAAGGGGGAGGGGGGACTTTCTGAGCAGGGGAATGGCATTTTCAGAGAATATCAGTGTTGGGAGCCATGATGTGAGGACATTTGAAAAGGGGAAAGGCTTGAGGCAGGAAGTTCAATCAGAAGACCACATGCACTTGTCTAGGAGAGAGGGGATGTTAAAATCAAGCATGGTGAGAGATCTGGGTTTGGGATCTGAGGAGACTCAGGCCTCAAATCACATTTATTCACTCAACAAGTTTTTGTTAAATGCCTCTTAGGTTGCCAAGCACAGCATTGTATTTTAAGGGATTCAAAGGCAAAAACAGACCATGAGAGATATGTGAGCAAATTAGAGAAGGACACTTTGGGGGAAGAAGAATCAGGAAAAGACTTGGGGTTTGAGAGGATTCCCAGTATAGGGAACATCAGGAGCAAAACCACAGACAGAATAGTGATGGACTAGTAGGGAAGAGAGCCAGTAATTGTCTAGTATGGTCTATGTGGAGTGCAGAAGTTATTAGCATGAGAGAGTTGGGAGACAGACAAAAAGACAGGTCACTAGTGCATTAGAAAGAAAAGGGGATCAGTAGTGAATCAGGGGACTCTTGGCTGTACCCTGGAGTTCCACCTTAAATTGGGGGGGTTGAGACTTCCCCCCTTTCTCACATACACACACCCCTTTCTCATCTTCCTTAGGGTGGTCACATGGGAGGTGGCATACTGTACTTTTTCCTGTGGATACCCTCTGCCACCCTCTGGGACTGCCTTCTCTCACTGAGGTACAGGTAAGTGGAGTCGACTGCCTGGCTCTGCCTGTTTCAGGCCCTTTGCCTCAAAGAATATTTGGTATCAGAACTTATGGTGACATCTCTGTACCATCACCCCCAAATGGAATTTGTCATATGTATCCATTCCTAGGGTAGACTGTAGAGGCCTGCTTGGCAGGATTTTTAGGTTACTGATGAGTAGTACCTAGGAGGACAATGCAAAAGAAATTTTGTAATTAATCATGAAAAACTTGGACAAAATTGCAATTGTACATAGGGACATCTATTTTCAAGCCTATTCAGTATGTTAAAGAACTTGAAAAACTAGGTCAAAGAAAGGGAAGATTGGAGACAGTGTTGCTCTTGCTAAAAGTAGCAATGTACCTTTCCCTCCACCCCCAACCCCCTACCTTCTACCCTCTGTATGAAATCCACTGCTTTCCTCTCTAGAATCTGTTCCTTGTGTTCATAGCCACTTATGCCTGTGTTTGTAGTAGAATCACATAAAGTCCATACTCGGCCTATCTCCAGCTTCATAATTTTCTAGTCTTTAAGGATGCCATCTCACAAACACTTGTTGGCATCTCTTATGCATGAGGCATTGTGCTCTCTTCACTGCTGGAGTGTGGTCCATTCCATCATCGAATCTAGTAAAGGGACAGGACATCTACACAATGAGCAGTATTGCGTAATAATACACGACACCACATAAGTTACATGTGGAGTTACATTAGAGAATTGCAAAACATTACTGTGCATTAAGCTTCAAGGTAGAAGAAGGTTATTACAGTCCTGGGGGTGGCAGGGAAAGAAAACTTCCAGGGACAATGGCAAAAGTTGAACTTTATAGATGAAGAAAGGTGGCAGACATTCCAGGCCTCCCTCCCCCTTTTCCTATTCCAGAATTCCATCTACTCTTTGTACTTGTTTCCTTGTACTTGAAGGAATACTTCTTTAAGGGCAAAGCTCCTTCTGTTTTTATATGTCCAGAGCCTTAGCACAGAACCTGTCACATAGTAAGTGCTTAGTAACTGTTTGGTGCATCAGCTGTAAGCATATGATTATTTAATGGAATTTAACTTAGAGAGATAATTTAGTCTAGCAGTTCTTAACCTTTTTGATGTCATGAACCCATTCTCAGAATAATATTTTAAATGTATAAAATAAGATTACAAAAAAAATTCATATTTTAAGCCTACAAACCACAACTTAAATGTGATCTAGTCCAACTCCATTTTGTAGAGAAAGTTCAAAAAGGTAAAGCCATTTGTCCAAGGTCATACTGTTGGTGGAAGAAGAGGAACTAATTCTTCATGGGGATCCTAGATCCAAAACTCTATTACAAAATACTGTGGTACCATATGTACTCCTAGATTAATCACTTTCACATATCCTTGGAAGCCTTAAGATATTCTAGAGGGAAAAAATCTTTCTTTTGTGGGCAGATCCTGGGGGGGTGGGGGTGGGGGAGGCAAGTTTCACAGTGATGCTCACCTGTCCACAGTCCTATAGTGTAAGGAATGAAATATCAAGGACCTGGCTGCTAACAGTCATATTCTCTTTAGTCTAATTTCCTAATTTTTACAGAGGAGAAACCTCTCCTCCCTCCCCACCCCCCAATTGTGAGACTGTGGAAAGGGAAGAGAGACACAGACAGGGGAAATGGAATCATAAGGCCATCTTACCTTGTGGAACCTAGAAGTTGAGGGGAAAGAGAGAAAAGTCTATCTACTAAGTAATTTACCCCAGGACTCTTCTCCCCCAGCATCTTGGCTCACTGTTGAATATTTCTTGTGCACTCCTCATTCTAACTTGGATTATTGTTATTTGGGTGCATGTCTCATTCCCCAGAGGATCAGGGACCCTGGTTTATTTAGGTCTCATCCTGGCTCCTTTATTCAGCACCATGCTGTGCATTCAGAGGGACCACCTAATAAATAAAGTGTGCTGGGTGAAATTGCCAAGATGGTTGTGACTGACCACATCAGTTTTGTTTGGGTCCTCCCAGAGAGAAGAGAATATAACATCTTCTGAATGGGAATTGAGTGGTCAATCTCTTCCCCCCCCTTTTTTTTTTTTTATCATTTTTGGCTTTTGGGTGTTAAATCTCTAACTCCTTTCTCAGATCTGCCTTTCTATCTGCTAGGGGACTTAATCATAATACTAAGGCTTTTGTTTTTGTTTGTAAGCCTAAACCTTATTTTAGTCTTCAGAACAGACTATGCAGAGGATCTGTGATTTCATCCATTTGGGGAACACCCTCTACTGAGGCAGGTCACAACCTGCCTGGAATCATAATAGCTCAAATGTATATAATGCTTCACCTATGTTATCTCATTCAATCCTCACAACAATCTTGTGGAGCAGGTGCTGTTATTTTTATTTTACAGATGGGGAAATGGAAGCTCAGAGAGTATTATTAACTTGCCTTGTGTCCTTCAAATAGTTAAATATCAGAAGTGGGATTTGAACCTAGGTTTTCCTGACTCCAAACTCTGGCATGCCATTCCCTACCTGGTGTTGCCTTTATGAACAGAATAGGCATTCAAATGTTTACTAATTTGGACAACCATAACCCTACAAGATAATAAGTAGTTTGAGCAGTACATTAATACCCTTAGATAGCATAAGAATTCCCCTTGTATATCAGTTAGACTTCCTCTAGAAACTTTATGGGGAAATACAGCATAAGATGTAGAAGAATTTCAATCTACACTAATGGAGGGGAAGATGTACCCATGGTAATGATCTTACTGGTTTTTAAAGTATCCATATATGTAGTAAGCCTACACTTAACTGAGTGGAGAAAATAGTACAAAATCATCCTTCCAGGGAGCTAACTGGAAGCTACCTTTAGAAGTCATTCTCTCAACCCCTGTCATACAAAGGTATCTGGTCTAAATCATTCATTACTTGAGCTGAGATATACTCAGGCTCTTGAGTAGCTCTAGCTTACTAAAGTGTGCTGGTACAAATCTGGGCAGAAGAGTATGGTGCCTCCTTTGTCATTCTAAAAGTGAGCCCTCTTAGGCCTAGAGATTCTGAATGATTAATTTCCTATCTTTAAATTTCTAGAGGTGGTAAACCTGGGCATTTTGGTTGAGAATGCTTATCTATAATTAAAGAAATGATACATTTCCTTTGTTTTTTTCCTACTGATGGGATTCTGCCTTTTTCTATAAACCCTTTGAAAAGTAGTTAATGAATTTTTATAAACTGAAAAAGCTAGAAGAGACCTTAGCATTCATTTAATCTCATTCATTCATTTTACAGCCGATGAAATTGAGACCCAGAGAGAATGTGACTTCCTCAAGATCCTACGTTCAGTTATTGTCAGAGCCCAGACAAGAATCTGGGCCTTCTGACTGGGTATTTTGACTTCATATAAAGGCCTTTAATTTGCTTTACCTTAAATCTTCTGCACCTCAATTTTCCTTTAAAAATGAGACATTTCAACTGGATGATTGCTAAAGACATTTCAGCTGTAACATTCTCTGTTTTCACAGTTTATATTCTAAAGTCCTTTCCAGATAGAAAATTTGATTCTATACTTGGCACCCTGCATCTTCACTGCTGCTGCCAAATAAGGAATTCCCTCTATAAAGAATTGCAGTTTTGTTTTTGGAACAGATCAGAAATTAGAGAAAATCTATTCACTATATCTTTACCCAAAGGTGAGGTAGATGAAGATGCTAGAGGAGCATGCTCTTTTCAAGGTGGTGAATGACAGCATGGTGAGCTGGTTCCATTTAAGATACTGACCCGAGACATATTCCTGATTTACCTCAAACTGATCAGATGGAAATTTTTGTTTATCATCAGTTAGATAATTCATTAAACTGGTTCTCTGGTTATGCCATTTGATGGCTTATATCCCAGCTGAAGGAAGAAATGCAAACCACCTGCCTGTGGTTTCTGACAGCCTGTTTGGGGTGGGCAGCTGTGCAGTTCTGTTGGAGTTAGAATCAGAATTGGAGTTTGACAGAACTTCTAAGGCCATGTGGTCTAGCCTTTGCCTAACAAGGATTTCTACTAGAGCATATCCAAGTTACCCAGCCTTTTGTTAGGCCATGTCATTGATAATTTTGGTCCTGCCCAGGGTGCTTCCCTTGCTTGGCTTTAATGGAAAAGAAACATTCATTTCAGCCACATCTCTGACTATTAGGCTTGTGTCCCCTGCTTATGTGACTATTTCTCTGAGCCTTGGTGTCCTTAATAAACTAGGGACAATCCTTTTTCTTCCCACCTCAGAGTTGTGAATCGGGCATATCCATAAACCTTCAAGTGCTTTTAGAAATGTTTGTTGCTGCTGTTTTTCTCTATCTCAACCCTATATTTGCCACCTAAATAGCTTTACTGATTTTTCTCACCACTGGAGGGCAAAGCAAAACCTGGTTTTTGGAAGTCTAGACTTTGTTTTCTGTCTGACCAAGGGGTCTCCCTAGAAAGTTGTCCACCCTTTTTGTCAGTCTTATTTTATGTAATATTCCCTATTACTCCATTTCTCATATATTTAACCAAGATTTTAGGTGGTATTTAAATTTGGCTTTTAGCATGGGAGTTGAAGAGAAAGGACTTTAGACTTGGAGCTAAGAGAATTGAACTGGATGAGAGTTCAGCCCCAGCAGGATATACTTGTTCTCAAAAGCCATGGGACTCCTTGGAACCTTGGTTTTGCTAAGCTGTGATTTAGTTATTAATGTTTGTATCACCTACTTCCTCTACAGGATTTCTGAGAGGTATTCATTCTAGAAGTGAGATTTTTTTTGTCATTATGAGGGTTAATTTTCTCTGTCTTTTATCCCTAGTCAAGACTGCATATATTAGAGAATGGATTTAATTCTGAGCATCACAGTTTAGGAAAGACATTGATAAGCTGGAAACCATCAAGAGAAAGGCAACTAGAATAGTGAAGGTGCCTGAGTCCATGCCATCTGAAAATGGTTTGAAGTAATTGGGCATGGTTAGCCTAGAGAAAGAAGGAATTAAAATGTATTGGGAGAGGAGTTTACTGTATCTTATATTTGAAGGGCTATCCAGAAGGGATTAAACTCTGTTCTGTTTGGGCTCAAGCAGCCCAAACTAGGACTAATGAATTATAGTTGCAAAGAGGCAAGTAAAATTAGATTGGATGTGAGAAAAAACACTAATAATGAGACTTCTCTGAAAGTGGAATGGGCCTTCTGCAACAGAAGTCTTTGGGCAAAGGCTAAATCTCATCCAGTGTGTGGTCATAAGGTTTCTTTCAAAAAAGTAGAGACCCTGGCCAGACCCAGGAAGGAGATGGTAGTGGCCCTGCTTCCATGTTTTTGCTCTTGGCCCTTATATTGACCTAGCCTTTCAGAAGCTCAAAGATTGCCGGAAAGGAATCTGCCTTTGTGTTGGTTTTCTTAGCCCACAAGGGATTATGGGAACAATTTCCCACAGTGTGTCCCCCTCCCCCAAACCTTGTTCACACACAACTTTTTAAAAACAAAACAAAAACGTTGCTTCCCTAGTTGGAGGAAGATGGAACTAGAGAATTAGGAAGTTCTCCATTGGAGTTGTGTTCACTTAGTGATTAGTCTTAAATCACTAATGGGAGGAGTTCCAGCATCCTCACCATCACCCACCCATTCACTCCTTCCCCCTAGACTGTGCTTTGCTTTTGTGTTGTCTTGGGCAAACCACTTCCCATCAAGATCTTCCAAGGAGAAGGGGACTTAGTTAAGGCCAAGTTTCCTTCCTATGTTCCAGTGAAGTGTTTTTCAGCGCAAGAGAGGAACCCTTACTTATCCTTTTGAAGTCAGAAAGTGACTGAGGGGTAAGAAAATATGTTAGTGATGGTCTAGGAGAAAACCAGATTGGGAATGGAAGCTGTTTGACCTGAAACAAGTTAGTTTTCCTCTTCTTTGAAAAAGAAGGCTGTTCAGTAGATGCTCCCAATAGCTGGTCATTGTGTATTTATTAGATGCCTTCTATGTGCAGGCCCTGTGTTAAATGAAAGATCCCCTCCCCTACAAGAGCTCATATTCTAACAAGGAAGACACCATGTACATAGGCAAGTATAAGCACACTATACAAAATGAAGACAAGGTGGGAGAACACTAGCAGCTTGGGGAATCTAGAAAGGAGAGTTTTGGAGAAAACAGAGGATTCTAATAGAGGCAGAGATAAGAAAGGAACCAGTTTTAGGCAGGGAGGATAACCATTGCTGAGAGAGGGGGATGGAGTGCCAAGTGTGAGAAATAACAAGTAGTGGGACAAAACCATAGAGGGGGAGGGAGGGAATCGGGTATTTCAGAGAGCTAACTGCACTAACATGCTACATTTTGGTGGTCAAGGTGGCACCAGATGAGAATCTGTTTCTAGCAAGGGAGTTGGGGAAGACTGACTGGGATGCTGTAAAAAGGAGACATGCCTTTTGCGGGGGTGGGAGATATCCCTTCTCTAGCCTATGTGAGATTCATTCTAAGTTCAGCCTTGGGGAGCAGATGGAACCTGCAAGTCATTGTAAACAGGTGGGAGAGGCCTTCTCTAGTACTGGTTATACCAGGGACTCAACATGGAAAGAGCTTCAGCAAGGAAGGGTCCAGCAAGGGACAAAAATCCACAGCTGCCACCTCTCCCTGGAATTGTAGTGAGAGGCCTGGTGTCTTTGTATGGAGGGGAAGGAATTCAGCAGCTAGACAATAGTTTGTGCTGGCAGGGCCATGTGGTGGGTCACGTGACCCGGTGCTGTTTTTGCTAGGGTCCTTACCCATCTGTTCTCCCAGCTCTTTGTGGGTTCTCAGGCTCCAGTCCAAGTCCTCTTAGGCAGCCAGCCTCATGGCCAGAGATTACGAGCACTAACCTTCCTGGCAGGGGCGGCAGTGGCTTCGCGTTTATTCAGATTAGCCATGTGTTTCTCACTTCAAGGCGTTCCACAGGAAAAGCCTTTTCCTGTGTTTGGCTCTCAGTGGGCGGCTCCCGGCTTACTGTACAGAGACCTAGTGAACAGCCAAGCATGCATGAGAAGGGATCCCAGTACCCTGGCCCCCCCTTCCCATCCCACCTCCCCTGCTACGTCACCACAACACAACCACTTGCGCTCTCATACTGTTGGTGTCATTCATTCGGTGCCAAGATTGCTTTAAAAAATTCCCTTGGCCCTAGTTCAAACAGGAGTACAGCTGGGATGTGTTAGATTTTAGGCAGTCTGCCCTCAATTTGAGATGAGTTATAAATAGCAGTGCCGACTTCCTTAACTACCGCTCTCCGAGGTAAAATGCAGGTTAATTACTGTGGGAATCAATTAGGGGGTTCTTTGGTTAAAGAGCCAGGGACTTTTTATTATTATTATTGTTATTATTATGTTATACAATAATTTTAGTCAGGAATAAATTGGAGACCCAAATTGGAGAGATGATATTTAAGTAAATGTCCACAATTCAGGGGTACAGCTTCTGGTTTGTTCTAGTCTTGACCAGTTAGTAGTAAGGGTAACAGAAAAGAAGGAAGGAGCTGATGATGAAGAATGTCTCTCCAGCTCCTCTTCTCTGACAGGTCCCAAGCCCACTTCACCACCTGGAGCTTTTATGTAGCCAGTTCATAGACTCCTTGGTTCTAAAGTTCTTTCCTTACATGGAGCAAAAATCTGCCTCTCTTAATTTCCCACCCCTTCCTTCTCTCATGTTGGTTTTGCTGGGGGCCCCTGGGGCCAGGCATAAGAGATGAATTTCATCTTTATATTCTGCCCCTTTAGATGTTTGAAGAAGCTCTTCTTGTGACCCTTACTAGTAAGTAAGGCTTCAAGGACTAGAACAAACCAGAAGCTGCACCCCTGAATTTTGGACATTTTAATTAAATACCATTTTTTATTCTGGATTTCCAATTTAATAGCACAAGAACAATAAACAATAACAAGATACTAGAAGATTCATACTTCTAGATCTTCTCAAGGGCAAACATCTCTAGTTTCTTTAATTCTCCTTCACTTGATTCTGAGTCCTCACCCTCTTTCCTGTTTTTTTTTTCCCCATCTCTGAATCAGGACTGACTTGAAAGCTGAGTACCCTGGCCACCTTGGGTGTGCAACATACCTTGAGTTCCAAGGTAGATAGATAATCTTTTGTGCGGCTCATTACAAATACTCCATTTCCAAATAAAAACTCCAGTCTAAAAGCACATTTATTTAGTTCATGTTTCTGGGGATATCACAGAGTTCTTTCTTTTGTCACACCCCTATAAGGTTAATATTAATCCTCATGTCAAAGATTAGGAAACTGAGGCCTGATGAGGTCAGTTGTTTGGCCCAAGGTCACACAACTAGTAATTTTTTTAGTTGGGATTTAGATATAGCTCACCTGAGTTCAAGTCTACTACTCTTGCCACTATAATAATAGCAGTCAACATTCATAGCTTCACATAGTCATCCCATTTGATCTGTTCAATGCCATGAAGTATTACATATATTGTCGACATTTGGCAAATGAAGAGACCAAGAAATTCACTGACTTGGCCACGATCACATCAGTGCTGGGACTAGATTCAATTCCATACATGTTTATTAAGCAACAAAGACCAAAAAAAAATCATCCTGCCCTCAAAAGGAGAGTAATTATGCCTTCATTGTTTCTGCCCTAACAGGTTGTCTAACAATATTTCCATAAGCTCATCTGATCTGAAGGGACTTCTGACTTTGCTGTTCTTGATTTGTTTTCTCAAAGCTAAAACTTGCTATGCCAAGCTCTTAACCTAGAAGCAATTTGTCTTGGATATTTTCCCACAAGTTAGATCTCAGAAAGGGCAAATTCAGAGACATCTTTGCCTTTGATGCCCCTAAACTGGCAGCCTTTGATTCCCTACATTTGGCAAGCAGTTCATAATGTGACTGGTGATCTGGAGGGAGATAAGCGGGAGACAGAGATTGGGAGCTTTCTTACGGTTCCATTCCTTTTTTTTATGAATGCCTGAGTGTTGTAGCAGGGGGCCCCCGGACTTCCCTGATCAAGGGGGCAGCGCTTTCCTCTCATTATGTCTCTCTGTGGCAGAGTCTTTGCTTTTGAAGTGTAATCACAGTAATCTACTCCTGTGGTTTCCCATTGAAAGGATTTCCTCTATGTCAGTCCCGGAGTTGAATCTCCAGCTCTTTGCTGCTTGGTTTGGTGTTTCCCTTCCTGTCCCCTGACTCTTCCTTTCGTGCCTGCGGGCAACAGGCACTTCCTCCTGTCTTTTTTTCTGTCTAGTTGGAATTGTCCTAGCCTAGAATGGCTGGTTCCAAAGCTGCTTAGTGAGGATTTGGGGGCCCTTGTCACTTACCAGTGGAAACCAAGCCTTACACTTGGAATTGGGAGGTTTGGCCCTTTCTTTGTTGTGTCGATTTTGGACAAATCCCAGTTCTCTGAACCTTACTTTTCTTCATCCATAAAATAAAGATGATTCTACAAATACTATTGTTTCAGCTAGTTTTTTCTCAGATTCTGGGCCAAGTTTGTTCCCCAGTTTTCTGTTGGAGTTAGATAAGGTTAAATTTGACAAATTTGAGTCACTGTGTTTTAATTGAATTTATTTTAGCTTCCAAGGCCATATATTCTGTTGATAGAAATTTCTTCAGATTACAGGTCTCATTTGAGAAGGAAAGATAAATCTTTGACCTATTCAAGGAATAAAAAATAAGAGGTTTGGGAGAGTCCCTTGTCGTTCAAAGACCTTCCAAAATGTAGGAATTGGAATGCTAGGTGGAGATGGAGAACCATTGAGCCCTTGATTGATTTTTTCTTTGCCCGAAAGATGCATCAGTCCTTTGGTTAAATAGTATAGATTACCTGAAAGTAATCAAAGGAGGTGGTATTGATAAGGTGGCAGGAGTCCTCTTTGTATTAACTGACTTTGTAACTGTGTCACTGCCCAACTCAGGACTTCTTGTTCTCTCTTCTGTGAGGAAATTGGAATAGGGCATCTCACCCACCCCACCCCCCAAGGTATCTTCCAGCTTTGGCATTGTATTCCAAGATCCTACTTATTCAACTCTTAATTTTTTTTTTCCCAACAAGTTCAAGAGTTACTGGTAGGCCTTCAGAAAAGTTGCTGCCCAAGCAGTGGGTTGGGGAATGGGACATAGGTGGTCTCTGAAAGACGTCACAATGTCATTGATCTAGGTTCTTCTTCCAGCTCTTGGACCAGCTTCTCTCCTGGACTTACCTCCATGTCTTTGGGTTCTGTATTCCTCCCTTCAGTCTCTGGCCTTTAGGTCCCCTCTTCTACCCTCCCAAATGCCCACTGGTTATTTTAGTAAACAAATTTAGATGGAAGTTAAAGGAAGCCAGATCTTGCTTCCCAGATAAAGAAGGACCTCTTGATAGTGAAGGTATCACCAAATAGAATGACCTGCCTCTTTGAAGGCGTGAATTCACTACTATCAGAGTCCTTCAGCCAACTTCCATTTCACTATTGGCTGGGGATGTTCCAAGAGGGGATTCTTGTAAGAAATGACCCAAAGTATCCATTCTACCTTGGTGAATCTGTTTTATCATTAGTGTGAAACATCACTGTTCCCTCCAGGGATCTGAAGCACTTCCATTCCACTCTCTTCCTCATTTTACTTATCATGATCAAGTATGCACTTTTTGTAACTACATTTCAGTGTTTGATAGTAACCTAGCACTCACTCCATAGAGCTTATACTCAGATTTTGCCTAATCATTGCCATTAATTTAACTTTAAATTCTAAAGTATGTAGCACTAACCATCAGTGCAAGGTAATATAGTTGAGGGAGGGGAAGAAAACTCAGTGTGCCCTGGAGATGTTGGAGAAGGCACAGGGAAGGTGGTACTTAAATTGGGCATCCTGAGATGAAGAGTAAAAGCATGCACAGAAGCAAAGAGCTGGGAAAAGATGGAGAGAAGACAGAAAGTTTGTGTTTTAATAGTTATTTTCATTTTCATTTAACAAATGCCTATTATGGATGAGGCACTGGAGATTCAAAGATGAAAAGTGGCATACCTTGTAGCCAATAAGTATGATAAAAAGTAGAATGACCAAGGGCAGAGTAAAACTTGAGGAAGAAAGAATCTTTTTCTTCTGGATAGGAACTAGGACATTAGAGGAAGTAGCACCTGTGTTAGGAAGAGAAGGTAGTACATTCTGGGCATGAGGATTGGCCCCCAAGACTGTCTAAGAACAGGCCAAGATTTGGGAATGGCTGGTCATCTGTTTGGACTGGAAAGTGTATGGAAATACAGCTGGAAAAGGATGTTGGAGTGGAGAGGCTCTTAAATCTGAGGCAAAGGAGCTTGTCCTTATCTGATCAGCCACATGGGGAGTGACCACAGACCTGCACAGTAATTTCTTCTTACTCTAAAATTTTATGATTCTAGTGGGAAATAAAATTGGATGGAACAAATGAGGACTGATCTGGAAGGGCCTTGAAATTAAGGCGGGTGATCAGAGAATTTTTTTTTAATCTTAAACTTAGCTCAGTAAGTCCAACTTCCAGAATAGAACATAAGAGTTTTGTGCATCATCTTCAGGCCTAAACCCAGCTCTTTATTCTAGGGTTAATTTTTAAATAAGAATGGGGTGATGGACATTGAAGAGGATATTGAAGCTCTTGAGCTGAATGGTGGAAGCCATGTCAAGGGACCTTTGGGGGGCATGTCTGATCATTATAGTGATTAGAGAATTGGAGATGATGGACATGGCATGACATGCCCGTGGCTCGAGTATCTTGACTCTCAGTCCCTTAGTGTTTTTAATACTAATGGTGTTTCCAAAATGGGAAGTGGCTCAGAGATTATCCTACATGTTGAGGAAAGGGGAGCTAGGTCATGAGACTTTCTGAGATGCCTAGAATGGACTGATTTTAGAATGACTGACACAATAGGCAGCCAGACAGTACAGTGGAGATGCTGCCGAGTGTATGTGTGAGGCTGGGTAAGTCACTACCTCTCTTTACCTCATTTTCCCCAACTAGGAAATGGGGATTACCACTTCTTCCTCATAGGTCTTTTGTGAGAATAAAACGAGATAACAGATTTAACACTTTGCACATGCTTAAAGCACTTTCTATATAAATGCCAGCTCCTCTATAGAATATGCTTTCCCTAGGCCATGTCTACCAACTGCAGGCAAAGATTGAGGTAAGGCCTGGACTGTAATATATGACTGTGTAAACCCTTAACTGTTTATAGAAAGGAGATGGTGACAAATTGGGTCCATTGCCAGGTGTGTCTGGGGGAAACCACATACTATTTATTACTTGCTAGTCCAATTGTTATTAAACCTAAATTCTCCTAAATAGTCCCAAAAGGATATGTGCAGCCCTGAAATTAAGATGGGAAATATTATTGGTGCTTCTGGTACACAGGCAGGACTTTTGTGGGAATTGTTTAGTTGAAAAAAGCTGATGGAAACACACTTTAATAACACTGGTGTAACAGTGGCTCTATAGTTGTGATTTGGGAGACGGTTTTCACCCAAGTCTCTAGTATATTAGAAGCTTTGAAATTGAGGGGAAAGCAAGACTTTTTGCTGATTTCTTTTCTTTACCTGTGTAAGTGCCAACTCCAGTCTTACTGTTCTTTCTTTTCTCTTGCATTTTCTCCTCATCCCCAACCCTTTAAAAAACAATAACAACAAAAAACCGTTTTCTTGCCCTATGATAAATTACTTGGCTAATATTTTGTAAAGCCCATATGAATAGAAATTACTTGAAGTGTCAAATTTCCCATCACCATTTTTAGAATTCAAGACTTTTATCTATTAGTAACATAGATATAATTCTATCTTCTATGGGACTTTAGAACATGGAATGTTTGAACTGAAGAAGAAAATAGAGGTTAGAGAGAGTCCAGTTCACCTATTCATTCATTGTACAAATGAGGAGACTGAGGCCTGTAGATATACATGAAGAATCCTGCCTGTCACTTTTTTTTTTCTTCCCTGCCCCACCTCCACCTCCTTTGTCCCAAGACTAATTTTAAATTATGCTGTTTAAAAAAATACGCCATTGGTCCTACAAGGGCAAAACCTGTAATATACTATAAAAGAAACTTCCCTTAAAAATATAGGCATATGTTTAATATATTATAAAGTGGCACAGCCCTTGGCCCCAAAGTCTTTATGAGAAGAGAATATATTCTTTGGAGTCTTCAATTCACAACAGATTTAGTTAAGGTGAGGGAAGGCATGCCAAGATATTGAAATTGGACAGGTATACCAGCTACCTGACAAAAAACTAAAAACAAAGACATGCTTGTATGTAAACACCTGGACAAATGAATGGGGGAGGTCAGAATCCATCATTATTGGCAATATTGTTTTGTGCCTTTGTAGGCCATCTTTTTAACTTTCTTTCTTAAAATTTGACCCCAAGCCCCCCCAAACACTTGAATATGAAATGAAGCTACATTAATGCAGAGTTTGGATTAAGAATTTTGAGTCAAATTCGAAGTTATGGCTCCCTAAGCAACCATAACTGGGCCATGTTGCTCATTTGGAAGAATGCATAAATTTAACTGCCTGTACTGTAGTGCAGACAGGCTACAGATGTGCATGAGTGGGGTGGGTGTGGGTGGGGGAGTATTGCAACTACTGAAGGAATGAAAGCATCTGGACACTCATGTATTTGAACCTTCATCCACAGTACTATAGGGTCAGCATTCTTTACCTTAAGCAAAGTGGCTCACTATTCCCGAACTATTAAAGGAATACAATCCTCTTGTTCAACTGAGGAAATCTTTGATCTCATTTCCTGCTCTTGTATGGCTGTGTAAATTGTTACACATTTTTCCTGTTGTTTTTTTTTCCCCTCCTTGAGCTTAGAAGAGAGAGGTTATTAAAAGTCAGGGTTGACCTGGAGGATCCATGGAGCCACCATGTGAGAATTAGCAAGCACTCAGGAAGGCACCCAGATTCATTAGGGCCTCTTAGCATGTTATCTTGAACCAGTGTGACCTTCTATATTGGGTTGTGGTTGTATATTATTAACATTAGCTACATGTTTTAAATGTTCAAGGTTATTAATGATACAATACTTTTTATTTTATAGCCATCCAGTCCAATGGATCAGATGGGCAAGATGAGACCTCAGCCATATGGTGGCAGTAACCCATACTCACAGCAACAGGGACCTCCATCAGGACCACAGCAAGGACATGGATACCCAGGACAGCCATATGGATCCCAGACTCCTCAGCGGTACCCCATGACCATGCAGGGCCGGGCGCAGAGTACAATGGGCAGCCTCTCTTATGCACAGCAGGTAGTTAGAGACTTGGTTATCTTCATCTTTCTTCATTACTGTTAGGGGAAATAGCTTACCCTCACATGGCTGCCTGTATTTACCCTAAAAAGAGTTTGAGGCAATTAACTCACTGCATTGGAACACAATATTACTGAAACCAAGAAAGTGCTAACTTTTGTCATCTCCATGGCAGGCCAGGCAGCTTTGGGCCATGGAATCACCCTGGTCTGTGGACATACACTGGACCTCTAACTTGGCTTATTTCTATGTGGGTGTGGTGTATGATATTGTGAAAGGGTGGGGATGGCATTCATATAAAGACAGCATGGGGAAAATAACTTTAAATGTAGGTCCTACTCTTTGAGGGAGATTTGGAATGGGGATAGGCAATATAATATAGTTAAAAAACAAACCCTAGATTTGAAGTTACCACTTAACTTTGAATCCTAGTTCTGTTAGCTATGTGAATTTGGGCAAGCGATTTTTCTGGACCTTAATTTCTTCACTTGTAAAATCTGGTGTGTTAAACTAAATTATAAAGAATTTCCAAGTAGAGCAATCTAAAAATGGAATGGGCTAATTCTGGAGGGAATGGTCATAATTTTAGAGCTGAAAGGATTAGGGTTGCTTAGAGGTCATCTAGTCTTAACCCTTCATTTGATGGGTGGTGGAAATAAAACCAGAGAGGTGGGGAGTAGTACACTGCCCAACATCACACAAATGAGGTATGGTTTAAACTAAGGTCTCACTCTTTGGAGGAGTTGAAAGAGATTAGATGACCATTTGTCAGTGTTGTAGAGGACATAAGTTCCATAGGTAGATCATAGATACTAGGGCTAGAAGAGATCTTTGAGGTCAGTTATTGCAGCCTCTTCTCATAAATGAAGCATCTCTTCTTGACCTTTAAAACTAGTCCTTGATTGAGATCCAGTAGGCTTTTCTGCCTCTTCCATTATTTCCACCAATGGGACACTGTACTGTGTGCTTGGAAGACACTTTCTAGTCTTTTTCATTCGTTATGGTGACATGAGAGAGGGCGAGGCAGACCTTTGTATTGCCTTGCCTACTTTCTTTCTTTTTTTTTTAAAGAAAATTTTATTTAGTCAATTTAGAACATTATTCCTTGGTTATAAGAATCCTATTCTTTCCCTCCCTCCCCTCCCTCCACCCCTTCCTGTAGCTGACACACAATTCCACTGGCTTTTACATGTGTCCTTGATCAGAACTATTTCCATGATGTTGATGTTTGCACTAGGATGCTCATTTAGAGTCTACATCCCTGATCATATCCCCTCACCCATGTGATCAAGCAGTTTTTCTTCGGTGTTTCTACTCCCACAGTTTTCCCTCTGAATGTGGATAGTGTTCTTTCTCGTGCATTGCCACTAATGGAGAAGTCCATTACATTCGATTGTGCCACAGCGTATCAGTCTCTGTGCACAACATTCTCTTGGTTCTGCTCCTTTCGCTCTGCATCACTTCCTGGAGGTTTTTCCAGTACCCATGAAATTCCTCCAGTTCATTATTCCTTTCAGCACAATAGTATTCCATCACCAACATATGCCACAATTTGTTCAGCCATTCCCCAATTGAAGGGCATCCCCTTGTTTTCCAATTTTTATTTTCCTACTTTCTAGAGGAGAAAACAAAGGCATTTCTGAGCTCTACACTAAGTTAGCATCTGGGTCAGCATTATTCATTCCTGGGTTTTTAGTCTATTAAACCTGGGTATGAGGTTGCTTCCTATACATGTAAAATTTGCACTCCTCATTCTTTAAAATCAGCCGAGTACTTGTTAAACCTAGCTTTCAGTAAATAGGTAGTTTAAAGTAAGTTTGTTATTCAAAATAACTACTGAGCACTTAGCTAAAATTCATCTTTTTTTTACAGATTCCTCCTTATGGTCAACAAGGTCCCAGCGGGTATGGCCAGCAGGGCCAGAGTCCATACTACAACCAGCAAAGCCCTCATCCACAACAGCCGCCCTATTCCCAGGCACCACCATCTCAGACTCCTCATGCCCAGCCTTCCTATCCACAGCAGCCTCAGTCACAGCCGCCACAGCTCCAGGCAACCCAGCCTCCTTACTCTCAGCAGCCATCCCAGCCTTCTCATCAGCAGTCCCCATCTCCATATCCCCAGCAGCAGTCGACAGCACAACAGCACCCCCAAAGCCAGCCCCCCTACTCCCAACAGCAGGCACAGTCACCCTACCAGCAGCAGCCACCTCAGCAGACAGCTTCTGCAGCCCTCTCTCAGCAGTCTGCATACCCTCAATCCCAGGCACAGCAGCCACAACAAACTGCCTATTCCCAGCAGCGCTTCCCTCCTCCCCAGGTAAGACCTTCCTCCTCCTCCTCACCTGTACATCATATGACCGCTGACAGCTTGAGCTCTGGCGTTATCAGAACTTTGCCATACAAATTGGTTCTCTGATGTGCACTTAAAAACCAATTAAACTCTGGGTAAACATGCTTTACTGGATTGATTAGACGAATAAAAGCATAACCGTCTTAACTGTATAAATACCTGTTGCTCTGGTAAAGAAACAGAGCACTACAAAGTTACATAGACAGATGAGAAATAAAGACTGATTTAAAAAACAGAAACCACAACCAGGATTTTTACCTTCAAACAAGTGGTCCCTTTAGTCATTCTTACCTTAAGAGAACATATTCCTATTGCAGTGTCACAGCTATTACTCCAGTACCTCCCTTTGGCGATTGCCTTTAGAGCCTGTGATAAGTTCTTTTGAGCACTCTTCGTGTGGCAAAAACCTCACCCTCTGAGGATAGATTTGATTTTTGTTTTCTTTCTTCCCCCCCTCCCCTCTCCCCTTCTTCTCTCCTTCAAATTTTTATTCAACTAAAAATCAGTCTTACTCATAGCCACCCTTCCTAGATTTCTAGACTATGACATTTTGGCCCCAAAGAATCATTTCTAGATTTAATAAATAGATAATGAGAATCAACAATGCCATGAGAAGGAATCTTGTGCCTATAGTTCATATTTTTGCTTTGAAAGGCACAGATTTCTTTGCCTTGTTTGATGCCATCTGTGGTATTTAAGCATCCCTGTGCCTCTTCAGGTGAGAGAACTGTCAATTCATGCTCATCTGCCCCTTCGCCGTGAGAATATTTCAGGTTGATCTAAATCATTTCAAAGTTTCAGATCCTATTTCTTTATATTTCAGGAATTATCTCAAGACTCATTTGGGTCTCAGGCATCCTCAGCCCCTTCAATGGCTTCCAGTAAAGGAGGGCAAGAAGATATGAACCTGAGTCTTCAATCAAGACCCTCTAGCTTGCCAGTGAGTAATCTCATGTGTAACGAGAGGTGTGGGGAGAAACAGGTCTCTTGAAGGGATTCCAGGAGGAAAGTGGAAATATTCTTTTTTTCTGGGATCAGAAATCAGGAGTATGTGAACTTCTGTGGTGATGGTGACTTTCGGTTAAGTGAATGAATGAAGAATTGCCTTCCTTGAGAGCTTAGGTGAGATTGATGCGTTTGTGTGCATATGTATTTGCATACATGTATTCACATGTACTTTCTAGTCCTGCCCAGGTACTTGATTTTGTGATGCTATTGGAAGTGTTTATTTGTTCTTGGTCCTTGCTCTGGGACCACAGTGACAGACATGGGAGACACAGATTCAAGTAATGATCGGTTAGAAATAGATAGGCCTTTTCCCATTTATCATTTTCTTTCCTGGTTTAGAAAAGTTAGTTTTCTTGCCCTCATCGATTGGGATCTTAGCCTTCAGCTAAGGGGTGAGATCAAGTTTTATCCAGAATTCATTGTCATTTTGAGCACAAATGTATGTAAAAAGGCTCTCTGTTTGCCCAAGTTATATGCCTGATTAAAATAAGGTACTGTGTACACAGTTGGTACTTAATTCATGCTTGCCTAGCAAATATAATGACTATTTATAATGACAATCTCTTCAAGAGACAGTCTTATGAACCTCAAAACTTAAATTAAGTAGGATCTTTGGATCCTAGATCTATCATTTTGCATGGGAAGATGAAGAGATGTCATTTGGCAAGTGGATAATGAATCTAAATTATAATAGTCCACATCAAACCACATATCATTCTTTTTCCTTCAAGAAATATCTTTTTCCTCCCATTCCCCAGCTTTATACATGTGTGGTAGTATAGGAATGTTGAGTGATTCTTTGGTTCAGGACCCTGCAAGTAACTTCAGTAACTTGGATGTCCATTTCTAGATTCTATCCTTCGTAACCCTTCTCAGTTTTCTCATTCCTTTAGTCTTTCTTGCTTCTCTGGTACCTATAGTATGAAGGTGAAGGAATACTCTCTAGCTCAGGGGTTCTTAACCAAGAGTTCATGAATTTTGTTTAATTTTTTTATAAATGTATTTCAAGATAATTGTGTTCCTCTGTAATTTTTGTATATATGTGTGTACTTGTTTTATTATATGTATGCGCATATATATGCATTTAAATTATTATTCTGAGGAGGTTTTCATAGGCTTTACCACACTGCTTAAGGTACCTGTGACACATACAGTTATGGGATTCTTTTTCTTAGCCAGGAGGCTTTTTTTCAATGTAGAGTTTCATTTGTGAGACTGGCTGCTACTAATAAAGTCTACAGCCAGGCTAAGGAAAAATTCTTTAGGATACTTTGAAAATAGGAGCCTAGAACAGTATAATATATTCACTTGCCCCTTTCAGATGTCACTAGAATTAGTTTGTAGTTGTCTTTTAAAAGTCCTTATGGCTGGTGACTTGTGATATATTATTTATTTTCATCTCAAGTAACTCTGACACACCTTAAGAACATATTCCATCTTTTCAAAGTTTGTTTTTCCCTATGTTTTAGCAGTCCTTACTAACCCTTTCTGAATGTTCCTCCATAGTATCTTGGACATTGTAGATGCTCAAACAATGTTAGATTTTGGAAATTGAAATAATCTGTTTTTATTCCCTAAAGTGTAATGATGTGGTTCCATTGGTAGCAGCTTTGGTAGGTATCTGACTAAGGCAAAGATCCTATCAGAGATACTCACCCTTGAAAAGCATAAGAATCTAGATGTGAATGGCCTAGCCTTTGTTTTCATATCTTATTTACTTATCTCATTGACACATGATGAAAACAGTAGTAAAATTTTTCTGACCATTCTTTATTTTTGTTAGATTGAACTCTCTGGACTACTTATCGAGGTGATATCTTGTTGTAGGATTAGGGCCCTATGCTATGGATCAATTAGGGAACCTGAATCTAGGCTGACTACTTGCCAGCAGTCTTAGATCCTCCATCTCCTCTGTAAGATAAGGGATTTGTAAACCACTGTTCCAGATGCACATTGGACTAAATAGCCTAGGAGTCTATATCCTTGTAACTGTAGAAAAACTGCTAAGGTCTCATCCAGCTCTAAAATCTTTATGATTTTCTAAAGTGAATGGCTAAGAGAAGTAAAATAGAGTTGTCATACATTGGGGAATTGGTTCTCAATTGCAAATTCTATTTTACTTCAAGTTTCAAAATTCTATTCAGATATGCAGCTAAGAGTGTTTCCCAAATAAATGACCTCCATGTTTGCTTGAGATTTTTTTTAGCATTATTTGAAAAAGTCTCTTCTCAATTACTTTGGTATAGTAGAAATGGTTTTCTGAAGGGCTAGTGGCTGGTTGGAAAACTAACTTTACACACACAAAAAAGTAGAAAGACTTAACTGGCCTCAGAAATTATAACAGAATAATCTTATGCTAAGGCAGAAAATTCCTTTTTATGATTGACTTCTTTGAAGACTGAGGGTTTCTAATAGCAAAGTGGTTGGTCATTTCTGTCCAGTTAATCTGTCTCAATCCTTTTCTTTATCCTTGCTGAACTTTACAGGAATGTGTGTCTAAACTGATTTAGTCCAAAATGTGCGTGACCAAGCTCTCATTATTTTAGCTGGATCCACAGGTCTTAACAAGGTGGAGGTTTTTTGTTAATAGAGGAACTCAAAACTTAATACTTTCTTTAAATTGTTGCAGTTCTTTCCCTTTCAGAGTTCCAGGCCTTTTTTAATATTTCATCTTAAAATTAAACTGCTTCAGTGCCTCTATAGAGAGGACCTCAGTACCAAAACAACATCTGTTGAGATGGGTTTTAGGCTCCTGGTAAAAAGTGACCTAAAAATAAATTCAATGGTGTTTTAAAAGCTCTTTAGCTAAACTTTTAAAGAGGCAAAATACATTTTGTAGATTATATGTATTTCTAAGAAATACTATGCTTGGGCAATTTTAAAATTTGTTAACTCGGTTTGATTTATGATATGGTCTCACACCTTGAGTATTGTGGATATTAGAAGAATTTTTGTATGATTTTGCCCAGCCAGTACCTGAATAATATTTCTTTCCTCTTTCCCTCAATTAGAAATAGCAACAAAAACTTCATGTATTAAAGGAATTATTTGGACTGACCCATTAGGTTACTGCTTGTCAAGTAATTAAGAGTTTTACTACCAAAATAGTAATTACCTATCTAACTTTTAGGATAACTTAGTTGAATTATTGACCTGATAAAATTTTTCTGAATAGAACAAGCCTCCAAACCAATTTTAGATAGAGTTGCATTTCGTTTTCTACTTGGCAGTGACCCCAGGAACAAGGGATTGATTAGTGGTCAGTCATTTACTTTACAAAGATACTATTTCACTTTGTTCTTCCTTGTAAATTGATATGGAATTTGTATGTCTTTGTTGGACAGGCTAGGGAAATGTTAGCTCTTTGAGTAAGGTTTTTACTTTGAAGGATTTTTGCCTAAAGAACTGGCATTCAGTATTCATTCAGCAAACATTTAAGTGTCTGCTATGTGCCTAGCATTGAAGAATGAATATACATAGATGAACAAGTTAAAATCCTTTACCTCAAGGTTCAGAAAACTTAGACCAGGTATATAAGAACACTGGTGACTCAGGATTCCTAAGGTTTTTGAGCTCTGGTGTTTAGAAGAAGAATGATGCATCTGACAGAAATGGGGAAACTGATTTAAGGGAAAGACACATTTAGTTTGGGTCTTGTATAGTTTGAAATGCCAGCAGAATTGTAAACTTTAGACCTTGCCTGGTACTATAGAGAAAATATAGTTGTCTTCTGTAGATGAGAAGATAGGTTCAGACACAATGTAAATTGCCTAAGGTCACCCAGTAGTAAATAGCAGAGCTATCCTCTCACCCTGACTTCCACATTCATTGTATTTCCACCATGCCATGCTGCACCAAAATGAAAATGTAAAGCATGTAGTTATAGGTTTGGGGCTTCTTTAGAATGGGAGAATATTTGGCCCCAAAATTTAGTAGGAGATATCTAGGAATGTGTCTGACTCTGTGCTTATGACTTGGATAGCAGCATAGCTGTCATGCTTTTCACATTTACAGATGACAGAAAGCTGCTAAGATTAGCTAACAGGTTGGATGTCAGGGTCAAGTTCCAAAAGAGACCTAAACAGGCTAGACTTTTGGGCCAAGTCTAATAAGGTAAAATTTAACAGGGCACTGAACTTGAAGCCAAAAAAGACCTGAATTCAAATTTATCTAATGCTTACTATCTAGAACCATGGGCAAGCTTCTCTGAGCTTCAGTTTCCTCATCTGTAAATGGAGATAATGATTATTGTAGAAATTATTTCAAAGGGTTGTTGGGGAAGATCAAGTGAACTAATGTTGGTAAAAAAGTTTGGGCAGCTGTAAAATGTTCCATAAATGTCAGCTATTATTACTAATAAGGACAAATAGAAAGTCTTATATTTTCAGTTGACCAACAGAACAGGTACAAAATAGGGGAGGCATGGCTATCTGTATATATACTTTGTCTGAAAGAGATCTAGGAATTTTAATAGATGGCAAATTCAGTATGAGTCACCAGTGTGAAATGGCAGACACAAAAGCTAATGCAATGTCAGCTTGAGGTGGGTAACTTCTAGGGCTAGGAGGTAGTCCAAATGTAGACTATTACCATAATCAGATTATATCCTAGAGAATAGTATTTCATTCTGGACACCATATTTAAGAAGGACATTGATTGGTTGGAGATTACCCAAAAGAGGGCAGCCAGGATAATATAAGGCCTTGATATCATACTATATTAAGGTCAGTTGAAAGGACTTGTGGGTATTTAGCTTAGAGAAGAAAAGACTGGGGGCTGGGCATTGATGAGGTTGCTCTGAAGTATTTGAATGGCTGTTATGTAGAAGAAAGATTACCTTGTGCTTTTGCCCCAGACAGAAGCCAGGACTCTAGGAACAATGAGGGAGAAGGGGTAGATCTAGGCTTCTTATTTGGAGTGGGTTTCTTCTCACTGGAGGTCTTGAAGAAGCTGGATGCTATTTTGTTGGGTAAGTTATAAAAGGGATTTTGGCTCAGGTAAGAGTTGAACTAGATAACCTCTCAGGTGCCTTCCAACTCTGATATTTCCTGATCAGGGATGCAGATATTTTGAGGCCTCTACCTAAATGTGATGGTTGAATTGAGAATGGGTTAAGTGTTTAGTTAGAGAAGAGAATGAGAGGGCAAGGGTGGAGCCTTGCGAATTCACTGGGTATTGTAGAAGAAAGGCCCAGAGATAGCAAAGGTGGATCATCCTTCTCAGTTGTAGGAGGGTACTGTGTGTGAATAGATAGTTTGATGGCCAACAATAACAAATTCTTTATCTTATCATGGAGTAGGAGTTGAAGATGGATGATTGGATTTGACCAGAAGCAGATCATTGGGGAGTCTATAAAGTGGTAGAAATAGAAGCTTGATTATAAAAAAGGGCAATGAAGAAAATGAGGGGTGAAGTGAAATTAATAGTTGTTAAATCACTTTTATAAGAAGATTGATGGTGAGAGAATGATCACTGTGGGGCACTTAAGGTCAACCAAAAGTTTGTAGGGTTTCTCCCATCCCCAGGTAAGGGGTTTCCAACAAGGCAAATATTGAAAGTGCCAAAGAGGGAGAGGATGCTATGGAACACACAGCTCACCGGAAGCTGGGAACCCAAGGATACAGGTGTGTGGTTGGTTTTAAAGGAGGGAAGAGGTCATCAAAGACAGTCATTTGAAGGGATTAGTGTTGGAGGGAGATCAACTTGTCCTGGTCCCCATCTCCTCAGTGTAAAAGGTAGGGATTACCTGCTGAAAGGTGACATGGGAGGGAAGTGGGATTGAAGTTTTATATTCCTTTTACTCTGGGTGCTCCAGCATTTGAGCCTCCTACTAAGGAGATAGCCCTAGATTTCAGTTAATGCCATATTATGAGCTCTCAGGTTTTCACTTCCATGGTGTTCTCAGATCTAGGGAGCTTGTGTTACAGTGATCTGGAGAAGGACACATAAGAGACCGAGGTTCTTCTGTACATATCCAAGGTAGGGAAATGGGCCAGACCAGGATATGATATCCACACTCTAAATTTTGTACAGGCAAAAAATGAGAAAAACAGAACTTTACTAAAGGAAGTCCTTTAGATAATCCCAAACTTAAGATTTACTCATAGTTTCCATTTCTTTCAAACCTATAGAATCAACCAGAAATTGTCTTTCCAGCCTCCTAAAGTAGAGGCTCAAATGAACAAAGAAAAGGACACCTGGAAGAGAGAGTGACAGCAGCCCAGGAAAGGGTTCTAAATGGGCATGGGTTTAGAGCCAGTAGGACCTTGGAGTTTATTTGCTCTAACTTCCTCTTTTTACAGGTGAGGAAACTGAAACTCTGGGGGAAGGGGAACCTTGAACAAGTGCCCCAGGTGGTTGTGTCACATCCGAGCTTTCCTCTGCTTGCATATCCAAGGCCTCTTCCATTTTATTAGACCAATATTTAACAATCCAGGCTTAAATGACTGAGAATTAGGTTGACTTTTCCCTTTACCCTCTAGTCCTCTTTAGCTTTGTTGTTGTTTTTTTTATCTTAGTATATGCCCACTATTTTACACAGGGTCAGCCTTTAATAAATGCTGGTTAAATGAATGAATTTATCAGATTAGAGTTTGGATCTGTCCAAAACAACCTTTACCCCTCACCATTCTTCTGTAGAGGTTTGGGCAAATGCTTCTAGTAATGTCATTATTGTCCTGTTAGGGACCTGGAACCCCAATATTAATGGGTGATCCATTTAGTGAAATTTACATTAGCCTTGTTTAAGTGGTGGGGGGTGGGGTTGGATGTTTGAGGGGTTGCAGGGGTGCAGCATTGAAGAGATCCAACTATAAGAGTAAGAGGAAACAGAAGCCTGATGTGATGGATCTGGTGCTGGCCTTGGACCCAGGAACACTTAGACTCATATTCTGCCTCTTACTCTGCTTCTGGAAAGTCTGGGATTGTGCATGATGGCCTCCACAAGCCCTTCCACCTCTAAACCTGGAATTCTATGACCCAATTTCAAACCCTTGATAAACTTTTCAATTATGACCTTAGGCAAGTCAGTTTCTCAACTCTACATTTCATTTTTTCCATCTATAAAGTAGGGTTGATCATAAGCAAGATAATGTATATTTGAAATACTTTGAAAATGTGAGAGTATTTTTATACAGTAGCTTCTTATAGCAACTTCACTGTTTTCCTGTTGGGGGGCACCAGTAATCTCTTATCAGAAATGTTTCTGAGATACTTGATTTTTGCTGCAAATTAAAGATTTTTGCAGATTGGTGATTTGCTCACTATTTGCTGTAGGGATGGGGGGGTATTAAATATAAAAAGAAGATAAACTTTCTAAAGGCCAATGGATTTTAGTATTCGGTGTTCTCTAGAAGTTTTCAGAGATGAGGAGAACCTGGGGCTGTTGTTATTCCTGTCTTTTGTTCTGTGTCTCCAGAAGGGATAATTGCTGATAGAATCAGGACAAAAATTGAGGGTCTCCATCTCCTTATCTTTCTGTCCCTCCCTCCATGTTTGTCTTTCCCTTTCTCTTTTCTCTTTTGTTTCTGCAGCTCTTGTTTTTTGTTTGTTTTTAAATTTTGAATCTGGTCTGTGAGGTTAGCTTCACTCTGCAATACCTCAGGGATCTTACACAGCAGACTCCCCAGATTGTAACCTGGTTTCTTTTAGGTTTCACTGTGCAGTACACTGAACTTCCCCTTAAATTTGGACCCAGGCAATATTCATTGGTCCTTGGAAAAGAGCTTCCTCCCTAACCCGCTAGATCAGCCAGTGGTCCCTACCAGGAACATTCTAGACTTTGGATTTGCCCTGAGCCAGGTCAGCTAGTAAGGCAATAGTGGTTGGTCATTAAACATTTACTAAGTACCTACTGTGTGCAGACCCTGTGCCAGGCGCTGGGGACACAGAGAAGGGCCAAAGGTGGCATGATGCAGCTTGCTTTCACTTGCCTTCTTGCTTTCTGGTACTTGGGTTTGTACTTGCAGCAGATTATTGTCTGCTTGTTCCAGGGCTCGTTTCCTGTTTCTATTCTAGTCACCAGTGGCTCAGCTCAGCTTCCTGCCTGGATGTGTCTCTCAGATTCCTCTCACTGAAATCTTTTGTTTTATTAGCAACAATCTCAGTTTGAAAAGTGCCTGAGATCACTGCTGTATGCGCTCCTTTGAGGTGAGCTAGCCCAAGATGGGGCCATAGGTGTCCTGGATGAGGAAGTTATCTGGTTTGGGCCTTCTTTTATTGTTTGCCCCCCAGCCCCTTACAAGGTCAGTGGGTGGTTCTTTGTTTAATCCGGAAATTGGTGTAGGGAAGACAGTGGTGAACTTGTAGAAAGACAAACGTGCTTTCTTCACAATGCATTAGCTTAGGATTGGTATGGCCTGTCCCAGGTCTACTGGACAATACTGTGCCCTCTGGACTCACCTTTTTGCTACTGGAGCCTGCTAGAATGACCAGCTTAGAAGGGACCTTGTTTGGAAGAGACCTTAAATGTAGCCTGATCCAAAGGGGGCCTTAGAGGTCCTCAAATCCAACCCTTTTATTTTTCAGATAAGGAACCTGGGGCTCCAAGAAGTGAGGTTTGTTGTTCTTTCTCCTAAAGCCTTCCCTAGACCCAAGGGCCACCTGAGTTATGCTGATTTTTGTATTAGAAAGGCAGTGCTTCCCTTCATAGCAGTGCAGCCTGCTGATGGAAAACACTGGGTGCGGAGAACATGTGCTGACTCGACCTTCCTGCCTGTGAGCATTTCTCCCCAAATGGAGCCAAGAACAGAGAAGGGAGAAATTGAGAGTGTGGACATGAGCAACTATGTTTATTTGAATGTCCAAGGCCTCCCTTCCTCAGCTCTGCAAAAGGAATATACTTGGTCAGCCTTGTCCCTTTTTAGAAGAAAAGATGATTAGGGGACAAAATGATCTCTTTCCTGAGTTCTTTGTCCCTATGCCTCTCAGAAACAGCAGATGGGCCTGCTCCAAGGAGCCACATTGGGATCTCCAGGAATTCTAGGTATACTTGCTGTTCTTAGACCAACTCCCCCAAGAGAATGCAGGGATCAATGAGTGATTAATTTTTTTATTATTATATTTAATCAGGCCTTTATTCTAGAAGGAAGAAACTTCTTAAAGAGGCTGTTGAGTTTCCTAAAATAGTGATAAACTATTTATAGTAATTGAGTATTCTAGCAACCTTTGACCTTAGGGGCTGGCAATCCCGGCAGGTTTTTCAATATGTGGAATAGGCTATGTTGCCATGGTAATGTTGAGGGGCCTCCCCCCACCCCCATCTCCTCTTCCCCCTTTGATGTTCTCTTTCTTAAAACACTGACAGAGTTCTTCAGTGGAGCACAGGTTCCAGCTTCACCTATTGACATATTCCAAAATAGCAACAGAATCTAGGATGCCAGAACTAAGGATATGCTGCCAAAATGATGTCTTGAAACTGATACCCTTGGGGCAGGATAGGTGTGGCTCAGTGGATTGAGAGCTAGATCCAGAGATGAGGAGTGGTCCCAGGTTCAAATGTGGCCTCAGACTCTTAACTAGCTGTGTGACCCTGGGCAAGTCACTTAACTCCCATTGCTTAGTCCTTACTATTCTTCTGTCTTGGAACCAATACATAATATTGATTCTAAGATGGAAGGTAAAGGTTTTTCCAAAAGACAGAAAGAAAAAGAAATTGATACCACTTGTTGGATGGACTCAATCCCATCTAATAGGGAATAGGGAAATACTTTTCCTTTTATATAGGAATGCTACCATAGGAAAAGAACCAATAGTTCCCTGTCCCTCTCCAAATTGAAGTAAGCTACTCTCCTTTTAAGCCTGGTATACCAGTGTCTGATACTGAAACAAAAATTTTAGGGTTGTTTCTCTTCCTAGTGATTTCTAAAGGAAAAAATGTTCCCCTGACTTGCTTTTGGAATAACATGTCATTGGTTATGGTACCCCAACAAGGAGTGTTCTGGTTCTGTTTTCCCACTCCTCCCAATGTTGTGACCAAGCCTAGAATAAGGAATTCTTCTCTGCCCACTTCCCCTTCCTCCTTCACTCATTTTCAATTCCCCCCCCTCTGGAATGTTGTGATGTCATAGTTGTCTGAGATGATGCAAATACTCCTAGAGACTGAACTGAGCACTAAGTTCCCCTATCTTCCTCCCCTCCCTTCCCAAGAAAACCAAGAGGAGGTCATGTCATACAGATGGTGAGAAAATGTGGCCTGGGGCTTGGAAATGAGAGTCAGGAGGGAGCTGTACCCCCAAAGTCAACCCCAATATAGTAAAATTGTTCCCTACTAGGAAATGAATGCTGCTAGTGTGGGAAGAGAAGGGGATTTCCACCCCCCTTTCCTTCTCCCTTCTAAACTAATTCCCAACTCAAAACATATCCATTAGTAAGGAGAGGAAGGGACAGAGTCAGCCTCCTTAGAGAGCACATAGGCCTTTTTCCTCACCCATGAACACTGTCATGGCCTTGAGGTGGAAAGTCCTGCCTACAATTCCCTCCAGGCCCCAACCGGTTGTTTTGTTCTGTCATAGCCCCCACAAGCCTTCAGCAGTGCTTATCATCACTGCTAATTGTGCGGCCATTCTTTTAATTTTCCTTTCTTGCAAGACTTCACCTAGGGCCCATGCTTGTACTGTGGGATGAAGGGTTCAAGTATGATCCCAGTTGAACCTCTCTAGAGGTCACCTTGCCCCAGATCTAGCCCAAACTAGAACTACCATTGAGCTACCTTTACCACCTAAGCATGATCTGAGTGCTATAAAGTACCCTAAGGACAGTCAGGTGGAGCCAAAGTCTGTCTCCAGGATATGGGCATGAATAGCACCTACTGTGTTCCAGGAACTGTGCTGATCTTCACAATGACCCTGGGGGGGTGGGGGGGGTGGGGATGCAATCTTTATATTCATTTTACCGAGAGGTTAACTGGGACAACAGAGAGGGCAAAGGACTTGCCTAGGGTTACCCAGCTCGTAGACACCTGAGATTAGATCTAAATTTTCAGGCCAGGTGCTCTCTGGCCATTGCTCCCCACTCCAGCTATAATAGTAACACTATCTCCCTAAGGCCCCTACCATACATGCTTCAGTTTTTCAGTTTTCTACTCATTTCTCCTCCTTCTGGGCCCATGCTCTGGCTTGCCTCCATGTTGCCAGGGGATTGTCTAGAGCCATTGGATTAACGGAAGTTGGTGACCTCTGAGCTGGGACATTCAACCTAGTCTTCAGAGGGGCAATGGCAAAGTCCCCTACCTTGACATAATCAACCCTGCTCTGCTCCATCAGTATTTGCTGTGCTGAAACCACTCACTCCAGCCCAGCCCTGACCCATTTTATTGCATAGAGATTTAAGACTGTTTTTGACAGGATCACCCCTGGAGGGTGCTGTCTGTTTGGGGCCAAGATGTGGCTTTCTGACTTAGTGAGGAAATTGTTCCTGGCAAACAGTGGGGAAACCTTAAGGTAGAGTAGAAAGAAAGTGTGTCCTCAAGGAGGAGCTGCTATGGGAAGATGACCTAGTGTGGATGGAATACAATGTAGGGGGTGGGCCTGGAGGGAGCAAACAGGAGCCCTTTCCCCTAGGAGTCACATAAAGCTAACCAAGCATGCCTGGGCCTAGGGGTTTTTCCACTCAACTGCCCTCTTGGCAGCCATGTCCAGCTCTATCTCCTCCTCCCTGGGTTGCAGCTGATGCCTAGAATTTCTCTTTGCAGAGTAGGGGGAGAATACTTACTTGCTGTCCATTGCCAACTGCATGATTGTGTTTGGTGTTGGTGTTTTATTGGTTTGGGGAGGGGGAAGGAGGGGAGATGTGGAACAGAGGCACTATATGTGATTAAAGCTCCTGCTGAGCAGATCTGTGGGAGCAGAATATCGACCTAGGAAAAATCAATGGCTGCTGCTGCAGCCAAGCTGACTGTTTGCAGGAATGTAGTCAACCCCGAGGCTTCTTTTTCCCTTTCTTCCATCTCTAGCCTGCCCCAGCCTTCATCCAAAAGACCAGACCCACCTCAGAAGATTTGCAGAGGTAGATGAGAACAGCAGGTTCTTGTATTTTTGCCATTAAATTGAAATTCCTCCTGTGATGTGGAGCTCCGCCTCCCAACAGCCTCCTTTCCAAACCGCTCCTTCCCTGCACTGCAGTTAGAACCAATGGCTTCCACCAGTGAGTCTAAAACCTATCGGGGAAAGATGAGCTCTTCAGCCTTAAACAGGAGCCCTTATTTCCATGGGGTTGCAAATATCCAGGACCCAGTGGTTGTAATTGCCCAAGTTGGTAGGATTGGAGAGTGTTAACACATCAGGGAGAGGAAAGGAGGGAGGTCAAAATTAGCTGATCATGGTGGTAAGATTGAATTAAAGTAGTTGTCAATTCAGTGGGGGTGTTTTATAACTTTTAATAGACCTGAGACAGAGGAGACTTGGCAGGGGTAACTATACCTGGAAGAGAAAGTATTCCTTTGCAAAATCTCTGAATTTTCTTTTGGTTTTAATCTCATTATTTCCCCTGACCCTCAAAAGCTTTAATTTTCAAATCTGTAGCTATTCTTACAGTACTTCTTCAAGAAGTCAGCTCCACACCCACAAAAATGCTCCTGGGCTGAGATATTGGTTGTCCTAATTGTATTTGGAGAGAGCTGTGCTGCTCATGGCTTCTATTGTTGTCCCTTGGCTGGGCAGCACAAGCCTGGGGAGTCGGAAGGCCTGACTCTTGCCTCTACTTCATTTTCTTGAGTAGGGCAAAAGCAGGTCTGCATGGGAAGAGGTTGAAGTTAAGCTACCCTTACCCCACAAAAGAAGATGCAATCCAGGAGCAGATGTTTGCTAATTGCCCTGCCACCTTGATAATGAAATTACATTGGATTCAGTATTTGCCCGCTCAGTACTAAGCTTGCTAAAGACCTAGGAGTTTAAAATCTAGCCAGACAAACTGGGAGTGTTATTCTTTATTAAAACAAAACAAAAAGTCATACTAGCTCCATACCAGCAGTGTATCCTCAGGCCTACTGTACCTTAATCACACTGGCCAAGGTGGATCTTTGAAAGGAATTGAGAATGAGAGTACAGGGGCAATTTGACAAAAAGGAGAAGCTAAGCTGTGTAGGAAGACCAAGACAGTGTGTGTGTGGAGAGGGGAGTTGTCAAGGGTCTGAGAAAGAAAGCAGTACACGGGGTCTGTTCTGGGGTGAAACTTTGTGGTCCCAGTTCCTCAGGGAAGCTTTGGAGTGGATCTGGACCATTAGGAAGAGGGGGTCCTCAGAACAGATGAGTATTACTGATACCCCTCAGGGCTTTAAAGAGGAGCAGCTGCTTAGTTTAATGCCTTTGTGACCTCAGACTGGTCACTTATCCTCTCTAGACCTAATTTGCCACAGCTAATACTAATAGCAAGTATTTATATAGTACCTACTGTGTGCCAGGCACAGTGCCTAGGTGCTTTACAATTATTATCTCATTTGATCTTCACAGCAGCCCAGGAGGTAGGTACTATTATCATCCCCATTTTATAGTTGAGGAAATTCATGCAGACAGGTGACTTACCTACACGTACATAGCTAGGAAGTGTCAGATTTGAACTCAGGTTTTCCTGACTATGCCTGGTGTTTTTACTCACTGTATCACCAGCTCCCTCATCTGTAAAATGAGGAGGTTGAGCTAAAGTTCCTTTCGATTTCCAAGTTCTGTGGTTAGTTCCTTGCAATCATGTGAAGGGAAGGAAATATATGTGGTAGTGAAGAGAGGAGAAACAAGAACACTCCATTCTCTGCCCAATCTCTGAGCCCATCTGGTTCTATACACTAGTATCAAAGACATTATTAGACATAGACTAAATCTGAAAAATGGGAACATTTTTTTCCTATGACCTGATAGTTTTGGAGTAGCTTGATCTTCAAACTCAATTTTCTGTTGTGATTTTCAAAAATAAATCCTTCATTCTTATCAGAGTTAATGATCTTTTTGAATGGTTCTCTTGCTTCTGGGAGGCTATTGCTCTCTTCTGTCTGTAGCTGCCATCCAGGGCTCAGATCTAAGCCCAAATTGGGAGAGGGAAGGGCCCTCTCCAGTTCAGAGAGAGAAAAGATACTTCCTTTGTTCTTTGACTTTCTATCCATCCATTCTTTCTCAGATTTGCAGAAAATGGGATTTCAGTGAATGTCAGTTTTCCCTAATCAGTCAATAAAAACTGATGACCTGGAGCTTTTAGAGCTTCTTGAAGCCTTCCTCCCTTCACTTCCCTTTTATGTTCTCAAAGGATTCTAGGGACAAGACTCAAACCTCAATCCTTCATCAAATCATCAGGAGTTGCCAGGAAGTATGATTCCCCTTAGCCTACACACAAATATCCTTTTACAAAATAAAAGAGGGCATTTAATGAGAGTCTTGTCCTGTACCATTTCTCGGATACAACTGAGGTTACTGGAAAGTTTTTAAGGGATAGGGATTAGGAGACAGTTGTTCATTGAGACTCTTCTCTTAAAAATTGCTTCCTTTCCCAGACAATACATATAATCCAAGGGGGTTGATAATGCTAGTGACCAGGGTTTGGCCCCAAACCAACATATGGTGCCAGCTATCTTCTCAGCACCCTTTAAGCTTGCTAACCTAGTACCATCACCAGGAATGAGAGGAGGCCAATCTTCTGGATTGGCAGTGTCCCTGGAATTACAGCTGAGACTATAGGATTGGTTTCTAGGGCATGAATAGTGACTGATTAAAGGTTGGAATAAACCACCCACCACTTGGAACAATAGTACAATGACAAAAGCTCTTTGAGTCCTTTCCAGTCTGGAGTGTGATCAAACTACCCTTGGAAAGAAAGGCTTTGAACCCCAATTGCCCTAGGGCAGGAGGAGGAAACCTATTGATAACTGACACTTATCTGTAATGTATTTTACCTATATATTCTCATACTCCTCACAACCATCTTTGGAGGGAGGTAGATACTACAGCTTTTATTAATTTCACTTTACAGAATGAAGAAACTGAGACTTCCAGAAACTTAAGTAACCCTGGAAGTGGGGGAGATGTCATGGAAGTTTTGGGAGATAGAATTCCAGCATCCCAACTAGTTTTCATCTGTTTCATCTTAGGTTGTCATGTTTCTCCAGCACCAATATCTCGGTGCGCGTGCGTGCATGCGTATGTGCGTGCGCACGTGCGCATTTCTAAAGAAGATTTTTATGAACACCTCTGTGGTCTGCCAAATGCGAACTATTTGATGTAAATATTTACTCCTGCAGTTTAATTAATTTCAGCTAAACCATATCAAACCCCAGTCTCATGATGTGGAAATACTTGAAGGTTAACTAGCATCAGCTGGCATTAGTAGGGATAACAATGAATTTGGAGTCCAAGGATCCCTTAGATAATGTGGGCTCACAGTTTGAGTCATTGTAAAGAGTGCTCCCAGGAATAAAATAATGGGCTTCAAAAGGACACATGCAGAGGAAAACAGAAGCAAACACCATCTTCCTTAACATGGAGCTAACTTAGTTTAAACTCATTTTTTCTTAGCCCAAAGAGCCTACTAGTCTCTGCATCCTATCCCCTCTGTTTAATGTTGGTTAAATCTCTTGTCTTCTTTCCTAAACCTTCTTTTCAGGGGTCCCATTTCCCAACCACTCTCTGTGTTTTCTCCATGTTCTCAGTGTAGAAATTACTGCCTACTCAGGTTCTCCATTTTGGGGGCTAGAATGAAAGAGAATTTGGCAGATTTCTTTTACACCTGTGATCAAGTTGGAATGTATTTTGAGAGTCTTGCTTACTCTCAGGTGCTAGGCTGTTGGTGGGCTACTTGTTTGACTTGCAGAGAGAGAACACAGAGGAGTTGATGCACGCCTTCCAACAGTTTGTGTGGCAACACATGGAAGAATTCAGGAAGTTAATGAATTGAAGCAAAAATACTTCATACCTGAAAGGATTAGAGAATGTCAAGGGGTGGTAGAGTTGGAGCTGTAATGAAAGTTTTGTTTCTAGAGACTTGGGTTGAAGCCCTGAATTTTTCCTTTAGCTTCATCTTTAGGCCTCAGGGGTTCAGAAAGATATATCAATGTCCTCTACTGTGTCAAGTCTGCAAAGAAGAGGTTTTCTCTACCCTCTAAACATGGAGTCTTTTGCATCATCTTGTCTTGAAAACCAATTCGTCTAGCTCGTGCCAGAACTTGTAGCCCCTCCCTATTTGAAGTATGGGCTGTGTGATTTCAGGCATGGTTTTGTTGTGGTGTTAAGAGAAGGTGTTAGCTCCTGAGTAGTCCCTGCTTGTCAGTAAAGACTGACAAACCCACGCTGGCATTTACTGGGGCCAGGCAACCAATCACAGCTGGAACTGTTATCGTCTCGGAGTCCCTGTGGGCTTCCTCTATCAGGTCACATCCCAAAATAACACTGGGCAGTATTTCAAGTGAAGAAATGAAGGCTTTGGGGCTGCAGCCAGCCTGGAGTGTGAGATTCTGTGTGAAATAGTTGGACTTGCTCCAGCACTTTTGATCTGCATGGCAGATGAGCAATAAAATGCATAAAACACATTGGAAACACATGAGGAAATTCTTCTGGCCCTACCATTTCCTTGGGGCTGGCAGGGTGCTCAGCCAGCTGACCTTCACCTGTCTCAGCTGCAGGATCAGCCTGCCTCAGGATAGAAGAGGAAATTCCCATTTGCTCTTGGGGGTTTTGTGTTTGTTGTTGTTATTGGGGTAGGGTTTTTTTTCCTTCCCCCCCCCCCCCCCCTCTCCCCCTTAGAGACTGACTACCCTTCTTCTAGGATCTTTCAGAAGGGTCTGTTAGGGATTTGAGAACTGGTCATTCCAGAGGTAGCTAAGCTGGGAAAAGAACAGGAATTTAGGTTTGACTTGATACTTCCTTCTCTGTGTCTGTCTACTCTACTGAGAGGACTGTGAAGAACTGAATTGGTTGGGCACCTTTGGGCCTGACTCAACATCGAGACATCTGCCTTTTGTGCAACAAGAGACCTGAAAAACTGGCTTTCTGTAGAGTAGAAAGCACAGGTGTGTCCTGTTAATAAGAAGACTCTGAGTTTGGAGTGGTGCCTGCTCATGCTGGGAGAGGGGTATCTTGCTTCCTTGTGTGATTGCAGGGGAGGGGGGGGGAGAGAACACATACATGAGTTGGCAGTGCTCCTGAGGTGTCAGTAAAGGAGCTACTGTTACCTCAAGAGTTTTAACATCAGTAAATAGTGATTGTCCAACCTCTCCTTTTTGCAGGTAGGCAAATTGAGACCCAGAGAGGTTCTACCTTGCAGAGCTCTCACACAGCTTGTTAATGACCGAGCTGTGACCAGAATCCAGGTCTCCTGAGAAGTCTCCACAGTGTTGTGAAATGAGCAGTGGGTTTGGGATTGGGAGGCATTGGTTAGAATGCTAGGACTCTGCTACCTTAGGCCAGTCACTGAGTTAGTGTGGGCCTTTCCTCTTCCTTTCCCCATACTAGAAATTGATGAGGTTGTACTAGAAGTTCATTCAGATCCATGGCAGCACTTTAGAAGGCCTGTGATCTATTCTACCATTTCTTGTATCCCCTACTACCTTTATGGTGTGCCAGATAGTCTCTAAGGTATCTTCTAATCTTTTTTTTTTTTAATCATCCTCAAATGATTTTTTTTATCATTTTACAAAAGTGGTCAACCACCTATACAGTTGGCCTCCAACTAGGTAAATCAGAGAAGTGAGATGATTTACTCTTTGATCTTATTTGAGCTATTCTTCTCCACTCAGATGTCCTGGCCCAACTGTGGCCTGCTGGTGACAATGTTTTACATTTCTTTAACACATCCTCCAAGGAGCTCAGGATGCTTTACAAACCTGACAGGCATATTTGTATCATCCCCTTGAAGAAAGTAGACATTTTGACAGCCGAAAATGCCCTGGAGATTCTAAGATTTCAACCCCAGATGCATAAGTGCTCATGCTGTTCTGAGACTGGGGGTGATAGGGGTGGGGTGTTAGTGGATTTCTTCAGGTATCTCAGAGCCTTAAGAAAAACATAATTTGTGCACATTTAGTTCCAAGGCCTAGGAAAAGCGGGGAACGCCTGGTTATTGTTCCTCAACAGAGCTCCCAAGATCAGAGTGTGAAGAATTATAGCCTTTCCTGAGTTGAAATTCAACCCTTAATAACTGATTTTGGGGTCTAAATCCATCTCATGGTACTCAACTCCAGCCCCAAGTCTCCATTTTTTTAATAAGAATAGCAGAGGACTAGTTAATGAATGTGATGAAATACTCGTTGTGCTATAAGAAATAAAAAGCAAGATGCTTTCAGAAAAGCCTGGGAAGACTTATATGAATATGATGTTGAAAAATGAAATGATTAGAACTAGGAGTTCACAGTAACAGGAATATTGTACCAAAACAAACTCTGGATGATTTATATATTCTCAACAATACAATAATCTAAAGCAGTTCTGAAGGACTTATGATGAAAAATGCTGTTCATCTCCAGAGAAAGAACTGATGGAGTCTGAATTGCAGATTGAAGCATACTTTTTTACCTTATTTTTTTTCTCTTTTTGGGGGGCTATGCTCTTTTTGGCAACAGGGCTAATATGGAAATATGTTTTACATGATTGCACATATATAATCTATATAAAAGTATTTGCCTTCTCAAAGAAGAGGAAAGAAAAGGAGGAAATTTAGAACTAAAAAATTGTTTTTAAAAATGTTAAAAAATTGTTTTTACATGTAATTGAGAAAAAAATAAAATAACATTCTTTTAAAAAAAGAATAGCAGAGGAGACTACCAAATGATTTGCTTAAAAAAAAAGTAAATTATACTTGAAGCACTTCCAGTTCTACTTGTTTAGTAACCTTTTCAAAAAAAGAAAATGATAGCCAACCTCTAAGATGTATTTTATATACATTATCTATTTTGAGCCCCATAACAGTCCTATGTAGAAATGAAGAAATGGAGTCTGAGATTAAGTGACTAGGCCCAGGGTCAAACAGCTAGTAAATGGCCAGCATAACTTTGAGCTTAGTGTTTCTAGTTTCTAATTCAGTGATTTGCTTCCTTCTCTAAATCCATCTTTTTTAATGTTAATCTAGAAATTTGCCATGAATGAAGAGTCAAACTCACTAATCTATAATTTGTAGACTACATTTCCTTCTCATTTATGAAAATCAGGAATATATTTGCCTTCCATCTGAAATAGGTGACTGGAACTCACCAATGATAGTCCCTTACCATCTCCTTATTTGGGGGCTATTAATTTCTATTAGCTTTTGACAGAGAAAACAATATCAATTAGCATTAATCACCTCTTTATATATCCTAGCTACTTGGGTTGGTCTCTTCCTCCCCGACATACTAGATCTATAATTCCAGTCAATATTAGGGTCTCCCATGGCTGCTAGGTGGCACCGTGGATAGAGTGCTGGGTTTGGAGTCAGAAAGATTCATCTTCCTGAATTCAAATCTAGTCTCAGATACTTAATAGCTGTGTGACCCTGAGCAGGCTGTTTAATTCCATTTTCCTCAGTTTCCTCCTCTATAAAATAAACTAGAAAAGAGAATGGCAAACTGTAACAGTGTCTTTGCCATGAAAACCTCATAAGTCGAGAAGAGTTGGGTATGACTTATAAAAGATTGAATAACCACTAAAGGAGGAACTTCCTCAGATTGACATATGATCTGAAAACTAGTCTAATGTACAAAATAGAGACATCTGGAAGGTGCTAGTATGTGAGGAGATCATTTGTGTAAAAGGTGGTGCTAGACATGTATAATTTACATCAAATAACTGTCTCAGGAGAGAGGAAGAGAATTTGGAACTCAATTTTTTGGAAAATGAATGTTGAAAATTGTTTTTACATATAACTTGGAAAAAATAAAATGCTACTAAGGTGAAAAAAATACATACTTCTATGGAGAAGAGGGACAAGACAGAAAAAGAAGGTGGTGTTAGAGCAGAGCTTTGAAGCAAAGATGGGGGTAACCGAGGGAGTACCTTCTGGGCATGGTAGATACCACAAAGGACCAGAATGGGAGGAATATTGTATCTAAGAAACAGAAAGAAGGCCAGTTTGGCTGCTTATTAGTAAAGTGCAAGAATTCAATCAACATACACTGGTTTATTAATACTTACTGTGTGCTAAGCACAGAGATGGTGGTAAGGATCCAGAGTAAAAACAAACATCTTTGCTCTCAAGGAATGTGCATTCTGATGAAGGAATACCGGGAGTTTACAAAATACAGAGTAAATAGAAAGAAGACATTGGCAAGAGGCTAGATTCAGAAAAGGCCTTTTGCCCAAGATGGGGTTTAAACTGAGTCTAAAAGGAGCCATAGATTTTTAGAAACAGAGGTGAGGAGGGGGAGCATTCTGGGCATGGGGGATAACCAGTGTAAGGACTTGAAAGCAAGAGATAAAGAGTGTTGCATGGGATGAACAGCAAGTATGACTCTGTGGTTGTGTAGATGAGTAATGTGTGAGGAGACTAGAAAGATAGGAAGAGGGCGATTGTGGAAAAACCAAAGGAGCAAAGGGAATGGGGAGAAAGGAGAGGGTAATATGGTTACAGCAAAACATTTGAAAAATTACTTGAGTAGATATGTGGAGGACAGTTTCTATGGAGGAGAGGCCAGAGTAGCAATTAGTAGGTCATTGCAGTAGTCTAGGCAAGAGGGGACAGCTGGGTGGCTCAGTAGATTGAAGCCTAGAGATGGGAGGCCCTAGGTTCAAATGTGGTCTCAGACACTGAGTTTTTAAAAAGAAGCTTTTGGCAACTGATTCCATTATAGGAGGGTTCCTATCAGTAAGTCGGTAAGCATTTATTAAGTACCTGCCCATGTCAGGTGCTTAATTTAAGTGCTGGGGATACAAAAAGAGGCAGAAAGCCCCTGCACTCAAGGAGCTCCCAATCTCTTGGAAAAGACAACAAGTATACAAATGTGTACCAAAAGGTTACTGGGGGGCGGGGGGGACAATTGCCAGAGGGAAAGCACCAGAATTAATGTAGCATAGAAGACAGGGTTTTAGTTGATACTTGAAGAAGCCAGTCTGTGGAGATGTGAAAGAGAAACATTCAGGGCATGAGGAACATCCAGACAATACCCAGAGTCCAAGGATGGAACAGCTGTTGTTCCTGGAACAGCCTGGGGGACCAATGCTGTTGGTTTGAAAAGCATGTGGTAGAGAGTCAAGCCTAAAGAGGTGGGGGAGGGAACTAGATTAGATTAGATTAGATTAGATTAGATTAGATTAGAACCGTTGTATTTTGTGAACTAGGCTTTATTGAATGAGAGAATGCTGTGGTTGGACCTGCACTTTAGGAAAAAGATTTTGGTTGGAGTAGGGACTTCTAGCAGGGAGACCGACTAGCCTCCAAGCATGAGGTGATAGCAACAGAGTCATGGCAGTATCAGAGGAGAGAAGGGGGGCTATTGGAGAGATATTGCAAAGTTGAAATGAACTAGCTTTGGCAACAGCTTGAATAGGGGGGAAGTAAGAGTGAGGAATTCAGTATGTCACGTAGGTTTTGAGCCTGAGGAACTGGGAGGGCGGGACAATATGGTACCCTTGAAAGCAATAGGGAAATTTAGAAATGTAAAAATTAATATTATATCTTAATAATAAATAATATATTTTAGGAGGTTTATTAAATGATCGTTAGGACTCAAAAAATAAGAGGATACAAAATAAAGACCATGTGCCCATGGCTGGTTAGCCATTTTCAAAATCCTCACCACCATCACTGCTGACTGCATGCCAAAGGAAGAGACAGGCAGGACTGCCCACTGGGTATTTATTCCTTATCTACAGGAAGTACATAATGACAGACAATCAGAGGGTTCCCAGAAAATGTAGTTGGGTTTTTTAGGGTAACAGATTTTTAATTATACATTACCCCCCCACCCCCCACCCCAGGAAGACTAGTCTCTTCAGTGGGTCTTGTAAACATACTAACTTTGAAATTACAATAATTTGAGGAGAAGAGAAGAAAACCAATTATTGCTATGCTTATTGACAAAAAGCCAGTTAGGGGGCATAATCGTATACATACAAAACAAATGCATTCAACCCCACACAGTTCAAATCACCACATCCCAGAGTTCACTCTGGATCTTCTGGTATAGCGGGTGGTATGTGGAGGGAGGCATCTTCATGGTGCCTTCTCCAAGTTCAATTTCTGGATTTGGAGAGTAGCATGTTTCTTAACCTAAAATTATTCTCAAAAGGAATTTAAACTTTGCAATTTAGAATAATAATAATTATACAACCCACCCCACCCCACCCAGGTGATTGAAAAACACAGGGATCACTTAGGGATGCATGGCTGAGTTATAAGGTATATGAATCAATTGGCAAGAGAAATTTTTTAAAAATTCTAATAAAAGAGAAAAGATAATTTGTGGATGATATATAGACAATGTGTCTATATATCAAAGACTTATGTGTAACATAAACCTATAACAAGTCCTTGAATCAGGGTCCAATTAAAGTGATTTCTATCCCACAAGTCTGTAGGACAAAATGTTGTAATATTTCACTTGCCCATTTGCAGCCAAGACTACAGGAAGTTGCCATACTATAAGAGAGAAAAGGGACTAGATTATAGGAGTAGAAAGGGGTAGGATTTGGGGAGAAAGATAATAAGTTAAACTTTAGATCTATTGAATTTAAGCTATTTACAAACACATCCACTTTAAGATATCTAAGAGGCAGTTGGAAATGGGAGATGGGAAGTCAACAAAGAAGTTAGCTTTGAGAATCATCATCATAGAGGTGATAATTAAATCCATGGGAGCTGATGAAATCACACCAAGTGAAGTAATATATAGAGGAAGAAAAGAGGGTCAGAACAGAGCAGGATGGGACACCCATCTACAATAGGGCCATACCCTGGATGAGAATCCAGCAAAGGAAATTTGAAGAGTATCTGATAGATGAGAGGAGAGCTGGGGAAGAGTACTGATCCAAAAATTAGAAGAGAATATCCTGAAAAGAGGGAGTGATCCACAGTGTCAAAGGTAGTCAAGAGATGAAGAACTGAAAAAAGGCCTTCAGATTTGGCAATTAAGAGATCCTTGGTAACTTTAAGAGAACAAGTTCAATTGGAATGACAAAAGGAGAAAGCAAAGGAGAAGTAGGAGGTGTCTATTGTTGATAGCCTTCCCAAATGTTTAACCACAAAGGGCAGAGGAGATATACAATGATAGTGGGTAAGGAAGGATTAAGTGCAAGGTGTTGTTATTTTGCTTGTTTCAGAATAGGAGAGATGTGGGTATATTTGTAGGTGGTAGGGAAAGAGCAAATAGACAGGAAGAAAATGAAAATAAGAGCAAAAATGACAGGGGGCCATCTATTGGAGGAGATAGAATGGAATGAACCCTATTGTTCAGGAAGAAAATTTTGCTTTAGGTAGGACTAGAGCTGCCTTTTCATGTGAGAATAGAATGAAGGAGGAGAGAGTGGCAAGAAAGTAATATGAGAAGAGTAATTCATAGCAAATGGCCTCAATTTTTTTGGTAAAATAAGGGATAAGGTTTTGGGGGAGGGGCTACATCAAGAATTTTGAAAGGGGGGGGGTGCAGCTAGGTAGCTCAGTAGATTGAGAGCCAGGTCTAGAGATGGGAAGTCCTAGGTTCAAATCTGGCCTCAAGACACTTCCCAGCTGTGTGACCCTGGGCAAGTCCCCATTGCCTAACCTTGCCACTCTTCTGTCTTCGGAACCAATACACAGTATTGATTCCAAGATAGAAGGTAAGGGGAAAAATTAAAAAAAAAAAAGTTTGAGAACAGATTGGAAAAGTTTAGAAGAACCACTGAGGAAAGTAGGATAGTGAGTTGGTAAAGGAAGTATTATAGGACTGCCTAATAACAGGGAAGGCCCAATTGAGATTGTGTAACAAATTCTCACAGTGACCCAGTCGAATGTTTGTGTGATTTTCTCCACTTAGCACATATGGAGGAGTGAAACTAGTGGATAAGTGGGAGTGAACCAAGGCTAAGGCTTGTTGGCAGGTGTAATCAGGAATATAAAGAGGTTTAGACCTCTAGAAAAAATGACTGTAGAGTTTAACTGGTTCACCAAGAGGTCAAGATGGAGAAAAGAGGAGAGAATGACTAGTTCAGGGGAGATGGCCTGGGAGAGAATTGAGAGCAAGGGATTGGAGATCATGGTGTAGACAAAGAGGGGAAAGCAGAAGGAGAGGTGGAAAGCCAGTTGATTATAGGTGTATATAATGAATTTCAGATTTCTTGAACATGGCGGTGGTGCATTTGTGGTTGATATGACCATCTTTGTGTGTGATTGAGGTAAGGTGGTGTGGTAGGTCATAGAAAATGAGTAGGCTGAAAAACTGAATGGTTAGATTGAGGAAGAGTCAGCATGAGAGTTGAAGTCATTAATACAAGGGCAGAAGTTGGGAGTGGTGGAGAAAGATTGTGAGCAGTGTACTAAACTTAGGTAATAAATGAGAGTGAGCTGACAGTCTGAATGGGTGAAAGATAAGCATTATATAGACTTCTAAGGAGAGGCTACTGAGTGATTTAGGTAGGTGAAGAACCTAGAAGTGACATTGGAGAGCAATGAATATTACAACTTCCCTTCCTTACCCAGTGAGCCAAAGAAAATGAGTAAAAGTACTGCCATTACTGGAAGGGTGGCCATGGAAGCTGTGTCAACAAGGCAGATCCAGCCCCAAGTTGATTGCTAGAAGATAGAAAGAGTGGAAAAGGTAAAGGTTTAAGGGAAGGGAACTTACCTGTAGAATAGTGAGGGTTCAGTGGAAGAAACAATTAGCATTTGGCTGACTCTTTGGAGTAGGAGGGTTAAGGGGGATAGGAATAAGAAATCAAGCAGTGGGGGATGGTTAATGGAGTTTTTGGATGATCACTTATTGGGATTTAGAATCAATAAAATGTGTAGGACCTGACCAGATGTGAATATGTTAATCACTGAGTAAAAGGCCCACTAGTCTTTGCAGAGGAGGCTAGAGATTAGGGAGGAGACACCCAAAGTATGAGATGGACGCAAAATCAAATTTTCCTTCTCTTCTTCCCTCTAAAGACTAGAGAATCTGATAATTAAGTTCATATTATTATTGCTTGGTAGAATGGGACTAGATTGTCAAAGGGAATTTGGAGAGAGTTGGTGATAACCAGCTCTAGAACTGATTGTATTTAGGAGCCTTTCCATAATTCATTCGATTTAGCTTCATCTTGGACTTCATGAGTTCCAAGCAAGGAAAGACAAGATAAAAGAGAAGCCTTCCCAGACTTGAGTCAAGGATAGTTAGCATGTTCCAATCTTGCTTACACTATTCATGCATCTCATTTTAGTGAATTCTCATGTCCTTTTCCCTGAGGAATTATTTTATCTGATGGAAAATTCTCATAACTATTTGATTACCATCTTGACCAGTGGGAATATCCCTGCTCTGGCCCCATTAGAGGATTGCTCAGAGTATAACCCAGCCTTGGTCCAAAAATCTGCCTGATTTCATGACTGTTGGTCTGTTTTCAAGTTCCAGGAGTTCTTTTGAGAGATGAGACTTTAGGGGCTAAAAGAGTATTGGGGTGAAATTAGGAACTTGAACCAGTTTGATTAGCCTTAACAATTTGAATCAGCTTCTTATCCCTTCCTTCTTTGTCCTTTGGAATTCAACTATAAGATCCCTACCTTGGTTCTGGTCTCTGTCTATTAAAAGCTTCCCATAAGGCCTTCCTGGTGGTGATGTTCTTAGCCTTACCTCCCTGTAATTTAATCTGGGGTGGTAGAGTGGTGGAATGGATAGACTTGGAATTGATGAAAAAGAATTTCTCTGATCTTCACTCAAGAAAGATTAGTTAGACTGTTGCCTAAGCTGAAAGCCCCTGATTTAGAGCTTCTGCTTTACCATTTTTGAGGTTGATTTCATCCAAATTGAATGTTATAGTAAATGTCTCTAGTTCGTCTATATTTCTCCCCTGTTTAGTATAAACCCCTTGAGGGCAGTGACTATGTCTTGTTTGGCTTTGTGTAACCTTCAAAAATCAAGCTTATACTGTGGATTGTGAAGAATGAATTTGTTAACTTTCTGTCCCCTGCTAGTTGGTTTTTTTGTTTGTTTTTGTTTTTGGTAAAGTCTAACCTAGAGCATTTTCTTTAAGGATCATTTTTCATACATTGTAATATTTTGAGCTTTACTCCAAATTAACTCTGTGGTCAAATAACCAACACAGAGGACTCTCAACAAATAAGGGTTAACCTGGAAGATTTCATTGGACCAAGCCTGACAGTGCTTCTGTTTGTCTTAACTGGAAACATTTTTAAGGAGGGTCTTGATTTCCATGTGAAACAAAGGTTTCTAGGAGTCTATGGTTTCTTTGAATTTCTTTCCTAAAAATACTGAAATGTATGCTCCTCACAAAAGCAGAATTAAGGTGTGGAAGAGGCAGATGAAGGTACAGTCTCTTGCCTCCTTAAGGTAAGGTAGAACCATTGAAGGAGAGAACCCTGGATTCCTCAGTTCTGACTAGTGTCTATCTGTGTTTATTACAGGATCTGTCTGGCTCGATAGATGATCTCCCCATGGGGACTGAAGGAGCTCTGAGCCCTGGTGTGAGCACTTCAGGGATTTCCAGCAGCCAAGGAGAACAGAGTAACCCAGCTCAGTCTCCTTTCTCTCCTCATACCTCCCCTCATCTGCCTGGGATCCGAGGGCCTTCCCCCTCCCCAGTGGGCTCTCCTGCCAGTGTTGCTCAGTCTCGCTCAGGACCACTCTCACCTGCTGCAGTGCCAGGTATAGACACGGGGCTTAATGCTGTTGGTTTGGGCCTTTGCTCCTAGAGGAGAGGGGAGATCAGAGGAACTTTGAAGATTTACAGTATCCTAAATATGCCACCCCTAGAGGTTTCTAAGAAAGGAATGAATGAATGGTCTCCTGAATTGACTTCTTACTGAGAAGTTTGAACTCCCCATCAATTTTTCTCCCCAGCCTTGACCTGGCTCCTCTAGCACTGAATTTATGTCTCTGATGGGGTTCCCAGACTTAACTAACTTCTCTTCTTGTCCCTGAAATAGGCACCCAGATGCCACCTCGGCCGCCCAGTGGCCAGTCAGATAGCATCATGCATCCTTCCATGAACCAGTCAAGCATTGCCCAGGATCGAGGTAAGAGGTTGACCTGTAAAAATCATCTGGAGTTTGAGGAATTGGAGGGGGGCAGAGGGGGGGGGGGGAGTACACAGAGTGATCTGCACAATGATTTATCAAAGACTGACTGGCCACAGAGCTAGAAAGAGCCCCAACTTCTCACTGTGATCACAGCACTTGTTAGGCCTTTGATAATGACTGTGAAATAGAGTATTTCCCAGACCCCCATGTACTTCTTCACCATGGATTCATTTTGATGGCATGTCCACACTGTGATCACTTAACTACAGACAGCCCAGTCCCTGCCCTGCCAACATTATTGCTTGCCCACCCTTCCCACAGTGGCACCTGTCCAGGGCTTCCCCCCTTATTAATAGTGACTTAGGACCCTCAGGCTACCTGAGCTAGGGCCACATGATACAGTCCCAGAATATGGGAGTAGCTGGTGATTGGGGACATAAGGAAAGCAATAGCATTCCTAGTGTTCTTTCTTTCCCAAGTGACTGTCTCAATGATCATCTCTTTTTCACACAGGCTACATGCAGAGAAATCCTCAGATGCCCCAATACAGTTCCCCTCAGCCTGGGTCTGCCTTATCTCCACGTCAGTCTTCAGGACAGATGCATGCAGGCATGGGTTCCTATCAGAACTCCATGGGAAGCTATGGGCCACAGGGGGCTCAATATGGCCCTCAAGGTAAGAATGTGTCCCAACTGGAACCACTCTCCAGCATGTCCTTCCCAGAGGATTAGTCTTGACTTCTTGATCAATTGGCTTTATCAACCCAACATGTTTGTCATGTTCTGTCCTCAAGTTGGAGAGGGGATTCACCTCCATAAGGGGGAGCATGATTGGGGTGGGGGGAAGTAAAATTAAGTTCTGTAAGTTTGACTGCTATAGAACTGTGGGATAACAAACAAGGAATTCTGAAAGAAGTTATTTTATTGTCAGAGACTATACATAACCACTAAGTCCTAGGTGAAGATTATAGCGTTCTTTGCAAGAAAGTTGAATCTTCAGGAATAGTGACCAAGTCCCCATAGTGCAGGGCAGGATAGAATCTATCAAAGAATAAGCTCAGCTCCTAAAAATGCATGCTTTATGGAGAGCCTGCAAATGAGCTTTCTGGGGTCCCAAACAGGAAAGAATTCCTTCAACATTAGAAGGACCTGGGTAGAAATAAAGCCAGATTGTAGGTCAGTCAACTCCTCTTCATTTGAGATTAGTTGGTGCACTTCTGTCCTTTCCTTGGGCTGGTGAGTTTGCTTTTGCTTTTTTGGGGGGGGGGGGGCCTGGAGGTTTCTCCCAGATTCTGTGAAGTTACTCTATATATATTTCCCTTTGGCTGAGCTACTTTTCTCTGCAGAGTTTGGAGGACCAAAAGCTAATCACCCAATGACCACATCTTTTCTCCTTCTTCCTCCCAGGAGGCTACCCTAGGCAGCCAAACTATAACACCCTGCCCAATGCCAACTATCCAAGTGCAGGGATGGCAGGGAGCATGAACCCCATGGGGGCTGGGGCTCAGATGCATGGCCAGACCGGTATGCCGCCCTACAGTGGACTCCCCCCAGGAAGGATGAGTCATGCCTCCATGGGCAGTCGGCCTTATGGTCCCAACATGGCCAACATGCCGCCTCAGGTTGGGTCTGGGATGTGCCCCCCACCTGGGGGCATGAACCGGAAAGCACAAGAAACCGCCGTTGCCATGCATGTTGCTGCCAACTCCATCCAAAACAGGTATGACACAGGACCTTCTCTTTGGATTTCACCTATCCTTAAGATAGGAGAGAGGGGTTGGATCTATGACTTCATCACAAGAAGGAACTCCCAGGTGAAGAAACTCCTTCCAATAAGAGTGGCCCCTTTTCTGGGACTCAGCACCAACTCAGAGCCATAAAGATTTGGCTGGAACCTAGCCAAGGTTCCATGAATTAGATCAGAGAGCCCTTGGCCCTTGGACCTATATGTCCAAGGCAGGACTTGGGCCCAGGCTGTCCTGGTTCTGAGGCCGCCTCTCTCTCCATTATTCTAGACCACTTTTAATTTGATACTCAGAATTTGGTGATCAGAACAGGTGCACAGGGAAGGAAATATCCAACTAAAATGGACCTAGTTCCTTCGTCATACATCATGCTGCTCTCCCTCCCCTCATGAATGAGGTGTCCCTTTTCTAAATGCCTTCTAGAGAAGGATGTTCCTCATTTTCTAAGTCATCTGTTTCACAAATCTCCAAGATTATCTTTCATAGTAGGTAGGGTTGTGAGAGCCTTGTTTTCAATCTACGTTTTGCTCTCTGCTCACAAAGTGATGATAAAGTTTGGGTTAATTTGAATTATCTTCTATTCTTGGATTTTAACTGCCAATTGGGTAGCTGGAGGAATAGAGGCTGTCAGTTTCTCAACAGGTTGTGTGGTCCTGTTCAACTCTAATTTCTTTTGCAGTCACAGCCATTCGTGGGTAGCCAAGAGAGGTCAGTATAGGTTGTTAGAACAGAAAAGCTAGTGAACAGTCTGATGTATGTCTGAATCCCTTGGCCTATGAGCTTTGAGTAATTGGGTTTAATGGCTAAAAAGTTCAGTTCTTTGGTCTTCTTCCCTGACTATTGGTTGATATGGCATTGACTTCACTGGACTAAGTCCAGTGGTCATAACTTAACTTTGTCCTTTGGCCATTAGACAGTTAACCCAACTTTAAATTGATCTTATGCTATTGAGATTTGGATAGACTACAGAGGAAGTAGGAAAAGGAGGATTATTTTTTTCCTCAAGGGAGGAAAAGCTACAACCATAAAAAAGAGTGAATTTTATATAGACTCCATGACAGATCAGTTTGAGGTAGGGGTACAGAATACCCCCAAAAGATGGAGATTGGGCCAATCAACATCACATCGGTTTGCATCTGCAAGCCTTTCAGCTAGATCTTCAGCCAGACAGGATCTTTAAATGGGAAAAGAAGCCCAAGCAGAGGAGAGGAATTCTCAGGAAGAGATGTAGCACAAACAGGTGAAGGAATAGAGGAGCCACTGGCCTTCAATGAGGCTGGCTTTTGCTGCCCTAACATCTTAAAATTGAGCTACTGCTTCCTGTTTAGGGCTTATAAACCCTCCTGTAAGCATCCTATGTGGGGAGATAGGAGATAAGACTATCTAGGTCAGTCTTTGCACAATTCTTTTTTCTTGGGACCCTTTAGTTTTTTCCATACAGACCTAGTTATTAGGTGATTGGGGCCCCCTACTGCCTTCTTGCCAAGTACTCTGTATATTTGGTGTTCCTAATTTAGACATATCTCTCTTGTCTCTGCCTTCCCTCTTCAGGCCTCCAGGCTATCCCAATATGAATCAAGGGGGCATGATGGGAACTGGGCCTCCTTATGGACAAGGACTTAATAGTATGGCTGGCATGATCAACCCTCAGGGTCCTCCCTATCCCATGGGTGGGAACATAGCCAACAATTCAGCAGGTAAGTCCTGGTTTGGTCATAGTTTATTGCATGGATTAATAATGGGACCAGAGCTGGTGTTGTAAGGCTTAAATCTCTTTCTCTAGGGATGGCAGCTAGCCCAGAGATGATGGGTCTCGGAGAAGTCAAATTAACACCAGCCACCAAAATGAACAACAAGGCAGATGGAACACCTAAACCCGAGTCCAAATCCAAGGTAAGATTTTGTCTTATCTCTTTCCTTTTCCCTGGCTAGAACAGAAGAACCGGGATGAAGTTATTGGGGGTACCAATTGTACTGACAAAATGGCCCCAGTCAGAACTGCTTCTGCTCATTCTTCCCCTATTATGTTATTTAAAAAATTTTTGTATTACTATCTTTTTTTTACACTATCTTCATTTCTGAATATCTGTTCCTGCTTCTCCACTCCGCTCCCCCAACATACCCCAATCAACATGCCATTACTTATAACAAAAAGCAAAGAAAGAGAAGGAGGAAAAAACCAGTTGAACAAAATTAAATGAGTTTGACTTGATGGACAATATTCTGCTCCTACAGTCCCTCTCCTCTCCTAAGAGAAGAATGTATGTTTTCTCATCTCTTTTTTGGAAACAACCTTGGTTATAATTCTACAGCTTTTGTTTTTTTTTTCCTTTCAGTTTACATTGTTACAGTCATTGGGCATATATGGTTTGTCTGGTTCTACCTCTCACTCTGCATCATTTTATAGAAGTTTTCCCATTCTGAATTTCTTCATATTTGTTATTTCTTATGGTATGGTGATATTCCATTACATTCATGGAACCATATTTATTTAGCCATTGGTATCTAATTTTTTTTCCTTTTTGCCTAATTAAAAAGTTTCTACTGTGGATATTTTGCTCTATATTACCTTTCTGTCTTTAACTTCCTTGGCATTATTTGTCTAGTAGCAGGATCTCTGAATTAATAGTTGGACATTTTGATCATTTCTTAGCAAAATTTCAAATTGTTTTCCAGCATGGATGAACCAAATCATAGTCTACCAACAATGCCTTTCAACATTGATTATTCCTATCTTTTGTTGTCTTGGCCAGAGATGAGATGAAATGTTATGGTTATTTTGGTTTACTTTTCCTAATGATTTCTAGATTTCTTTTCATATGGTTGTTAATTCTATTTTAAGAACTATTTATTCTCTCTCTTTTTTTTTTAAGGCCAGGGGTATGGATGTGTATGGGGGGAATGAGGGGTATATGTGGGTGAGTGTGTGTGTTTCTGTATATGTGGGTGAGTGTGTATGTTTCTGTATGTGCATGTGTTCGTGTGCACTCGCACTTCTTTGAGAAATAGGAGGACACAACTTCTAGTCCTGGCTTTGCCATGGATTCTTTGTGACCTTGGGCAAGTCTCTTCTTTTCACTGTGCCTTTAGTTTCCTCCTCTATACAATGAGATAATTGAACTAGATGATCTCTAAGCTCTCTTCCAGCAATTGAGCAATATTTTCACTCTGGGTAGGGTAGTGGCTCTTCCTTCCTTCCTTCCCATTAAGGACTTTTTCACTTCAACCCATCTGACTCTGATGCTCTCTCTGGAGCAGTGCCTCCTGCTGTCAGACAGCAATGGGCAGCCTGAGCCTCTATGCTCAGAGCAGTAGTAATGGTCCATGCCTAACTACATGCTCTTTTAGGAAGGTGGAAGATACTTGGGTCCTAAGCAACCCTTGGAGGTCACAAAGAACATTGTCTGAGAAGATAGCAGCTTGGGAATCTGACTTCATTTGGATTCTTCTCTATAGTTGTGTGACTGCACTGTTCCTAATCTCTGGATCTCAGTTTCTCCATCTATTAAAAAAGGAATAACAAATAAAAATTAGAATCTGTCCTTTCTGGGGAAGGGGATCTAGGTACCCCTATTTATAGGCCACCTAGTTCATCCTCCTATGTCTGCCTAATATATTACAGCTGAATGTGGGTCACTCTTCTATCCTATCCTGGGAGTGCTCTAAGGAAGGCCTTGTAAACTCTCACTCTGAAAAGCATGTACTTATATGTGTCCAGGGCTCTGGAGTGGCAACTTTCTTTTCAGCAAACTCTAGCCAATGAGCTGATTCTTCTTTGATCTTTCAACTTTTAAGTAAGAAATTCAGGTCCCATTCTCAGTTAAACTCAGGGTGGAAAAACCCTGTATTCTTCTTTGTCTCTATTCTTGCCCTTCTCCACCCCTAAGTGAGAACCTTGGGAGAGCCTTGGACGGGCCTGGGATCTAGGACTCATTCCCATGACCCTCTGACCTGCCCCCTCCCCTTCCAGAAGTCCAGTTCCTCCACCACCACCAATGAGAAGATCACCAAGTTGTATGAATTAGGGGGTGAGCCTGAGAGGAAGATCTGGGTGGACCGCTATCTTGCCTTCACGGAAGAGAAAGCAATGGGCATGACCAACCTGCCTGCTGTGGGCAGGAAACCCTTGGACCTCTACCGCCTCTACGTATCTGTGAAGGAGATTGGCGGATTGACTCAGGTAAGTACATGACACTCAGATTCCTTGCCTTCACCCAGATGATTTTTTTAGGTGATAGTCTGATAGAGCCTAATATAATAAGTGGTGCAAGGCTTTGACAATCTAGCTTCTGGAAGCTTAACATCTAAGACATTTAAAAGTAACATTGACCACAAAACAGGAACATGAACCATTCAGAAGAAGACATAAAGGTGACATACACAACTGGGATAAATACATGGATAATGGATCATTGGGGGGAGGGGGGAGGAAACAAGGGAATTTTAGTTCCAGGCACGAGATGGGCTAGAGAAGTCATTGATTCTCAGGAAACCTTCCTTTATGCAATTAGATTTCAAATGTTATTTGGAAGAGAAACTCTCAGTTAAATAGGTGAATAATGTTTCAGAACTTATTGGCATCTGATACTAATTTTATACAGTAGGCTTAACAAATGAGTTGTGCCTCACCTGTTTACAAGGTACCATGCTACTCTAAAAAAACAACAAAAAAAGACTGCTATGGGTCTTATCCCCCAATTACAATCTAATTTGACAAAACAGAGGGGAGGGTAACAGCCTCGCCTCTGGAAGCATCCACCTTCCTTTGGTCTGAATACACTAGAGCATTATGTAGACCAGGTCTGTAGCTGAGTATAGAGTAAGCACATGGTCAGAATGAAGGAAAGCCTTTTTTTTGTTTTGGAAATCTCAAGAAAGCAGGAGCACATCACCATCAGGATGCATCTCATCAAAACCCACAGCCAGCTGTGCAATAGGAATTCCTGTCCCGCAGAATGTCAGTTCTCTTCCTAGTGATACCCACAAAACCAAAAGTTTCATCTGGGGAAGAGTGATATGTTTAAGTGAAAGTAAATATAAAATATACCAAGTCAACACCAGGTAATATCAGGAAATGAGAGTAACTTGGCTTGGTGGTGTATGTATACAAGTGCTTCAGTATCTGAAGACAAAGATTCTCCCTGACCTTTTTTACTTACCTCTTAACTTGCCTTTTGAATCATGGGCAAGTTATATCATAAACTCTGAAGCTCAGTTTCTACTTTGTTGGTCTAGAGCAGTGTTGGCAAACCTTTTAGGGATCATGTGCCCAAACTGTACATTCAAGGTTCCTGTGAGCCCCTGCATTGCCCCAGAGAGCAGAGGAAGCACACATTGGGCTGCTGGGTGGAGGGATGGGGAATGGAAAAATGTCTTCAGTTGCAATAGAGAAGGGGAACGGAGCAGTTGAAATGAACTTAAAATAAATGAACTTAAGTGCCAAATTATATACTTCTGACTATAAGCACAATAGGAATTTAAAGAATGAGATAAATGGGGAATAAATTGATAGCTTCCTGGGGAAAGGGGATTTCATTTGAACTTTAATGGGTATGTAACATTTAGAATTTTAAGTAATAGGAGGGAAAAGGCAGGAGGGAAAGCCTAGGCTGCCATGAAGAACCATCAGGAGGCCTGCATGAAATGATCAGAGAGGGATATATGTTGGAGATCAATGGGAAATTATACCTCAGTCAGTATCATGGACTACTGAGAACCCAACATGGACAGAACCTTAATCTGGCTTGTGGGGAGGTCTGAAGGCAAAAGTTCCAAACTCTGTTCCCCAGCAGTTCCCAATCAGTCATATGTGGGGAGCTGGAGAAAAGGTATATCACAGTATCTGATCTGAATGCTTGTCCTGTACTGAGCTACATTATACAACACTCAACTTACCCCATTTCCCATTCCTGATGTTACCTTTTGGAATCTTAGTCTTGGCATCTCCCTCAGCAATGATCTTTCATTCCTTGAATTTCAAGAGCACTTTGTTTGGACCTTTCTTAGCCATTCCTGTCTTGATCTATAGGTTTTTTCTAAACTCTAAACCCTATGAGGTCAGGGACTTTGTAAACACCTTATATCCCCCTTAAGGCCAGTATAAAATACTGAATAAGCTTGTGATAAATATTTGTGTCATGCATGAATAAAACAGCAGAAAGAAATTAAAAAAAAAAACCAGCCAAGGAGTATCTGTAAAGAAACTCCCCAGACAAGTCATCATGCTTGGCATCATCCTTCACCTTCTGGACTGGTAAGATGCACAGGAAGCATCCACTCAGCATGGGTTGGAGGGAGGCAATCATTCACCTCACCAAAGATTCCCTGGAGAGTCCTTATAAATAGTCTATGCTTCTTGTGCATTTGATAGAATAACAGCTTACATTTGTATATGATTTTCTTTGAAATAGTCCTAGAAAATAGGAGCAGGGACAACTATCCCCATTTTTTTTACTGAAAAGGAAACTGAGGTTCACAGTGTGGGAAAGACTTAACCAAGGTCACACGATTCATTGAGTCATGGACTCAAGCCTGTGGCTCCTGACCCAAGTCTCTTAGCTTTACTGCTGTAGATGTACTATGATATCTATCACAAACAGGAGGTGATTGATGCCCAACTTTTCAGAATCCTTTCTTTACATAGTAAAGTATGCCCACATTCAATTTTTTCTGGCATGTTTACCTTCTAAATTCTGCCACAACCTGATTGAGACAGGACTTAACTTTTCCTTCCGCCCTGAATTCTGGTGCCAGGTAGATCTGGGGTGTAGTTGATGGAGGTAGAGGCCAGCAAGGAGTTCAGCTCTATGGACACTGGATAGTTAATAGGAGAGTGTAGAAGAGCCCTCAAAGCTCCCAGAGCATTACAGGCTTCTTCAAGAGGATGGGGGGCAGTCAAGTCTAGTTGGGCCAGTGCCCTGACACAAACACCCCCCCTCACCCCCCTGGTTGGTTATATAGGTCAATAAGAACAAGAAATGGCGGGAACTGGCCACTAACCTCAACGTGGGCACCTCGAGTAGCGCTGCCAGCTCCTTGAAAAAGCAGTACATCCAGTGTCTCTATGCGTTTGAGTGCAAGATTGAGCGGGGAGAAGACCCTCCCCCTGATATCTTTGCAGCAGCAGATTCCAAGAAGTCGCAACCCAAGATCCAGCCTCCATCACCAGGTGAGACTGGCTCAGGCTAAATGATTGACCCTGGGATGTGTGGGGACAATGTGGGAACTTCCCCCTCCTCTGCCCCCAGGACCCTTCCAACCTCACCCCCAGGGTCTGCCTCCTCTGAGTCCTGACTCAGCCAGAATGCAGAATGTGGAGCCCAATACCAGCTTCAGGCTGGCACAGCTAGGAGGTAGCCAGCATGCCACCATTAGGTTTTAATTCTCAGCGTGCATCTGGCAGAGTGCCAAATGTTTGTAAATCAGCGAGTGGGAGGGCCGGCAGGGGGTGGGGGGAAGGCCAGGGATGTCTGGGAGCCTCCACTCACTGATGTCAGCGCCTTAGAATGTGGCCCAGACCCAGCCTGGAATTCCCAGGGGAGCTGAGATGGAAATGAATGGGGAGGCCAGAGGGTGGGGGGAGGGGTTATGAATGAAACTCCCTGCTGCCAGGGACTCTGCCCACCCTCCTTGCAGAGCTGTGGCCACAGCCGGGGAGGGAGAATGGACAGGGTGCCAGGAAGGTGGGGTGTAAACAAACATGCCCTGATGCTGACCTCTGAGGATTTTAATGAATCGCTGAAATGACTCATCAGCTAGCTCGGCTGAAGCCATGGGATATCGGGTGCTGGGAATGGTAACTAATGGAAACATTAATTACGAGTAGTTCACTGCTTTCTAGCTTAGAGGAGCTCATGAAGCTGGGTGATGGCAGGTTGTTGGATGCTTAGAATGAAGCTGTCCAACTTTCTAAAGGAAAGCCTAGGGCTTGGGGGCAGGGGGGGGGGCAGTGAGAAGACTGGGGGAGGACAGATGGTGCCCCTGTATGCCTGGGCACCAGCTGCTTGGCTTCCCCAGACTATCCCCTCCCCTTTGGTGGATCATCATGGTTTTTTAAAAGTTTCCTAACAGCATTTCAGAGCTCCAACTTTGGTGGGTTATTGTAAATATGACTTGTCAATTCTTGCCCTTTCTGACATGTGGAAGGGAAGTAGTTGGGAGCCATATTTCCCCTCACAATGCTTCTTTCTCATGGATAAAAGAATTAAGGACTGAGGAAATAGCTCTAAGAAAAGAATAGTCACCTGAGTGTAATAGATGTCTCCTTATCTTCCCTCATCCATGGGTTTTACTGTGAAATACATACAAAAGTTTCTGCAAGGCTGCTCATCATTCCTGTCTCTGTTTGCAGCGGGGTCAGGGTCCATGCAGGGGCCACAAACCCCTCAGTCAACCAGCAGTTCCATGGCAGAAGGAGGAGACTTGAAGCCACCAACTCCAGCATCCACCCCCCATAGTCAGATGCCCCCATTGCCAGGCATCAGGTAACAGTTGCACACGGCATGGGGCCCAGGTAAAAGTGGGAAGAGGGAGGGAAAATCTGATCAGTCCCTCGAACTCAGGTGGTAGCCCCTACCAGTGCTGTCACACAGGAATTGCAAGTGAACTGAATGTATCTGTAATGTCCTCTTCCAGAAGCTAAACCTAACATAGGTGGAATTTAGCAGTGAAATATATCTTCCCCCAGTCTTCACAGATAGTCATCAGGAATGGAGTAGAGAGGCAAGGAGATGATTCTTTTTCTAATTCATTTTCCTGATTCCTGAGCAGGAGCAACTCTGTGGGCATCCAGGATGCCTTTGCTGATGGAAGCGACCCCACGTTCCAAAAGCGAAATTCTATGACTCCGAACCCTGGGTACCAGCCCAGCATGAATACCTCTGACATGATGGGGCGCATGTCCTATGAGCCAAATAAGGATCCCTATGGCAGCATGAGGAAAGGTGACTATGCCCTTCTGTCCATCTCAGGATGTCCTTCCTCTTCCCTCATAGCTTCCTACACCATCTTCACACCTTGGCCCTTCTCTTCTCTGGCCCTTACCATGTCACCTCTTCGGTCTTCTTCACAGTGGAAACTTTTGAGCTTCCCATGGAGTGATCCACACTTTGGGATTCCCCTCAGTTGTCCTAGAGCTCCATGTTCCCCTATTCCTAGAAGAGAGGCCAGGAGGCCTAACTACTCTTCTTACTGTCTTCTGTATTCTGCTTCTAGCTCCAGGAAATGATCCTTTCGTGTCCTCAGGGCAGGGTCCCAACAGTGGAATGGGGGACCCCTACAACCGTGCCACAGGCCCTGGTTTGGGGAATATGGCAATGGGACAGAGGCAGCATTACCCATATGGAGGCCCTTATGACAGAGTGAGGTGAGTTGTTTCCCTTCCTTGAGACAGATTAGAGAACTATTGCAATAATAGTAGCTTTTATCTCTAGTGCTTTGGGGCTTAATTTTTTTTTTTAACGCTTATTTTGTATCTTAGAATCTATACTAAGTATTGATTCTAAGTCAGAAGAGTGGTAAGGGCTGTGCAGTGGGGCTTAAGTGACTTGTATGGGGTCACACGGCCAGGAAGTGGTATGAATCTAGATTTGAAGCCAGGATCTCCAGTCTCCAGGTCTGACTTTTTATCTGCTGAGCCAGCCAGCTGCCCCTAGAAATCATTTCCCTCACAATTCTTTGAAGTAAATTATGTGAGTGGTGTTTGTCCCATTTTTTTCAATGGGCAACCTGACTCAAAGAGCTTGTGGTTTGACTGAGGTCACAGTCTCTACAGACCCAGGGCTTCTAAGGGTAGTAGTATGGGTTGCACTGAAACAAAGTGTTGCCCACTCTGGTGGCTCTCTGTCCTTCCTCTTGTGAGAAGCCCCAGCATGAGTCCTTCTGCTTCTGTCTTTGGCATAGGGCTGAATCTGGACTAGGGCCCGAGGGAAACATGGGCACAGGGGCCCCCCAGCCAAACCTCCTGCCTTCCAACCCGGACTCCGGGATGTACTCTCCCAGTCGCTACCCCCCACAGCAGCAGCAGCAACAGCAGCAGCAACAGCAGCAACAGCAGCAACAACGGTCAGTAAACACAGCCCTAGCTCAGGATCTCGTTGTCCTTTGTATGTTCTGAGATTTGTCTCTACTCTTCCTCAATCTCCTTTCTGTCTTGTAGACACGATTCCTATGGCAATCAGTTTTCCACTCAAGGCACCCCTTCCAGCAGTCCATTCCCCAGCCAGCAAACTACAATGTACCAACAGCAGCAGCAGGTGAGCCTGGGGCAGACCTCATGAAAGCGGCAGGGGCTTGACATTAGACCTAAAGGAGTAGCCTTCCCCTCAATTTTGGAAACTACTGGGTAAACTCATCCAGCCTGAAGTCTGGGAATGCTGTATCTTGTGTTTGCCCTGGGGACCCCCTGACAGCTCTCATCAGTGACTAGGAAATAATCCCCAATCTTCCCCACTGACGTTGAGCTGGTGTTACTCTGTGAGACAGAGGGAGGAATCCTTTTTGGCAGAGGTGGCAACCTAAGGGGATGCAGTCCTGCACACAGTGTTAGATGGTGTTGAGGCATTGATTTGTTTTGCTGGATTGCCTTTTTCCCTCTTGCCTTTTTATTCTTTCTCATGTGAGATAGCTTTCAGAGTTCAGGGGAGGTCTGTGTTAGGAAATGAAGGTAATATAAAAACAAAGGATACCAATAAAAAAAATTAAAGGGGAGAGGTAAAAGATTCGGGGATGGAAAGAGCGAGTGGGAAGGAAGAACCCATTGTTGGTTCTAGGAATCACTTCAGGAAACATTCTTGGAGGCAGCTCTTCACTCTCCTCTCTGCCTCCCAAGTCTACAGCCCCTGCCAGAGTGTCTGGTGGCATCAAGTCCTTCTTGGCTATACCTGTCCATGGTCTCTGGCTCCTAGAACAGTATACACACCTTTTCTCTTGCCTGTCCATTTTGTAGAATTATAAGCGGCCGATGGATGGCACCTACGGTCCTCCTGCCAAGCGACATGAAGGGGAAATGTACAGCGTGCCATATAGCAGTGGACAAGGCCAGCCACCACAACAGCAGTTGCCCCCGGCCCAGCCCCAGCCAGCCAGCCAACAGCAACCAGCTCAGCCATCCCCACAGCAGGACGTGTATAACCAGTATGGGAATGCTTATCCCACTGCTGGTGCTGACCGCCGGCCGGCAGGTGGCCCTCAGAACCAGTTCCCATTCCAATTTGGCCGAGACCGGGTCTCAGCACCCCCTGGCTCAAATGCCCAGCAAAGCATGCCACCCCAGATGATGGGTGGTCCCATGCAGCCAACTACAGAAGGCCCCCAACAGGGCACCATGTGGCAAGGGCGCAATGATATGGGCTACAACTACCCTAATCGGCAGAACGCAGGCTCTGCTCCCCAGGGGCCTGCCTACCATGGGGTGAACCGAACAGATGAAATGCTGCACACGGATCAGAGGGTCAATCACGAGGGCCCATGGCCTTCCCATGGCACCCGCCAGCCTCCATATGGTCCCTCGGCCCCTGTTCCCCCCATGACAAGACCCCCTCAGTCTAACTATCAGCCCCCACCCAGCATGCAGAATCACATTCCTCAGGTATCCAGCCCCGCTCCCCTTCGTCCGCCCCTGGAGAACCGCACGTCTCCCAGCAAGTCTCCATTCCTACACTCGGGGATGAAGATGCAGAAGGCAGGTCCTCCAGTACCTGCCTCACACATAGCACCTGCCCCTGTTCAGCCTCCCCTCATCAGGCGAGATATCACCTTCCCTCCTGGCTCCGTGGAAGCCACACAGCCTGTGTTGAAACCGAGGAGGCGGCTCACGACGAAAGATATTGGTAAGGAAACTTGCCAAGACAAGCCAGTATTCAGCTTGCTTTCCCATTTAGAGGTCAGGGATGTTTAATCATTCCCCCAGATGGACTCAGTTTTAGCCTCCCTCCTCTGCCTTGATGATCCTTATACTGAGCTACATAAGAACGTCCTGGAGCTCATCTCAGGGCTTTGGGGTGAGCCTTGGGGAACTAACGTGATGCTGGATGGGATGTGGAGTTTGCATTTTGCCCCAGTCAAACTACCATCCCCAAGGTACAGGTGAGACGACAGTTTAGGAACTGGTAAAAAGTCACAATTAGTGGCAGAGCCAACTCTAGAACGCAAGTCTCCTTACTTTTCTGACCCAGACAAAGTGAGTTTTAATATCAGCATGATGAGAAGGGACCCTAGTGGGTCCTTCTGGAAAATTCATTTTCTTACCCAGATCAGAAGGAGGATTGGCAAAGGAAATTCTTGGTTAGTGTTGCTTTAGGAGAACCCATCTAGTTGAGCCTTCTCTGTTTCTATTCCAAGCCCACAAAAAGGGCCAAGACGCAAACTTAGTTTTGTATATCCATCAGCTTTGTTGGCCAGGGTTAAGTTGTCTTCTCTGAAGCTCTTCACCTGGAGGTTAGCTGCCATCTACGTAGAAGAAGAAAAGGGACTCCCTAAGCCTAATATAATAAGCACCAGCTCTCGAATCCATGGCACATGATCACCAAAAGATATAGTTAGGACTCTAATAAGGCAGGTGTACAGTGAATGAGGCTAGAAAAGCCTCTAGAGTGGGTAGATGAAGTATCCTTCCTCAAACCCCTTCTGCAGCCCAGCTTTTGGGCCAACCCTGAAGAGCTCCCTGGATCTATACTTCAGTGACCATAAAACACTAGGGGGTGGCTGCTGTGTTTCAGGAACTCCAGAGGCATGGCGGGTGATGATGTCTCTCAAGTCGGGGTTGTTGGCAGAGAGTACGTGGGCCTTAGACACCATTAATATCTTGTTGTATGATGACAACAGCATCATGACTTTCAACTTGGGCCAGGTGAGTGCACGTGGCTGGGGGGAAGTGTTGAATTTAATTCAGCAGTTAAAGTACTCCAGTGTTCCCTGTGCATAGGGCCTGGGCTAGGCACAGAGTTTAGATTTGTGATGGTCCCTGTCATCCCTCTAGAATGGACTATTAGAACAACATATATCCCATAGCAGTCTCAGCCTACTGTGTCCCTGACTCTTCTGATCAGAGGACTTAAGAGCTTTTATAGTTTTCCCTTTGAACTTGGCCTCTATAGGATAGAATCTGGAATTCGTGGGACTGATGCTAAGAAACTTTCTTTTTAAATTGCTTTTGAATATTGCTGTATATTGCTGATTCTCCTCTTTGGCAATCTGGTGAAGCCTATGGACCCTCCTTAGCATGTTTTTGAATGCCCAAAATAGAATACATAGGATTACAAAGGAAACCAATTCTATTTGAGATACAGTCTATATAATCATGTGGGAGCTAGCAGCAGGTCTACTGTTATTACTACAGTGATTTCAAAGTAGTGAGGAGCATAAATGAGAGAGCTCACAACTGGAAGGGGTTTCCAAAGGACCTGGGATTTCTGTTGGGAACAAAGTCCCCTTTGCTGTTTACACTCCTGGGCTTAGTTGCCTACAATCATAATCGAAGGAAATACTAAATTTCAATTAAATAAAGAGAGACATGTTTCCTCTCCAAGTTCACAGACCCTCTTGATGCTTTCCAGGGGCAAGCCCTGGGCTAAGAAGCCCTGGGCTGTGCCTCTGCTCTCCTGTACCACCAGCCCACATTTAACCTGTTACTTTACTTTCTTTCCTGAATGCTTCCAAGATATACTTTGAGAATGTAGGGGAGTGTCAAAATCATGGTAAAGAAACTTGATTTTTTTTAAGTACTGTCTATTTCAAAAGCTACAATTCCTGACTTAATTGACTTTTCCAATAGTTGGGACAAGTTTTTGTCTCCATATATAGGACTGCTAATGCACACGTTTAGGTCCATCAAATGCTTAAGTTGGAAGGAACCTTAAAATCTTATCTTGTTCGGTGTCCATTTGCCTCCCTTCCCTCACCTCTAATTTTATAAACGAGGGAAATAAGCCCAGAATTGAGAGTGATTTAGTTCTGTGAAGATACCAGAATGCTTGACCTTTGGAGAGCCTAAAACCCTACCTGATGGCCCAGACTCCAGAGGCCTTTCTGGAGAACCAAGGGAGGAGGGCAGAGGGGTCTTGCTCCTTGGTTGTCTGTCCCCACTAGTTGTCCACACTCTTATCTAACAAGATCTGAAGAGGATCCAGAAAAGGCAAAGGAAAATGCCAGTGAGGGAGCTAGAAAAGCAGGTCCAGTGAATGAGAGCTAAGACTCTAGCTTTGGTTTTTGGTTTCTGAATTGGTTGGGGAAGCTAAGGGGTGGACAGCATAATAATTGCCTCCAAGTAGATAAATTGGAAGTCTTTTAGAACCATTTGTTCTCTATTTCCAATGATGGCCAGCCTCAAAATAGAGAGAAATTTTCTAAATGTTGAAAGACCTTGGATAAGTGGCTAAAATGATTGTGAATTTCCTTTGGAGAGCTCTGAGAACAGGAGAGATCCCTTCATGTATTTAGTGTCATGGAAATATGTTCTAAGCAGGTGGTGGTGGGGAGAAGAATAAGCATTTCTATAGCACCTTTGTGCCAGGACCTGTGCTAATTCAGTGGTTTCAGGGAAAAGGTCCAGGCCTTAGAGGACAGGCCCCCATCCCTCTCTAGAATTCTTTGTGTTGGCCCTTCTTTCCTCTCATGGTTATTCTTCTTTCTTTCCAGCTGCCAGGACTGTTGGAGCTTCTTGTGGAATATTTCCGTCGTTGCTTGATTGAGATCTTTGGCATTCTGAAGGAGTATGAGGTGGGTGACCCAGGGCAGAGAACATTGCTAGATCCAGAGAGATTCAGTAAGGCCTCCAGCCCATCCCCAGGGGAAGGGGAGGAAGAGGAAGAGCTTCTGAGCCCCAAGATGGAGGAGGAGGAAGAGGAAGAGGAGGAGGAGGAAGCTGCATTTGCAGGCAAGGACAAGGTATTCTCAGAGAGCAGTGAGGAGAAGCTTGTCAGCAAGTTTGACAAGCTGCCTGTCAAAATCGTGCAGAAGAATGACCCCTTTGTGGTGGACTGCTCAGACAAACTGGGACGAGTACAGGAGTTTGACAGTGGCCTGCTGCACTGGCGGATCGGTGGCGGTGACACTACTGAGCACATCCAGACCCACTTTGAGAGCAAGATGGAGCTGCCTCTGACCCAGGCCCGGGAGCCCTTGCCAGTGGCCCCTCAGAAGCGGGTCCCAGCAGCAGAGGGTACCCCAGGCATGAAAGATAGGGAGGGTCCCCTGCCTGACGGCCCCTCCGAGAAGCGAATCACTGCCACCATGGACGACATGCTATCATCGCGGCCCAGCACCCTATCCGACGAGGGGGCCAAGAATACAGAGACCCCCAAGGAAAGTGGCAAGTTCCCTTTTGGCATGAACCCTGTGCAGAGCCACCGGAATATCAAAATCCTAGAAGATGAGCCCCACAGTAAGGATGAGACCCCACTGTGCACCCTTCTGGACTGGCAGGACTCCCTGGCCAAGCGTTGTGTCTGTGTCTCCAACACCATCCGGAGCCTGTCGTTTGTGCCGGGCAACGACTTTGAGATGTCCAAGCACCCAGGGCTGCTGCTGATTCTAGGGAAACTCATCTTGCTGCACCATAAGCACCCAGAGCGCAAGCAGGCACCACTGACCTACGAGAAGGAGGAGGAGCAGGACCAAGGGGTGAGCTGCAACAAGGTGGAGTGGTGGTGGGACTGCTTGGAGATGCTCCGGGAAAACACCCTGGTTACGCTTGCCAACATCTCAGGTCAACTGGACCTCTCCCCATACCCTGAGAGCATCTGCCTGCCAGTTCTGGATGGACTCCTGCACTGGGCGGTCTGCCCTTCGGCTGAAGCCCAGGACCCCTTCCCCACCCTGGGCCCCAACGCCGTCCTCTCCCCCCAGAGACTGGTTCTGGAAACCCTCAGCAAACTCAGCATCCAAGACAACAACGTGGACCTGATCCTCGCCACGCCACCCTTCAGTCGCCTGGAGAAGCTGTACAGCACCATGGTGCGCTTCCTCAGCGACCGAAAGAACCCCGTGTGCCGGGAGATGGCCGTGGTGCTGCTGGCCAACCTGGCCCAGGGTGACAGCCTGGCCGCCCGGGCCATCGCAGTGCAGAAGGGCAGCATTGGCAACCTGCTGGGCTTCCTGGAGGACAGCCTGGCTGCCACCCAGTTCCAGCAGAGCCAAGCCAGCCTTCTGCATATGCAGAATCCCCCCTTTGAGCCGACTAGCGTGGACATGATGCGCCGGGCGGCCCGAGCACTGCTCGCTCTGGCCAAGGTGGACGAGAACCACTCGGAGTTCACGTTGTACGAGTCACGGCTGCTGGACATCTCAGTGTCGCCGTTGATGAACTCATTGGTCTCACAAGTCATTTGTGATGTACTGTTTTTAATTGGCCAGTCATGACAGCCGTGGGACGGACACCTCCCCTGTGTGTGTGTGCGTGCGTGGAGAACTTAGAAACTGACTGTTGTCCTTTATTTATGCAAAACCACCTCAGAATCCAGCCCGCCCTGCGCTGTCCTGCTTCTCCCTGGGGGAAATCTTTCCTGCCTCTCTCCTCCCTTTCCCTCCCCTCCCCTCCTTCCCTCCCTTCCCCTCACCCCTACCCCACCCTATTCAAGAAGACAGAGTTCTGCCTACATAGAAGACTTTTTTTTATTTTAACCAAAGTTACTGTCGTTTACAGTGAGTTTGGGGAAAAACAAATAAAATAACGGCTCGCCCAGTTCTTGCATCGATGGGACGCCACCTTTCATAACTGTTTTTAATGGTAAAAAAAAAATAGAAAAAAAAACACAAAAACTCTGAAGGACAAAAAAAAGGTGACTGCTGAACTGTGTGTGGTTTCTTGTTGTACATTCACAACCTTGCAGGAGCCAAGAAGTTACCAGTTGTGAACAGACCCTGTTCAATGGAGAGGCCTGTGCAGTAGAGTGTAGGACCTTCATGTACTGTACTGTACACCTTATACTGTAAACATACTGTAATAATGTCTCACATTGAAAAAGAGAAAACGCTGGATCAGCAGCAAGCTGTAGTTTTTAAAAATGTTTTTAGTTAAACGTTGAGGAGAAAAAAAAAGGCTTTTCCCCCAAAGTATCATGTGTGAACCTACAACACCCTGACCTCTTTCTCTTCCTCCTTGATTGTATGAATAACCCTGAGATCACCTCTTAGAACTGGTTTTAACCTTTAGCCGCAGCGCCCTGCGCTGCCGTGTGTATATATATGACGTTGTACATTGCACATACCCTCTGGAGCCCCACAGTTTGGTCCCTATCCACACCCCTGCCCTTCTCCTTTAGAGTATGACGAGTTAACAAGTTGGTGACCTGCACAAGCGAGACACAATTATTTAATCTCTTGCCAGATATCTCTCCTCTTGGAGGTGATGCTGTACAGGTCTCTGTGTAAAAAGTCATTGCTGTCTCAGCAGCCAATCAACTTATAGTTTATTTTTCCTGGGTTTTTTTTTTGTTGTTGTTTTGTTTTGTTCTGTTTTCTTTCTAATCGAGGTGTGAAAAAGTTCTAGGTTCAGTTGAAGTTCCTGATGAAGAAACACAATTGAGATTTTTTCAGTGATAAATTCTGCATATTTGTATTTCAAACAATGTAGCTAAAAACTTGATGTAAATTCCTCCTTTTTTTCCTTTTTTGGCTTAATGAATATCATTTATTCAGTATGAAATCTTTATACTATATGTTCCACGTGTTAAGAATAAATGTACATTAAATCTTGGTAAGATGTTTGTAAGGGTTTTTATTTTCTAACAAAAGTCAGGGGCCCTGGTTGCCACATTGGTGGCCTTCTTCGTGAGGAAACTGAGCTACCCTCACCCTTTACCCTTCTAAAGAGTAAAGAGGGATTAACAAATATCAGAGCACTGGGCAACATGTATGAAAAATGAAGGCTTCTAATCCTAAAAATGAGACAATTGAGAGGTCAGTGATTTGCCAGAGGCTAGAACTTGAACACAGGTCCTTATGACTCCTAACTCTGCTCTTGAACTACACTGTCTTCTCCACAAGTTCATAATTATAGAGGATAAAACATACAAGTATAAAGAGGAAGCAAAACAATTAGGAAAGACCTCCAAGAGGAATCAGCCCCTAGAAACAAGTGGCCAGGGTGAGTTGTGGAATTTCACATGAGAAAGAACAGGAGAGATTATCTAGGCTGGCTAGAGCATAGAAAGCCCAAAGTGAGAGATGCCACAAAATCTAGGGATGTTGAATTAAAGAGCTTGGAGAAAAATAAGGGAAGGGAGAAAGAAATGGGTCTTTTTTTTTTAATCCTGCAAAGGAGAATTTGAGAAAAGCCATTTTCAAGCAGGATAATGGTTTATGTTTCTATAGCACATTAGCGCTGGACAAACATAGCCCATGCTGTGATTCTACCCTAGGAGATGGGAGTACAAGAAATAAGCCCATTTTACTCATTAGGAAACTGATAAGGATGTTACTGGTCTCAGGTGCTTAATCCATCAAGAAATATTTATTAAGCACCTACTGTGTACCCCATGCAGTGCAAAGGTTCACATAGCCTTTAGGGAAACGCAGAACTGGAATCCAAGACTTCTCTGACTTGAAGGCAGGTAATCTTTCCACTATTTGTCTGCACATTTAAAATGTTGAGAATGGATGCTCCAATATCATCAAGACAGAAATAGAATCGGCCATCTGTTTTTGTATTCCTTGGTTCTGTGTGCTCAGTTCGTGGATTTAATCAAGTTGACAAGCATTTATTCAGTGCCTACTATATGCCAAGAGGGCACCTAGGTGGTGCAGTGTAGTATGACAGACCTAAAGTTCAAATCTGTCTCAGACACTGTGATCTTGGGCAAATCCTTTCACCCTTCTTGCCTCTCTTTCCTCATCTGTCAAATGAACTGGAGAAGGAGATGGTCAACTACTCCATCATCCTTGCCAAGAAAATCCCAAGTGGAGTTAGAGACCAGCACAACTCAACAATGCTCCAAACATTGTGCCAGGTGCTGGGCATACCACAAAAAAAGAAGCAAAGACAGTCCCTGCTCTCAAGGAGCTCACATTCTAAGGAGAAAACAGGCAAACAACTATATACAAAAGATGTATCATTTAAGAGATCATCCCAGAGAGAAGGCACTAACATTAAGGACCAGGAAGGCTTAGGGAAAGAAGGATTTTTGCCAAGACTTAAGAGGGAGCCAGAGAAGAGGAAATGGTAGTCTTTGGGGGGGAAGGGGCAGCCAATAGAAATGCCCAGAATCTGGAGGGGAAGTGTCTTGTGTGAACAGAGAGAGTTCAAATGTGGAGGAAGGGGGCAGGGAGTAAGAAGACTTTAAAAGTAGGAGGGGGCAAGGTTACATTATAAGGGCTTTAATAATAGTAATTAGCATTTACAGAGTACAATGATTTCATTTGATCCTCACAACCCTGGGAGATAGGGGGCGATTATCCCTATTTTACAGATGTGGAAACTGAAGCAAATAGCTACTTGCTCGAGGTCAAAGTGTTTTTTTGAGGTCAGGTCTTCCTGACTCCAGGCCCAACACTCATCTACCATTGCTCCACCTGCCAGAGAATTTTCTATCTGCCCCTGGAGGTAATATAAATACTATGTACCTTTCTAAATGTTTTTAGGCATAGAAAATCCATCTGAACATTACAAAGTTGATGGTGTACTTGAGGGAAAGTTGCTGGTCTTCTAGAAGTTTTGTTTTGGAGGCAGAGGGACCCAGTAATCTTGAACCCCTTTCCTCTCGTGTCACTCAATCTAAGCTAATTTCCTAGTTTATGAATAAGATAGCTCTCTTTAGAAGGCAGCATCCCTCTCCCCAGACTGAGCTCTGAGGCAGGAGCTTCTCCAACCAGGAAGCCTGAGACAGCCCTTCAATTGTTTTTGTTTTTAAACCCTTACCTTCTATCTTAGAATCAATACTTTGTGTTGGTTCCAAGGCAGAAAAGTGGCAAGGACTAGGCAATGGGGGATAAGTGACTTGCCCAGGGTCACACAGCTGGGAAACATCTGAGGTCCCGTTTGAACCCAGGATCTCCCATCTCCAGGCCTGGCTCAAGTCTAGGCTTCCACACCCAGTCCAAGAAAAAGACAAGACAGGCTGACCACTTATTCGGCACCTTTTTTTCCCCGTGAGTCATCTCTGCTCAGTTCTGGATGTCACATTTTGGAAAGGACATGGACAAGCTTCTGGGGAAGACCCAGATCATAGGATCCAGGATCTAAAACAGGAAGTCCAGCCCCATTATTTTATAGATGAGGAAACGACTTGCCTAAGGTTACACAGGTAAGAAGTTTCAGCTTTGGGATTGGAATCTATCAAAAAGTCTCAGACACCTCCTGTACGCCAGGCGCCGAGGTGGGGACAAAAAGACAAAGTGAAACTGTTCCCATAGTCAATAAGCATTCATCACACACCGGTAAGTGCTGGGCATCCAAAGACAGTCCCTGCTCTCCAGGAACTGCCAGTCTAATGGGGAAGACAACATACAAGTGATAAGGACAATCGACAGACATGATCAATCCAAAGAAACTGAATAAAGAGGGGTTGGGAAAGATCTCCTTTAGAAGAGGGGATTGTAATTGGGTTACCGGAAGCCAGGAAACCCAGGAGGCAGAAATGAGGGGGAAGAGAATTTCAGGAAAACGGGACAGTCTGAGGAAATGTATAGCACACAGAGTATTTTGTTTGAAGGATGGCAAGGCAGACAGTGTTACTAGAATATGTGGGGTGTGTAGGGTGGGTGTAAAGAGACAGGGAAGGGGGGAGGTTATGAAGGGCTCCATGCCAAACAGAGGAGTTTCTGTACTGGATCTTTTGTGTGTGTGTGAGACCAGGCCAGATCTTTTATATATATAAAATATGTTTATTATTAGATATTAATATATTTTATAGTATATAATGTATATTATAATTTATTATATAATTTAAGATTTTATATAATTTTAAGAAAATATCTTTTAGAAAATATTTTTAAGATATTTAAAAAACATCACTTTAGTGGCTGAAGTAGAAAGATAATAGAGGAAGGCAGACCCACTGGCAGGCTCTAGTCTGTGTGTAAAGGGTAAAGGGTTGAGGGTCTATACTAGGGTTTGAAGGTGTCACAGGAAAGAAGGGGATGTATTAAAGAGGGTGCAGCGGTGAAATTGACAGGCTTTGGCAACAGATTGGATAGGAATGTTTAAAAAATGGGGGGGGGTGCATTAGAGCGCTTCAGTGGATTCAGAGTCAAGGCTGGAAACAGGAGGTCCTGGGTTCAAATTTGACCTCATACTTCCTAGCTGTGTGACCCTGGGCAAGTCATTTAACCCCCTTTGCCTAGCCCTTACTTGCTCATCTGCCCTAGAACCAATACATAGTACTAATTCTAAGACAGAAGGTAAGGATTTATTTTTTTAAAAGTTACATATAATTATTTCATGAAATAAACTTTAAATAATTTTTAAATAAATCAGGAAAGTAGGAAGGAGGGCTTTTAGGGGGAAAGTTCATGAGTTCTATTTTGGATATATTAAGCACAAGATATCTACTGGACATTCAATTCTAGGTGTCTAAAAGACACTTGGAGATGGGAGGTCAGCAGAGAGGCTGATGTAGGATGGGTAGATATGAGAACGATTAGCATACAGATAGTACTTAAATTTATGGGAGCTGAGGAGATCACCAAGTGAAGTAGTACAGAGGGAGAAGAGAAGAGAAAAAATGGGGGGACAAATGGATAAGAAAGACTAGCAGTCTTATTATGCCAATGTTCAATGCCCAGAAGTACTACTGACTTTTACTTTGCCTTTAACCATTTTTTGTTTGTTTAGGTTCATTTTCTACTGTGGGAAAGAGTAATTCATTACAGTAAGTTAACTTCTTGGGTTGTCTTTAGCTATTTTGCTACAAGACAAGAATGACTTTGTCTAGGGCAGCTAGATGACTCAGTGAATAGAGCCAGACCTAGAGTCAGGTGGTCCTGGGTCCAAATCTGGACTCAGACACCTGTGTGACCTTGGGCAAGTCATTTAACCCCCATTACCTAGCCTCTACCACTATTCTGCCTTGGAACCAGTATCGGTTCCAAGACAGAAGTAAGGGTTTTTTATTTTAAAAAATTTTAAGTAAATAGTGTGGCGCTAGGTAGCTACAGTAGAGTGCCAGGCCTGGAGTCAAATGTGGCCTCAGACACTTCTTGGCTCTGCAATCCTGGGCAAGTAACTTAACCCCAATTTCCTAACCCTTACTGCAATTCTGCCTTAGAATCAATACTTAGTTTCATTTCTAAAACAGAGAGTAAGGGTTTTAAAGAAAAGAGAGGAAGGAAAGGGGAGGGAAGAAAGAAAAAGAAGGAAGGAGAAAAGGAAAAAAATACAGAAAGGTAAGAGTTTTTTCTAAAAAAATTAGTGATCACAGAGGGTCTTGAGTGGCTTCATCAGGAATAGATTATACCAGACTAACCTCATTTCCTTTTTTAAACAGGCTTACTAGATTGAGGAAGGCCATAGATATATATATATATATACCGTACCTAAATTTCAGCCAAACATTTGTAAAAGTCTATTTGAAAAAAAAAAAAGTACTCTCTTACTAGGAAAAGTGGAGAGATGAGCTTAAATGATTATCCAATTAGATATGTTTAGAACTGGCTAAATGGCCAAATCCAAAGACTTGTCATTTAGTTGGTATATGTTAGGCACTGTGCTAAGCTCTAGAAATACAAAGATAGGTCCTCCTCCCCTCAAGGAGCTCATAGTCTACCTGCTCCAAGAAAAACCATCTGATATGGAGTCAAAGGGCCTCTATTTAAATCTTAATTCTACCATTTGCTAACTGTATGATCTTGGACAAGTTAGAATCTCTCCGGGCCTCGGTTTCTCCATTTCTAAAATTAAAGGTTTGAATGAGATGATCTCAAAATCTATGATCCTATATGCCAGTTTGCAAAGAGGTTTCTAGTCTAGTGTTCCAGGGATCCATGTGTCGCCCTGGGCTATTTTCGCATTTTTTATCAGTGATTTAGATGGGTTTTCAAAGTCTAGTGGAGTTCAGGGAATCCTGGGAGTCCCTGAGACCCTTTCAGGGTAATATATGAGGGGTCGCAACTATTTTCATAATGATACTGACATTATTCGCCTATTAAAATAGTCTTTCCTTTCCCATTGATTTTCTTCATGTACTTCAACCAAAACAACCGATCACAACAGACTGAGTATAGCAGCAGAGAGGAGAATCCAGCTGTCTTCTATGCAGGGAGATTTTTTTTTTAAGATATTTACAAAAATGTATAAAACAATGCCACTCTTCTCACTAAATGTTTTTTGCTTTGGAGGGTATAGTTATTTTTCTCTTTTTAAATAAGTTTTAATGATATTTTGTGTTTCTTATGTTGCCATGGTTATCCCAAGTATCCCCACCTACCCCTCAGAACCATATACATAACAAATGGTGATTTTTTTAGAGAGAAAAATCAACACAACTGATTGCTACATTGAAACAAGTCTAAAACCACATGCAATGGGTAATACCCAACATATTATTTTTCTTTTTTTATGTTATTTATGTTAACTTGAAATTAATTTATTGTTTTAAGTGAATCCATGAATATTTTTAAATGAAGTCACAATTTCCAATATAATAAACATCAATAGAAAACCCCAAATGAACACAACTTCTTTGCGGTCCTATGACCAAAATGTTTGAGAAATGCTAATTTAGATAAAGGTACAACTAGCATGTTTATCAAACTTTAAAGATAACAAGAAGCTTGGAGACAAAGCTAACTCATGGGATCATAGATTTAGAGCTATAAAGGAACTCAGGGGCCATCTAATTCACCCTTCCCCCATTTTATAGATGAGGAAAATGAGTCCTGAAGCAGTGAAGCATATTGCCCAAAGTCATGCAGGTAGAAACTGAATGAAGCTTTGAACCCAGGGCCTTTGACTCCAAGCACACTTTTTATTGTACCACAAACAAGATCCAAAAAATATCTTGGGGCATCTGGGTAGCATAGTGGATGGAGAGCCTGGCCTTGAATCTGGAGGACCTCAGTTCAAATCTAGCCTCAGATACTTCTTAGCTATTTGACCCTTGGCAAGTCACTTAACCCCGTTTGCCTAGAACTTAACCAATTATTTGTATTGATACTAAGTCAAAAGGTAATGACTCTTTTAAAACAAACAAAAGAAACCTTGATCTAGAATACTGGATTAAAAAAATAAAATTTAACATAACATAAAATAAATGTTAAGTTTAAAGATTCCAAAAAAACCAACTTTCCAAATAAATCTGGGGAAAACACTGAAAGGAGACATCAGCATTTATTGAGTTAGTATAATATGAGTCAATTGTGTGAAAGAACAATCCAAAAAACTGCATAGGATCCTGGGAAGCATAGAGTCCAGAACTGGAGAAATTATCATTCTTCTGTATTCTTCCTTGGGTAGACTGTATTTAGAGTATTCTGTTGGATTCTAGATGCCACATTTTTGTAAGCTCACATCATCATAATAATTACAAAGCATTAATGAGGTGTTAAATAACTGTAAAAGATGAACCTATATCCAGATAGAGCTGAGAAGAGGACAATACAATTGGCTGGGGAAAACAACTCAGCCCTACTTCTAGGGGCTTTAAAAGAATAAGATTGACAGAACTCAGAGCAGTTTGAGACTACCAGGGACTGCAAGCAGGGATGGACTGGTGGAGAATGGGGGCGGGGGAGCAGGAGGGTTTCTTCCCTCTCTGACCTCTCCCTCCCTTCAACATTAGTTATATAGTTTTGAGAGTTTTTGTAGACCCTTACTTTCCATCTTAGAATCAATACTGTATATTGGTTCCAAGGCAAAAAAAAGTTGTAAGGGCTGGGCAATGGGGGTTAAGTGACTTGCCCAGGGTCACACAGGTAGGAAGTATCCAAGGCCAGATTTAAATCCAGGACCTCCTGCCTCTGGGCCAACTCTCATTCCACCGAGCCCCCCAGCTGTCTCCAACCATGTAGTTTTGAAGGGAAGCTCCTGGACCAACAAAGATGTACACATTTGAGACAGACACCCAAGGGAGGAGATAGCTTCAAGGAGCTGTGGAGAGGAACAGACCTTGGAAACCCATGAGGACATCACATTTATTTCATGTCATTTTTTCATTCTATAAGTTAATAAATTTAAGATTATTCAACTTGGGTCAAATTTCAGAGTAAAAGAAGGCTTCTTGTATTTGGAATTTGGAGGACCACCTTCTGGAAGAAGGAGATGGGTGATAAGGCTTGGTGGAAGAAAGGGGAGGAGTTGTAGAGGCCACATGGTGCTTGTTTATACAGAGTTTCTGGCCTAGGCTCTTAAAAGCCATATGTATGGAGGGTAGAGTACCTGCTCTAAGTCTGGTTGGAAAGTTTCTGCTCCACCTTCTTGGCCAAGTCTCCTTCAACCTGGACCTCAGTTTCTTCCTCCAAAATGAGTGAGTCAGACTGGCCTTTCACTTTCAGCTTTAAAGCCTAGGATTTTATGAGATTCTTACACCAGAGAGCAGGGAATACAGGTAAGCCTTGTTTTATTACACTTTGCTGATACTGCAAATTGAAAGTTTGAGTCAACTCTGCATTAAGGAGGTCTATCAGCACCATTTTCCAACAGCATGTACTCACATGGTGTCTCTTTGTCACATTTTGGTCATTCTTGTCATCTTTCAAACTTTTTCATTATTATTATTATTATTATATAATAGACATACCTGTGATCAGTGATCTTTGATGATGCTATCCTAATTGTTTTGGGGTCCTATGAATTATGCCCACATGAGGTGGAAAGCTTAATCCCCAAGTGTTGAGAGTGTTCTGAATACGCCACTAATCCTAATTCCTGCCTCTCTCCCTCTCCTCAGACCTCCCTATTCCTTGAGACAGATAATATTGAAGTTAGGCCAACTAATGACCCTACTATGGTCTCTAAGTGTTCAAGTGAAAGGAAGAGGCAATCCATGCAGCAAACTTCATTGTGCTCTTATCTGAGGTCACTGCCACCTCAGCCCCATCACAGTCAGCAGCCATCAATATCAAGGCAAGATTCTTCACCAGGAAAAAGATTGGGCCTTGCTCACAACTCAGATGATGGATAGCAATTTTGTTGGTTTTTTTTTAACCAATAAAATATTTTTTTTAAATCCTTATCTTTGTCCTAGAATCAATAATGTGTATTGTTTCCAAGGCAGTAAGAGCTGGGCAGTGAGGGTTAAGTGAATTGCTCAGGGTCATATAACCAGGAAGTATCTGAGGCAAGATATGAACCCAGGACCTAGGTTCCAGCCCAATAAAGTCTCTAGATCTGGTCCAATAAAGTATTTTTAATTAAGGTATGTACTTTTTAAAAGACATAATACTATGGCACACTTAAAAGGCTAGAGTGTAGGGGGCAACTGGGTAGCTCAGTGGATTGAGAGTCAGGCCTAGAGACGGGAGGTCCTGGGTTCAAATCTGGCCTCAGACATTTCCCAGCTGTGTGACCCTGGGCAAGTCACTTGACCCCCATTGCCTAGCCCTTAACACTCTTCTGCCTTGGAACCAATTGGTTCCAAGACAGAAGGTAAGGGTTAAAAAAAAAAAGACTACAGTATAATATAAATATAACTATTCTATGCAAGGAAACCAAACCATTTATGTAACTCACTTTATTGAGATATTTGATTTACTGTTGTGATCTAGAACTAGACCTGCAATATCTCCAAGATATGCCTGTATTATCAAATCTAGTGGAGTAACCTAGGAGTCAGAAGGCTTGGGTTCTAGATCCAGCTCTAATACTTCCTGACTGTGTGACTATGAGGGGGTCAGAATGGATGATCCCTGGCAACTCTGGCCTTATATGTTCCTAGGAGCAAATTAGTAACTTGACTCCTGCATTATTATGAACTGAAGTTGGAACTAATAAAGTAGGGTGAGACAGCAAGGGCTCCTTCATCCTGACATGGGGGGTCCTGGTGAGCCACAGATTGGCTTCCTAGTGAAAGGGATTGAGCCATGCAGTGTTACTCTTGGGGCTCCCAGGGCCCCTGCAGCATCCATCTTAGCTGCTACCTCTAAAGCAGAAAGTGGAGAGAGCCTCCTCCTTGTTTCCTCTCAGTAGCCTCCAGTGGCCCAGGTTTCCAGACTGCTCTAAGCAGAGGGTTTGAGTTTCCCCATCTTGCTGCTGAAGTGACAGCCAGAAGATGAAGCAGGAAACAGAGCAGAAGGGGAATGGGGTGAGTAGTAGAGAAGAGAAGGAAGGAGAAATAATGAAAGGGGACCCCAGGGCATCAGAGCACAGCTACCTTCACAAAAGCCATGGGCTTCTGGGCCCCCTAAGTGACTCCTGTTCCTTTTGTAAACAGATTATTAAGGGAATTTCATGTGGCCAGAAAATGTCTTGAAGACTGGCTTTTCCTCTCAATGGATACACATAACAAGGGCAACACATTGCATTGAGTTTTCTCTGGGCAAACTAATAAAAACAAACAGTAAATAACATTTCTAAGGAGCAATGTGGCCTGATGGTTGGAGGCTGGTATTTGAATCAGGAAGACCTGCCTCTGGTATGTACAGTTTGTGATCCCAGGCAAGTCACAAAACCACTCAGAGCCCCAAGCAATTCTCTTTACAGAGGAATTGTAGGTCTGCATCCAAATATAAGCATGGGATGAACAGAGGCAATTTCGTCATCCTCATCTTGCTTAAAGTAAGGAGGTGAGAACCAGCCTCACCAACTAATCAACTGCTTTTATAATAACAATAGCTAGCCTTTATATAACACTTTAAATACATTGACAGGAAGATTATTTGGATTGACTGAGGAACCTAAGTCTTATCCTATGGGTCATCTAGAAACCAAAAGACAAGTTCAGGATCCAAATTATTAGAACTTCTTAAAGAGATATAGATTCCAGAAAACAGTGAATGAAGAGAGAGTGTTCCAGTTAAATCATGGTAATGAGCCACTTGGTGGAGTAGGTAGTAGGAAGAGTGCTTTGGCTCTGACTTTGGTCTCTTCTCCCCATCTTGGCTAGAAGAAGACTTTGCAGACTTTGAAGGGTCCAGTAGATTTGGTAATTTCCTTCTTCCCATTGGTGTCTTAGGATCATCCCCTGGAAAAGCAGCAGCTGATGGCAGTGTATGCATCAAGAGCCAGTGACAGATTAGATCCAGATTCACATTTCTACAAAGAGGCCAGCAAAAAGAAATATATCATACCTATGTATTTAAAAAATGTTTTACTTAATTTAAAATATTTTTTCATGGTTACATGATTCATGTTCTTTTTCCTCCCCTCCTTTCTCCCCCCTCCCATAGTCAACATTCAATTCAACTGGGTTTTACAAGTATCATTGATCAAGACTTATTTCCATATTACTAATATTTGCAATAGAGTTATTTAGAGTCTACATCCCCAATCATATCCCCATCGAACCATGTGATCAAGGAAATGTCTTTCTTCTTTGTTTCCACTCCCACAGTTCTTTCTCTGGATGTGGATAGCATCTTCCTCATAAGTCCCTCAGAAATTGTCCTGGATCATTTCATTGCTGCTAGTAGAGAAGTCCATTACATTCGATTGTGCCACAGTGTATCAGTCTCTGTGTACAATGTTCTCCTGGTTCTTCTCCTTTCGCTCTGCATCACTTCTTGGAGGTTGTTCCAGTTCACATGAAATTCCCTCCAGTTCATTATTCCATTCAGCATAATAGTATTCCATCACCAACAGATACCACAACTTGTTCAATCATTCCCCAATTGAAGGGCATCCCCTTGCTTTCCAAATTTTTGCTACCACAAAGAGTGTGCACACCTATGTTTCTTGAGCAGTCCAAGAAAGGAGAGAAAAGAAAAGACTTCTCCCTCTGAGCAGAGTTTCAACTTGGTGGCATCTACTCCCTAAGCTTGAGCTCACTTTCCCTTGAACCCTCTATGTACAGATAGGAAAGTATGTCACAAATTTTTATTCCTACTCTCTTCCCATGAACTACTCCTTCACCCTACCTCAAACACACACAAAGGTGGTCACACCATTGATCTTGCCATCACCCACAAATGTACCAAATCCCCTTATCCAACTATAATTGATTGGCTTTTCATTTTTCTTTCTGCCTTCCCTTATTTATCTAATTTATCTAATAAGGGAAGGCAGAAAGAAAAATGAAAAGCCAATCTGCAACTTCTAATCCCTTGACCCCTCCTGATTTTCTCCCAAGCCCATTATAGTATATACTACTCTAGCCACTTTCTCCTCCTCATCTTGACTCCTTGATGAACAAATTCAATTCTGCACTGTTCTATTCTCTTGAATCTCCATCCCCCTTCTCATATCACTGATTACTTTGAACCAAGCCTCAGTCTTGGATTACTCACATTATTCTCCTACACAAATGCTGCTGAATGAATGTGAAGAAAAATCACATAGCCTGGATCTACAACAAATTTATGTTTTATAACTTCAGCTGGGCTTTCACTGATGGGAGGCAATTCTAATAAACCTAGAACTATGTCTCATATATATTTCCTTCTCTCCTCTGACACTGCCTCTCATCACCTCACACTAGACTGTTGCAGTAACCTATCTGTTGGTGGGTCTGCCTGGTTCTGGCCTCTTAGCACTCCAATCTGCCCTCTATTCAGCCACTAGAGTGATTTACTAAAGCACAGGTCTCATCATGGCATTCCCCTACTCAATAAATGCTAGTTGCTCCCCCATTGTCCCCAGCACTTTATTTGGCATTCAGATTAACCTAGCCTCATTTTACTGTTCCAGTCTTCTTATACCTTACTCCCTGACAAACACTCTTCAGTTCAGTGACATTGATCTTCTGTCTCTTCTAGGAACAAAACACTCCATTTCTCTGCCCTGGACATTCTCTCTGTGTGTTCTTCATGCCTGGAATACTCTCCCTCCTCTGCTCTGACTATTGACCTCAATGACTTCCTTTACATCTCTACAAAAAACCTACCGTCTGTAGGAAGTCTTCCCCAACTCTTAATTTTAGTGCATTTCTTCTGATAATTATTTCCTATTTGTCCTGTATATAGCTTGCTTTGAATATATTTGTTAGCATGTTGTCTCCCCATTAGAATGTAAGCTCCTTGAGAGCAGATTGTCTTTTGTCTTTTTTTTTGTATCCTTAGAGCACCTAGGACAGTGCCTGGCACATAGAAGACCTTTAATAAATGTTGATTTATTGTTTCATTGTATCAATTATACCACCTTAGTAAATACTCTTTCTAAAAGCTGCTTAAGTCTGGCTGACTAAATTATTTTCTACTGATAATCATGGCAGAAAGCACACTGGTTGGGGCTTGAGAATTTTGGTAATAGAAAAGATACTTCCAACTCCTCAGGGATATCCCTGAATTCCTGAGATGATACAGAAGTCATGCTCTGGGGATTTAACACATCAGAGTGTGTGGGAGTTGGGAAAGTAGCCCCAGAACATATGTTACATTAAACAACTAACAATACCATGGTTCATTAAAGTTTATAAAGTGTTTTCATCATAATCCCTTGAGATAGGTAATACAAACATGATCAGGTCAATTTTGTAGATCAAGAAAATTGAAGAAGGTTAAATAATTTGCCCAAAGTGTTGGAGCAAGCATTAGAGATGGGATGTGAACAGGTATCCTGAGATGTTGTCAAATGCCCTATCATGCCACATTTGGCTTCATATTAAATAGGAAGCTGCAGTCTAAGCCTTTGGTTACAAACATAATCCAGTTTTGCTCTCTCACAGACAAACCATTACATCTAAAAAAGGGCATCACTAAAAAATCTGGAGAAAGGTCACATCCTCTTCTCCTAGCTCTCTCTAGGCCTTAATTTTCTTCCCTGTCAAATAAGGGGGGTGGACTAAATGATCTCTAGGGTCCTACCCAAGATTCTAGGAGTGTCCACAAAAGTAACCTCTTTTCCTTCCTTCTTTCCCATATCTAACAGTGGCATGTTTCTGTGAAAAGAGTTAGAAAACCTGAATGACCATGAGCAAACACTATACCTCTCTCTAGGCCTGTTTCCTCAGGTGTTAAAGGACAATAATATTTCTGCTACTTATCTCACTAGATAATTATGGGAGGGAAAAGGTTTTATAAATTTAAGGCCGTATAGAAATGTGAATAGATATTATTTCTCGGGCTTTCTGACATCTTGGGACTCCTGAGGTTCAAGGCCCTATCTTCTTGTTCCAAAGATCTCCAGAGCAGAACCTGGGCCTACAAAGGATCACTGGGCAAGAGAACAGATGGAGAAAGAAATGGTAAACCACTCTAGTATCTCGGCCAAGAAAACCCAAAATGGGGTCAGAAAGAGTCAGGTAATGGGCTGAAGGTGGACAGAGGCGGGAAAGCTCCCGAGGCCTCGGAGTGCGAGGCTCATAGGAATCAGAACTAAGAAGCAGCTTCCAACCTCTCCCACCCAGTTCGCTCAGAGCGAACATGGCCGCCGGGCTGAGCAGGGGAGGGGCAGTAAGAGTGGAGGAAGGGGCGGGGCCAGTTCTGGAGCACAGGCATGGGAGGGCGGGGCCGGCGTCTACAGAATTTGGAGCGCAGGCGCGGCTTTGGGAACCCGGATGGAGGTACTGTGGGTCGGAGCGGAAGTGGTGGGAGAAGGCCAAGGGTGGGCGGGGAGTGGATTTCGCGTGGGAAGTTGGGGGGTGGGAGCCCTCCGACCGAGAACCTTCCACTAGCTGAGGATCCCGGGAAAAGGACTCTGGCTCTAGAGGACGGATCCCCTTCTCTTCTCTCACTTCTCTATGCCCCCTTTCCCAAGATGAATTCCTCATCCGTACCCCGCCCTTCCGTACTCCGGAATGTCCCTGCCCCCATCCCAGGGGAAAAGAGGCAGCTGGAGCCTAGAGCCAGAAGGAACTTTAGAAGGAAGTATGGGTTAGCTGGAAAGGAACCTTAGTGCAGGACATGGAACGTTAGAGTACAGAGTGGAAGAACCGGAAGGACCTTTAAACTGAGAATGGAGGGGGCCGGAAGGAACCTTAAGAGTTAGGGATGGAACCTTAGAGCAGGGGGTGGAAGAACCGGAAGGACTCTTACACAGGGAATGGGAGGGCCGGAAGGAACCTTAGAACGGGGGTGGGGGTTGGGACAGCCGGAAAGAACCTTAGAACAGAGGTTGGAAGAACCGGAAGGAGTCCTAAACAAACAGGGATTGGAAGGGCAGGAAGAAATGCTAGACTTGTGGCTTTAAGAACCAAAAGGCAGTTTGCCGTGGAGGCTGAAAATTCTAAAAGAGCCTTAAAACCGGGAGAGTGCCGGAGGGCACCTTAGGGGGAGAGAGAGAGAGAGTGAGAGCTGGAAACATATGCTAGCATGTAGCCCTAGGATCGCAGGTTTGGAGGTGGAAGGGACTTTCGGGGCCATGTGGTCCAGTCTTTTCATTTTATAAGTAAGCAAACTTGAGACTCAAAAGAGGTGACGAAGTTTCCCCGTATATAGACAGAATTCTACACATGTGTAGAGATAAAACGGTATATAGATAGAATTCTACACATGTGTAGAGATAAAACGGCGGCAGGATTTTAACCCCATTGTCTGGACTCCGAAGTTAGTGCTGTTCTTGGGTGTCCAGCTCTGGCAAAGGGGTAGTTACCATGACAACAGGACGAACTTGTGAAGAGAAACAGTGTTCTAAAAACCACAACTGTCCCAGTGGAATATAGCAGTAGACTTTTAAACTTATTGGGGGCCAAAAACATTTGATTTTTTTTCTTAATTTCTGAGGCCTAGAACTGTTGGGTGATGCTCATTATAGATATTTGGTACATACATGTCCAATGAATTAATATAATGGGTTCTCCTTTTCTTGGGGTTGCCTGCTAAGTTATGATTTGGCTTGCAAGATCCCCTGAGATCCCTTCCATCTCTTGAGAATCTAGCTAAGATCTTATTTGGAAACTGGAAGTTGAAAACTGCAAGTTCTACATAATAGAAGTTCTTCAGTTCTTGGATTCCTTCCCTAACCCCTGAAAAAGAACTCAAACTTAAAAAACAAAAAACAAAAAAAAAAGCATGTTCTATCCATAAATGGGAAAGAGACCACGATGGAGGAGATAGGTTTCAATAGCTCTCACTAACCACGTGGCACTGGCAAATTTCTTCTCTCTATGTCTTAAGTTTCCATATCTGTCAAATAGTTTGCACAGGCTGTTCACTGAGGTCTCTGCCAGACCTGAAAGTTACATGGTTTGATGTGGTAGAGAGGGCTCAGAGCCTAATTTCTGTTACCAGCCACCCTCCCTGATGATCTTGAGCAAGTCTTTCTTTGGGGCTTAGCTTCCTCATCTATAAAATGAAGGTGTTGAATTAACTAGACGATCTTCCCTTTAGCATGAAGAGGTCATATCAATGAAGTATTTTTCTTTTCTTTCCTTTTTTGTTTTGCCTTCTTTGATTTCTTTCTCTCTAGGCCAGGTATAGGATCCAAGTGTTATTCACCCATTGCATCAGAATCTGGACATGGTAGAGGGGAAAGGAAGGGAAGGAGCAAGACTGAGGTGGGTAAAGTGCCTTTCCCCCCTTCCCAAGGCCTCTTTGGATGGGGGCATGGAGCCAGGGAGGAAAAAACCAGGCCCATTGTAAAGCACACACAAAAAAGGGCGGGGCGTTCCCAGCTTGATCTCTGTTTTCCCCAGTCCCTCTCTATCCTTAGAGTCAAATGTTAACAGTCTTCCCAGATTCTCAAACTACTGTTGCTCTCTAGGGGTTTCAGACACAGTTTTGAGCTGGATTTGCCTGAACCCAAGCAATGCCTTGTTCTTAGTCCCCCCCTTGCTTCCTTCCCTGCTTCGTGGAGATGGAGCAAGCTGCAGGCGCCCCCTTGTGCCAAGGGAAGAGCATTGGTTTCTTCCAGTTGATTGAATTAAACAGGTAATTATTTTAAATTTCTATCCCTCTATCCTACTTAAATGCTTCAAAAGTGCTGGGGAGTGAGGGGAAATGAGGGGAGGGATAGAAAAATGTAAAGAAGGAGAAGACAGAGTCCCTCCCTTTAAGGAAGCTAAGTCTGGAATGGAGATATAATGCATATCCAAACAATGAATATGCAGTGGAACAGAAATACATGAAAAGGTTTTTTCCTTAAGGCCATACAAAGGCTTAGGAGATAAAATGATTTTTGGCAGGGGGAAATCAGAGAAGGCCTCATGGAGCAGGTGGCATCTGAGCTGGAACTTGAAGGTCAAGTAGAAGAATATCAACAGGGAGAGATTTGGTTGAGGACTGTGGATCTTTTCCTGTCACTAGCTTCTGTGCCTTGGATCATGGTGCTCTGTGATTTGGGTCCCAGAGGCAGTAGCTTCGTCTCCAGAGGCCATGAACCATGAGCCATGAACAGGGTCTGGTATATCATACTTGCAGATGTTACGACTCCAGGGGTACAGCTAACATACCTAATATTTGTGTGACTTTGGATGAGCCATTTCCCACCCCTGTGCCTTGGTTTCCTCATTTAGAAAATATAGTCTGTAGTCTAAGTTCTTTCTCAACTCTTTAACTTTCTGTGTTTTAAAACCAAGAATGTTGTGATGCTCAAATGAATGTAAAGCACTTTGCAAACCTTAAAGCACTCTATGAAAGCTCTGGAGGTGGTCAGGTGGCTCAGTGGATAGAGTGCTAGGCTTGAGATCAGAAAGACCTGAGATCAAATTCAGTCTCAGATACTCTGGGTGACTCTGGGCCAGTCACTTCCCCTATATTTGCCTTAATCTACTAGAAAAGGAAATGGCAAACCCGTCCAGTATCTTTGTTGAGAAAACATCATATAGGGCAAGGAATGACTGAACAGCAGCAGCAACAATGAATGCTCTAGTTACCGTGCCTCTAGTCTGGTGACACCTTCATTCCCTAAGCCTCTACAGCCCTCCTGCTGAGTACAAACAATGTTTATAGAACATTACAGGGTTGTGCTGGTAAATGTTTAACAACTGGACTCTCAGGGGAGGAAAAAAATGTATGGACACACATTATTAACACTTTTCTTAAGTCTAGACAATCAATAAAACAATAAACCAGTGTGGGACTATTGTATTGCTGAAAATTTAGCAATAGGGGTTTGGGTAGTTCAGACTGGCTCCAGCACACCCCTATCTAAGACCCTTTCCAGCTCTGACAGTCTATGTATTTTTTAGAAGTCTGGCTGCTAGATAAACAAATAGTTAATATATCCTTGTCATTTCTCCCAGTTGTTAAGATTCTCTTTTGAGAAACAGCTCTTCTTTACCTACCCTCCCCCATTTTAGGCCCTTATATTTCATGTTCCTGTTATCCAAGCTGGATCCACAGTTCTCCAGGGATCCATGACTATTGTTCATAGCAGAGAAGTGACCAGGGTATTTTTTAAAAGGGCATTTTCTGCCCTGAGGCAGTTCAGTTTGTTTTGATGGCCAGGGGATGGATAACATCTTTTTTCTATTTCTAGGATCCTACAAGAATTTCTCCCTGTAAATTAGTAATTTTAACCAGGTCTGCTTAGTGATAGAGTTCTCCCCTCCCTCCATTTTAATTTTATAAACTATGTACAACAGCAGCTAAGCAGTAGTTGCATGGTCATTGCTCTTGTGTTTCCCTAATACATTAGAATTCCTTAGAATTTCGGAGGTCATAGTTTAGTTTACTTTGCAGAATTCTGAGTGAGAAGAAAAATATTCCAAACTAACAATAATAATAACTCCCATTGAAATAGTCTTTACAATTACAAAACACCTTCAAATTTACTGTCATCTGAGAGGGAGGTAGTGCTATTATGGTCCCTGTTTTGTTTCTTTTTTTTTTTAACTCTTACCTTTTGTCTTGGAATCCATACTAAGTATTGGTTCCAAGGAAGAAGGGTGGTAAGGGCTAGGCATTGGAGGTTAAGTGACTTGCCCAGGGTCACACAGCTGAGAAGCGTCTGAGGCCAGATTTGAACCCAGGACCTTCCATCTCTGGGCCTCATAGAGCCACCCAGCTGCCCCCTTGGTCTCCATTTTAAAGAAGAGAAAACTGAGGTTCACAAGATGCATTGATTTGCTTAAATACACATAGCTATTGAGGGGTAGAGGTGGAACTCTCCTGATTTCAAGCCCGTCATTCTATCCCCTGGACTATTCAAGTCCCAATTCTTCTGCTTGCTAGCTTTGTGAACTTGAGCATAGCACTTATGCCTCTGGGCCTTAGTTTCCCATCCAAAAGATGAGAGGATTTGAGGAGATCAAAGATTCTTAACTTGGGGTAATTCCATGAGCTTGTTTTTGTTTAATTTTTATAATTTTCACTATAATTGGCTTCTTTGAGAATAATTGTTCAGTCTTGTCTGACTCTTCATGTGGACTGTAGCACACTAATACTGTCCATGAGATTTTCTTGGCAAAAATACTGGAATGGTTTGCTATTTCCTTCTTCAGTAGATTCAGGCAAACAGAGGTTGTGTCCTGTCCAGGGTCACACAACTAATAGGTTGTTAAACCCAGATTTGAACTTTAAATCTTCCTGATTCCAGGTCTAATACTCTATCCATGGAGCCATCTAGCTGCTATTACCTTCTCCAGCTCATTTTACAGATGAGGAATCTGAGGCAAAGTGAAGTGACTTGTCCAGGATCACACAACTAGTAGGATTTAAACTTAGGTCTTCCTGACTCCAGGCCTGGTGTGCTATTCACTGCATCACCTAGTTGCCCTACACTTTGGTATTACTGTGTACTTTATGCATTAAAAGACACTCTGAGAGGGAGACCATTGACTTCCTCAAAGGTTAAGAAACTCTGGGCCTCATACCACTGATTCTGATTCCATGAAGGAAGAACCTCAGAGTGAGCTTGGATGAAAAGTCCCCTGAGAGAGCGAGGCTCCTGGTGAGCGCCAGGACTCTTCTTAGGCACTATTGCTATTTAGCATTTGGCATCCTTAACACAGCAAGGATCAGCGGTGTGTTGTTCTCCCTTCTTCTCCCCAGCTTACAGTCTAAAAACAGATGTAGAAACATATGTAGGCATGGAGACACATTGATAGCATATTGCCAAGTCATTTATTTTGTTCTTTTGCTAGGAAGGATTTGGGGAGTTTGGGAATTTGGGTGTTGTGAGAAGCAGGGATGGGCAGGGTGCCTGGGCTGGCAGTGTTGATGAGATTCCCCCAAGAGTCATAACAATGACACCTCCTTGGAGGTGTTGAGCATTTGGTACTTTATAAAGTGCTTTCTTCTATATTCTCTTAACTGAAACTTGTGAAAGCCCTGGAAGAGAGGTAGAACAGGCATTATTAGCCCAGTTTTAGAGATGAGGAGATCGAGATACAGAGCCATTAAATGACTTTTTCAAGATGCTACAGCTATTGAATGGTGGAAATAGGATTCACCCTTAGCTCTTCTGTCAGCAAATTAGATGGGTAGAATGCTAGATTTGGTGTCAGGAAGATCTAAGTTCAATTCCTGCCTCAGTCACTTATCTGTGTTACTCTGGGCAAGTCATTTAACCTATAAGCCTGAGTTTTCTCATCTGTAAAGTGGGAGTAATTATAGCTGCTACCTCACAGGATTGTTATAGAGATCAAATGAGAGAATGTATATAAAGCATTTTGCAAACCTTAAAGCACTACTTAAGTGCTAGTCATTATCATCCTCATCATTAGTAGTATTGCCAATCTAGGACGCCTTGCTTTAAAAAAACACCTTTTATTACAAATTAATTTTATAATTTCATGTTGTAATCTTAATAACCTTTAACAAATGCAAATAAATTTTGCAAAGCAGTTTTTTGGTTAATTTTGTTTCTCTGTGAAATAATAATGTAGAATATTATTTAGAGTAAAATATGAAATTAAACCCTAAATGAAACCATTAAATATGAGCTGTTTATATTTGGATTAAAATAATAATCACATAAATTTTATGTTAGCAAATACTTAATAAAGTGTCTCCTGTAATCCAGGCACTTTGCTAGGCCCTTGGCATAGAGAAAAACAAAACAAAACAATTTTCAGTTTTCGGCATTTACATTTTATTTTGGTAAAAATACATAGAAGTATTTATCAGATTTACAAAGTAGAGGAGGAACAGCCTTGGTCACTGGGGAATTGAGGAGACAGGAGTAGCAGTGTCCTGTATGAAGAATGTCTTCTATATTTCTTTGGGTTTTTCTTAGTTGTCATTTTACTAATTACTATACTCCACTTTATTAAGGCTGTCATTCTCAAGTTCGAAAATGTTGATGGTTTCCAGATTCTTGTTATATTACAAATAAATCTGTTATGAATATTTTAATAACAGCTAAGAGTATGATCCTAGAAGCAATATTGCTGGGTCAAGCAGCATGATCAGTTTTGTGACTTTTATTGGATACCACTCTATTATTCTCTCAAAAGCTTACATCAGTTTATAGTTTCTCCAACAATAATATGAGTGCCAATTTTTCCATAACCCCACCACTATTGAATTTCATGGACTCAGAAGCCATCTAGTCCAACAAGGATCTTTACTAGAATTCCCTCCACTTATCTGACTATCTGACAAATGGTGATCCAAACTTTGTTTTTTATTATTTTAAACTATTTTTGCCATGGCCTTTTATTCTGCTCTCCCCTAATTTTCCACTGGATTGCCCAGCCCCATAGGATGAAGAGTACTTGGATGGAGATCATCCATTAAGGGCTTAAGAAATGGGGAAGGGGGGCAGCTAGGTCTATTAGTGGTTGGAGAACCAAGCCTGGAGATGTGATATCCTTGGTTCAAATGTGACCTCAAACACTTCCTAACTATGGGACCCTGGGCAAGTCACTTAACCATGTTTGCCTAGACTTTACCACTCTTCTGTTTTGGAACCAATACTTAGTATAGATTCTAAGACAAAAAGTAAGAGTTAAAAAAAAGAAATGGGGAAGGGCATATCCCTCTTCCTTTCCTTCCCCACAATCACAGTTATTCTTTAAATTCCTCAATCTCAAAGGGTTGACTATTAAACACACTACCAAATCAATGAGCATTATTAAGCCCATACTGTGTGAAGTGTTGGGCCTCACAATGATAAAATGAAACTTAGCCCTCTAGGAGCTTATTGTTTCTCCAGGAAGTCACAAACATCAGCTATCCTTAATGACAATTCGTAGCGCCAAGAGTGGAATCCAGAGCTATCCTGGAAATAGAGCCCAGTCTGGATCTCACTTGCCAAGTAGCCCCGGTTCATCTAGTACCTTGGTTTTTCCATTTAGATTGTATCTAGACAGCTTCTAATTACCTACACAGGTGGAGGGGTACTCCTTTGTTGATCACTTCAGGGTTGGGGAATTTTGTTGTCAGGGTGGCTACTTCCTCCACCTTAGCCAATCTTGGCCTCTCTGTTCATTAGCTGATAAGCCTCTAGAGTGGTTGTGGCCAAACTTACTAACTTTGTGATCTTGCTACCAGTGTAGGCCAGTTAGTAGATAGCAGACACACAATTGTCACCAGACCTGTACTTGGACCCTTTACAGAATCACACAATTTTGTGGAGGCAGTTGGGTTTTGTGACTCTGGACTCAAAAGACCTAAGTTCAATTCCCACCTAAGGCTGCCTATATTAACCTTGGAAACAACTTCTCTGGGCCTCAGTGCCCTCTTCTGTAAAATGAAGGGATCTGGCTAGATGGCTGATATGAGCCCTTCCACTGTAGCTCTGTCACTGTGCATTTTGGAGTTGGAAGGGACCTCTACAATCACAGAATCCGGCTAGCTAGACTCAGAAGAAGAATCCCCATTACAATATACCTGAAGAATGATCATCTAAGCCTTTGCTGAAGACCTACTACATAGGAGGAGCACTGCTTCCTGAGGCAGCCCCTTCCACTTTGGGATATTCATATTGTTAAGAAATGTTTCCTCACAAGGGTGGGAGGAGGGGAGAGAGAGAGAATATGATTCTTGTAACCAAAGAATAATGTTCTAAATTGACAAAATAAAAAAAAGAAAAAGAAAAGAAAGAAATGTTTCCTCATACCAACAAGCCTAAATTTGCCTCTTCAAAACTTACAGCTTGGAAGTACTTGTCATTGCTTGGCCTTGGCCTAGCCTCTAAGTACTTGGTGGCCTGCATGTTATGATATATTATTAAAGGAGGACTTTATGGAGAAGAAGGAACCTATACCAGTATCACAGATAGTGTGGCAGAGGGGAAAGAGAGCTGGCCTTCAAGCCAGGAAGATAGTTCAAAGCCCACTTTGGACACATATTAGCTTTGTGACCCTGGGCACTCAATTAACCTCTCAGTGCATAATTCTCAGAGACTCTAGTTGACAGAGAAAGGTACTGGCCTTCAGTGGTAGAATATCCTCCCCCAAATCCTACACTAATGAAATTACAATTCCATCTCTATTCCCTATCCCTTTCACTTACTTAGATTCCGAATACAAAAACCTTCCCCAATTTCCTCTGTCTTCTCCCCCTAGGCCTGGTCTCCCTTAATTAGGTATATTCCCACACACAACATAGAATGAGAGAAGACCACAAGAAAGCCACTTGCAAGAGCATCAAGCTAGAGACCTGGGTTCAAGTTTCAACTCTGACACTTATTCTCTGTTTTTAGACAAACCATTTAGGCTTGATATTAGGAGCAAAAAACACCTTTTTTTTTTTTAACCCTTACCTTCTGTCTTGGAGTCAATACTGTGTATTGGCTCCAAGGCAGAAGAGTGATAAGGGCTAGGCAATGGGGCCAAGTGACTTGCCCAGGGTCACACAGCTGGGAAGTGTCTGAGGCCATATTTGAACCTAGGACCTCCCGTCTCCAGGTCTGACTCTCAATCCACTGAGCCACCCAGCTGCCCCCAAAAAACAACTTCTTAATGGTTAAGGCTAGCATAAAGTGGACTGGGCTGCTTTGTGACTTAGTGTTTCTGTTTCACTGGGGACTAGATGGTCTCTTGTCAAGGGGGACTGAATGACCACTCAAGTTCCTTTCAACCCTACAGTTCTGTGAGTTTGCTGCTTTGGACCCAAGTTTCTTCCCCTTTCAGTAAAGCCCTGGACCTCTTTTGTACTGATCTCATTCTTGCTTGCATTGTCCTAGTTTATGTGTACTTGGCTGTATCTCTTTGGGAGAGAGTGATATTGAGGAAAAACCTATGGGATTTGGATCAAGGACTGGATTTTGAATTACAGCTTTGTCACTTATCAGCCTTGTAACCTCCCACCTGAGGAAATGAAGAATTAAACTAGATGAGCTCTCAGGTCCCTTCTATCCCTAAAATGCCCTGATTTTATCAAAACATGGGCTTCGTTATAATCAGAGACACCATGGCACTGTGAACTCTCTCTCTCTCTCTCTCTCTCTCTCTCTCTCTCTCTCTCTCTCTCTCTCTCTCTCTCTCTCTCTCTCTCTCTCTCTCTCTCTCTCCCTCTCTCCCCTTTGCTCTTTTTTTCTCTTTCTCACCCTAAACAGTTGCTAAAACTACTACTTGTTTTTTCATCTGTAAAATGGGGATAATTATAGCACCTTCTAGGGTTGTTGTGAGGATCAAATGAGCTAATTTATGTCCTTTGCAAACCTTAAAGGGTTCTATAAATGTGAGATTTTATCATTATCCTTGAACTCCCCAAGGTCCTGACATCTATGACTTCATAAATCTTTGTTGAATTGAATTGAAAGTCCTTTCCATCTCCCAAGAACAGGTAAATGGTGCAGTGGGTAGAGTGCTGAGCCTGAAGTTGGGAAGACTCATCTTCCTGAGTTTAAATCTGGCCTCAGAGAAATTGTGTGACCTTGGGGAAATCACTTAATCCTGTTTGCCTCAGTTTCCTCATCTGTAAAATGAGCTAGAGAAGAAAATGGCAAGCCACTCTGGTATCTTTTTCCATCTCTCAAAAAGTCTAGGGGGGGCGGGGTGCAGCTGGCTCAGTGGATTGAGAGTTAGATCTAGAGACGGGAGGTCCTGAGTTCAAATCTGGCCTCAGACACTTCCCAGCTGTGTGACCCTGGGCAAGTCACTTAACCCCCATTGCCTAGCCCTTACTGCTCCTCTGCCTTGGAGCCAATACACAGTATTGACTCCAAGACAGAAGGTAAGGGTTTAAAAAAAAAAAAAGGTCTACCTAGGGATTGTTAAGAAGTGGATAACAGTAGATCAGGTCTATGGGATGTATGTCAGGATCTCAAGGCTCGCCAGGACATCGGGGAGCTGGCTTTTGACCTTTATGGGAGGAGTTAGCCTCTGTATTGCTCTGGCCACATGTTCCAAGTGCTCCTTTCTGTATAGCATTTGTGAGGTTTAGAATAAGCTTTCCCTTTGTTTAGGGAATTAGTGGGCTAGGGTTATTATATCATCATCATCTCATTCTCACCTTTTTCACTGGGTTCTGGGATAAGTCGATGTCTGTATTATTATTTTGTCTTGAATATTTCTACATATTGCACAGGCAGACATAGGAATCGATTTTGGTCTCTTAATCAGAGAATTAGGGGGCTCACTGAAAGCATTCTCTGTTTAGCTCAATAGCAATCAGACTAACATGTGCTCAGTCTCTATATTTTGAAAGTTTTTAGTTTCATGTAGCTTAGAGAATGGATATTTGGGATGCTTATATCTATTTAAAGCGTTCTTAAGTTTCGACAGTGCCTGGCATGGGGTAGACATGTAATAAGTGCTTATTGACTGCTTGGGCAATTGTGGGTAAATAGTTCAGTCTGATTTTGTTCTAGGCTCTGGATTATTGGGTGAGTCCTACTTGTCTAAGAACCTGTGTTCGGATTCCACCTCTGGTGCTTATAAATTGGGTGACTTATGTACCATTATTCCAACCTCTATTTCCTCATCTGCAAAGGGAGGAGATTGGGTTAGATGACCTCTGATATTCATACTACTTCTGGTTCTGTGAACCTCTGGGATGCCACAAAGTAGGTTTTATCTCCATTTTACAGATGAGAAAATTGAGGCTTGCAAGTAAAAAGACTTGCACCACAACTCAGAAGGCGGCAGAGCCTGGCCTGCACTGGTGCGTTTCCCATTCTGGACTCTCTGGTAGCTCAGGTTTATGGGCACAACTGTCTCACAGCTGTCATTCTACATGGTTTTAGATTTAGGGAGCTCATTTGCACATGGATTCCCTGAATGCCCTGAGGATGCAGCTTGGGGAACCGTCCTGGAGAGAAGTGCTGAGGTTTGCTGCGTTCTGCCGATTCCTGACTCTGGTCCTCCAGGTAAGGTGCCTCACCCCCTGTCCCTGCATCTGGGCCCTTCCAGCTGGGCTCCACATCAGGGCTGGAGCTAAGGCCCCTTGTGACAGCTGCCATTCCTGGGGTGTCAGGGCTAGCCTTATCACCCTCATAGATGAGGACACAAACGAAGTGACTGCCAAGGTCACACAACCAGTGAAGAGCCCAAGCCAGGCCTGGATCCCCAGTCTCTGACGATCCCAATTCTATGCTCTTCCTGTTTCTCCCTACATACAAAGGGAGGCTGAGTGAGGGTGGCTTGTCCAGGGCACAGAGCTGGAAAGTGTCTAAGGTGGGTGTGGGGCTTCCAGTGGTTAGAGGGATCCTACCTCCCAGCAGCTTAGCTGTGTAACTGAGCAAACCACTTGTTTTCTTCATCACTAAAATGGGGATAATAGCAGACCTCCCTCCTGGGGTTGCTGGGAGGATCCATGTGATAGTGTGTGTAAAGTGCTTGGCAGACCTTAACACCCCTGACAAGTGCTGCTTTATTATTTGGAGGGTGGGGTAGAAGAGCCCAATGGGAAGTACAGGTGATATAAAAAAACAAAAGGTGGATCCCTTCAGATTTATTTTTTAAACCCTTACCTTCTGCCTTAGAATCAATACTATGTATGGGTTCCAAGACAGAAGAGTGGTAAGAGCTAGGCAATGGGGGTTAAGTGACTTGCCCAGGGTCACACAGCTAGGAAGTGTCGTGAGTTCAGATTTGAACCCAGGACTTCCCATCTCTAGGCCTGGCTCTCCATCCACTGAGCTACCCAGGTGCCCCTTCCTTTCAGATTTATTAAGAAAAAAAGAAAGCTGTGGGGATGCATGGGGGCTGGAGCTCTCTAGCAGAGGAGCCCCTCTGCTCTCACTAACCTCCCTGGTCTCCCTCCGCAGGCCCTGTTCAATGCCTTCATCCCGGATCATGCCGCAGATGCCTTCTCCCCACCCCGCCTGGAGCCTGCCGGCCTGGGGGACCAGCTAGTGGAATGGCTCCTCGGGGGCTTGTCCCGCTGGGACGCAGAACACTTCCTTTTCATTGCGGAGCATGGTTACATCTATGAGCACAACTTTGCCTTCTTCCCGGGTTTCCCCCTGGCCCTGCGGGTGGGGGCCGAGCTGGTACTGTGGCCGCTGCAGTGCCTGCTCACCCTCCGGAGTCGCCTGTTGTTGACGGCCGCCCTGCTCAACAGCCTGTGCTCGGTACTGGCAGCCTTGGCCCTCTATGAGCTGAGCTGCTTAGTGCTGGGCTGCCGCCGCCTGGCCCTCCTCTCAGCTCTGCTCTTCTGCCTCAGCCCCGCCAATGTCTTCCTGGCATCAAGCTACTCTGAGAGCCTCTTTGCCTTCCTGGCCTTTAGTGCTATGAGCCAGCTGGAGAGGGGCCGAGGCAGCTACAGCACACTCCTCTTTGCCCTCGCCACGGCCGTGCGCTCCAATGGGCTCATCAACACTGGCTTCCTTGTCCATGCCCAGTGCCAAGACCTCATCTCGGCTCCACGTCCCCCTCGGGCCCTTCCTCAGGCCCTGTGGAGGCCCCTGCGGCTGGTGGCCTTTCTGTTGTTGAGAGCCCTTGGGGTCGGTCTGCCCTTCGCCCTATTCCAGTACTATGCCTATGGCCAGTTCTGCCAGCCCCACTCGGCCCGCCTCATCCCTGAGCCCCTTGTACAGCTGGCCAAGGACAAGGGCTACCGGGTCACAGCAGGCAGCCAGCCCAGCTGGTGTGCCTGGCGCCTGCCCCTTATATACAGCTACGTCCAGGATGTCTACTGGAACGTGGGCTTCTTAAGGTACTTTGAGCTGCGCCAGGTGCCCAACTTTCTCCTGGCAGGGCCGGTGGCTGTGCTTGGGGCCTGGGCGGCCTGGACCTATGTGACTGCCAACCTCCAGCACTGCCTCACCCTTGGGCTCTTGTGGAGCAAGGGCAGGGCGGATGAGAAGGCTAGAAAGCCTCCTCCTGGATTCCACAGCCCCCGGGTGTTTGTCTATGTGGTGCACTGCACTGCCCTGTTGTTCTTCGGAGCCCTGTGTATGCATGTGCAGGTAAGCAGCTGGGCGGGGGGTGCCCTGGGTTCCAGTTCTACCACCCAGGGTGAGCCTCCCATAATGGGGGGGGGGGGTGTACCTAGATGGTCTTTAGGAGCTCTCCAGCTTTCAGGCTGATCTCCTGGGATCTAAGGTGTAACAGACTTCCTGCACCACTTTCAGCCAGGGAGCAAGGTCCCAGGGTGGGTGTGTGTGTGTGTGTCTGCATGCTCTTATTGGAGCCTCACCACAGCCTTGAAAGGTAGAGACGTACACACATATCACCCCCATTTTAGAGAGGAGATAAATTGAGGCTCAGAAAAGTTCATAGGAATTTAGAAATGGACCTCAGAGGCCGGCCTGTCCACTCCAACTCTGGTAGTTCACAGAGGAGAAAGCTAAGTCTCAGAGAGGTGGGAATTACCCATGATCACCTAGTAAATGTGGAAAGTGGAACTGAACCCAAGCTTCTTTCCTTCCTCCAAGGCCAGAGTCCCTTGAATTTCTGCTGAGGCCCCAGACTTGGGTTCAGGAGGAGTGTAGGGAGGCCTTGGCCCTGCCTGGGACCTCAGGGCAGTCTGGGAAAGTCCCTTTGCCCTCCAGCTGACCCCTCTTCAGCCTCCCAGCCTGAGCGAGGCTCACAAAGGCTGTTTGTCAAAGTCTTTGAGATCTGTGGATGAAAGACTGGGGAAGTACAGAGTAACATTCTGTGTTTGCTGGGGGATTAGTCAGAAGAGTGAATGCCAGCAAAGGAGCAGTGAGGGAAGCTGGCCAACTAGAGCCTTGGCTCCTCACCTCTCAGGAGGGAAGAGGATGAACTGCAGGCACTTCTCCTCTCCTTCCCCCTCCTCTCCCTCCTCCCACTGTTCTTCTCCTCTATCTCCTCCACCTCCCTCTTTCTCCCCTATCTTGTCTCACCCCCTTCTTCCATTTCTTCTTTTTAAAACCCTCACCTTCCATCTTAGACTCAATATCAAGGATTGGTTCCTTAGGTAGTTGGGGTTAAATGACTTGCCCAGGGTCACACAGCCAGGAAGTGTGATTTCCAGGCCTGGCTCTCTGATTATTTAGCCACCTAGCTGCCCCCAACCTCCTTTTTTCTCTTTCTTCCCCTGCCCGTCTTCCTCTTTCCCCACTCCCCCTCTCCTCCTTCTCTCCTTCTAACCTCCTTCTCCCCCCTTTCCTTTCGTCTCTCTTCTCCTGTCCCCCTTCTTTCTCCTTCCTTCTCCCCTTTTTTCTTTCTTCCTCTCTTCCAATCCCTTCTCTTTTCCTCATCCCCTTCCTCTCCCACATTCCCCTTCCTCTTCTTTCTTCTCCTCTCCCCCACTTCCTTTCTTCCTCCCCCACTTTCTCCTCCTCTTCCTCCCAGCCTCCCACTTGGCTCAACTTGCAGTGTTCAGACCTCAACTGGAATTGGGCTCCATAGGATTTTTTGTATTGATTGACCCATTATTGTGGTAATTGGGCTGAAGCTGTGTTTCTCATGGCTGAGGTTGCCCAGCTGATGTCACACATTTTTATAAAGCAGACCCCAAGCTCCCTAGTTTGTCTTCTAGGGTAATAAATTTGTAGTACATGAGATGAACTGGGGCACATTGGGTGGAAACAGAGCCAACTGGAGATGGTTACAGCTTATATAAGTGTGTGCTTCCCCTTCTCTGGTTTCCAGGTTCTCACCAGGTTCTTGGGCTCCTCCACTCCTGTCATCTACTGGTTTCCAGCTCACCTGCTTCAAAACCGGGAGCCCCTGTTGTGGACTCAAGAGACTGTGCCTGAGAAGGTCCCTGTAATGTGCTCCCTGCTGGGACAAGAGGCCCTAAAGAATCCAGTTTGGGGACTTCTCTGCAATTGGAGAGCTTGCTCTGGAGTCACATGGGCCATTCTGGGCTATTTCCTCTCCTACTGGCTCTTGGGACTGCTCCTGCACTGTAATTTCCTGCCTTGGACATGACCCAGAGCCCCAGAGGACATCCAAGCTATGCTGCAGACTTTCCCAAGGGGCCTGAAACTAGTCAGTTGAGTTGTGAGGCTACTTGAAATAGAAGTCCTCATCCACAATGCTTTCAAGTGAGCTGGTTGAGAGTTCAAAGAAAATGTTGGCCATTGGAGATTCCCTTTCTGCTCTGGGTACAAATGGGAGAGGCACTTTGGCCAAAGTTTTCTTTCAGATCCAAACTGAACCTGGTTTTTTCTGCTCAACCCAGTCATTAAACATCTCCAGCTCCCCACAGAATCTCAGAATTGAAAAGGAACTCTGGGCTTGAAGCAGGCCTACTTATGCCCAAGTTCCCTTCCTCACCAATATCTGTTCTCCACTTAAAGATTTCTACTGACTTGCTTGCCAGCACCCCCTTCCTAGTCATCCCACCCCTTATGGCCTTTCCTATCCATGACTAACCAAGTCAACCATCTGCCCATGTAGGTGTCATTTATCTTATCTTGGCCTCTTCTCTTTTCTGGGAAGGGAGGGTAGTGTGACTTCCCTGAGAGAAGGGGCACAGCCACAGGACCTCCTGGCTGAGGAACCCTAGGGACTCATTCATGATATAGTAGGTAGCCTTATCATCCAAAACAATGTCACCTTATCTGATAACTTTGAGTCCAGAGGATAGTGTAAGAATACCCCCATTCCTTTTTAAATTTTAAGCCTTTGCCTTCCATCTTAGAATCAATACTGTGTATTGGTCCAAAGGCAGAAGAATGGTAAGGGCTAGGCAATGGGGTTTAAGTGATTTGCCCAGGGTTACCCAGCTAGGAAGTGCTAAGGCTAGATTTGAACCCAAGATCTTCTGTCTCTGGATCTGGCTCTCACAGACTGAGCCACTTAGCTCTCCCCAACCTCATGACTTTCAAAGAATAGATCCAGATGAAAAATGGAGTCTTCATTTCTCCCATTGGTACCAAGTAGACTGATTTGTCATCACCCTACTGCTTAGTCCTTGCACAAATCACTTCCCATGCCAAGCCTCAGTTTCCATTTTTGTAAAATAAAGGACTCTAAATATTATCAAAAGGCCTTCTAATTTTAATCTGATTATTTTATAACTAAGAGACCCTTTTGCTGCTCTAGTAGGATCTGGAAACTTTGTATGGAAATTTAGAAGTTCAGGAACATCAATCTGAGGAGGAAGGGAGAACTCTAGTAAGGGTAGAAATAGACCAAGCACATTTCAAGAGAAACATTTGAGGAAAATTTTCAGGAAACAGGCACATTCTTACTTGACAAGAGAGAAGGTACTTGCCATGGGGCTGTAGCAGCCCTAACACCAAAATCTAGAGAAGCTGGACTAGGTGGAAAATTCGATACCCCATCCGCTGAAGTAAAGGGAGACCCCGGAGGAAATCAAGGGCATTCATCAAATGAGGGAGAAGGTGGTTAGATGGATCCACTCCACAGAGCAGAGACTTGAGAGAAATGGTTACAGTGATGGAAGAAATGTGGGAGAAGCCAGATGTGGAATTGCAACAGGTGATTCACCTATCACCGTATCTGCCAGTCATCACCAACTTGGTGTCTCATGGGTCAGCTTGTATTTGGCATGTTCAAAACAGCTCATCTTCATCCTTTATTTTTTATTTGTTTTTTTTAAACCCTTATCTTCTGTCCTAAAAATCAATACTGTGTATTAGTTCTAAGGTAAAAGAGCAGTAAGGACTAGGCAATTGGGTTTAAGTGACTTGCTCAAGGTCACACAGCTAGGAAATGTCTAAGACTAAAATTTGAACTCGGGACCTCCTATCTCTAGTCCTAGCTCTCCATTTACTGAGCCTCCTAGTTGCTCCTGTCCTCATCCTTTAGAATCCATCCTTTTCTGAACACCTTCATTTTAACTAAGAGCACCATCATCTGCCCAGTCACCCACAAACCTAGCTGTAGAGCCATCATTCCTCTCCCTTGCATTGTCCCGTCATTTCAGTTACCAAGTATCTGTGCTGTTTCTACAGCATCTCTAGTGTTACTTCCCTTCTTCCCATGTGCAGTGTCTCTGCTCTTGTTCTTAAGTTGTTCTTGCCCTCACTCCTCTCCTCTGTACTCCAGTAGCCTCCAGTCCTCTTCCCCCCTACCCCCCAGAATTCCCTCTCCACCCTGTCCTCCACAGAGCTTTCAGATGCACAGTTCTGACTGTATTGCTCCTCTACTCAAAGAGCTTCTATGACTGCTGTATGAAGCACATACTCCTCTGGCATCTAAAGGATGCCACAGTCTGGCTCTGACTTCATCTGTCTGGACTGATTTCACATTACTCTTCATGACACCCTCAGCTTTCCAGGTATGCTAAGCCTGCTGGCTCTGCCTCCTGTACTTAAAATGCTATTCCTCGGGGGCAGCTCACAGTGGATAAAGCACCGGGACTGAGGTCAGGAGGACCTGGGTTCAAATCTGGCCTTAGACACTTCTTAGCTGTGTGACCCTGGGCAAGTCACTTAACCCTGATTGCCTAGCCCTTACCACTCTTCTGCGACAGAATTGATACCAAGACAAAAGGTTCATTTAAAAAAAAATTGCTATCCCTTCTTATCCACTTCTTGGAATTCCCAGCTGTATTCAAGGCTTATCTCAAGCATCACTCACTAGTCAGTGCCTTCTCCCCAAGGATTAGGGCTCCCCTTCCACCAAGGAAGATGCCTTCATATTACCCTGTGTACATGTTGTGTTTGTTTCTTTGGGTATGCCTCGTTCCCTACTCCTTACCCCACCACCACCACCCCAGGAGAGGTACCATTTTTTCATTTTGCTTTTGTATCTATCCTTGCTGTCTTGCCCCATAATAAATGCTTATTGAAGCTTGGTTGGGGAATATGGACACGGAATGCTGCATAAAATGTGGGCCTCGATTCATCAAGTGTTTGCTGAGCCGTTTTTTCTTATTCTTTTTTTATTCCTTGTAACATGTAACTGTACAGCAGCGAAAGTATTCAAATAAAAATCAAAATGATTTGGCATTTTAATTGGTCAATTCTCTACTTTAGAAGAGGCATCATAGATGCCTCTTCTAAAGTGGGAAAAGTGCTACACCTGCACCAGGAGGCAGAAAACCTGGAGTTCTGTCCCAGTGTCACTGCTTTCCAGCTACCTGATGATGGACAGTGGAACAAATTCTACCTCGTAACTACTTTATCCTTAAAACCACTAGGTCTGGTAGTGAGTAGAATGTTAGACTTAAGAGTCCGGAGGACCTGAGTTCAAATTTTGCCTCCTGATTATTAGCTGTGTGATCCTAGGCGTCACTTAACCTAGTGGTCCCAAATGAGATAAAATATGTAAAGTACTATACAAATGCTAATCAATATTATGTTATCATAGAGGGCAGAAAAATATGAAGGAACTGTAAATGACTCATTGTTTCTTTACCACAGCCCTGTGAAGTCAGTAGGGAAAGTATGATTGTCCATATTTTTGTCCTACCCATGGCTCTCAGATTTGAGACCATGGTCTGAAGTTGAATCCGAACCTGAATCTCTTAATACCAAATCCAGTGTTGTCCCCATCATGCCTGGCCTCTGTAATCTCCCATGGCCCATGGTCCTTCCCATAGCCTCCCTTCCCTCACCCAGGGCACGTGTGTATGCATATGTACACGAGTGTTGGTAAATCTTGTATTTACTTCTGAAGTTGAACCAAATAGTTCCCCCTTTTGCCACCAGCCCTTTTCTCCAAAGCAATGAGAGGCAGTGGTAGACTGCCATGCCCAGAAGCCAGGAAGATGGGACTCTAATACCCCTGCCCCAGTCACTTCCCACCTGTGTGACCCTGGACAGCTCATTTCCCTTCTGTCTCAGAGCCAGGTTCCTCATCTATAAAACGAGGCTACACATTTTCCCAGCACCCACCTCTCAGGGGTTCATAAAAACCCTTTGTAAGCCTCAGGCACTGCCCGGATGCCAGCTATCTTCATTGAACCATGAGGATGGACATTGATTTTTCCTATTTTTCTCTGACTTCCTCTGCCCCGTTTGGGAACCAGCCAAGCGTTCCCCTAAGAATGAGAATTTGGACCCACTCTCTCTGCGCATGGCAAAGCTACGGACCCATCAACCCAGGGAAACTTCTGGCCCAGCCCCAGCAGCCTTTCTCCTGGAGCTTCTGGTCAGCCTGGCCAAGGAGCACTTCCCATCCATCTCCCCAACACTGGCCTTACGGAGAGAATTTGGTTTGGAGTCAAATGCTTGAGAAAAATGTACACACAGATTGGGGGCAGCCCCTGTGCCTCCTGCCAAGCTGCCTGAGTGCCCTCCTTGGCACAGCACGATCACCCTTGCCCTAGAGTCTCTCCAGTTGGCAGAGACCCTTCTCCCTCCTCCCCAACAGCTGTTTCTCACAGGACTCCCGTCTGCTTGGTTTTGTGGCTCTGGTAGGAGTGATGAAATCTTTGCTCACAGAGCCTTTTCACCCCCCTCTACCTCCCACTGTAGCGGGGGGCCCTCACTGGGACCACACAGGATGAAGGGAGCGCCTTCCCAGGAGGGAGGCCGCTGGCTGTTCTTGCTAACACACACAAGGATCTTGATTGCTCCTCTACACTCCCCCTCCCATCCTGCCCCCCCAATCTTTGCCTCGGTGCCAGAGAAATCGGTCCTTCTCCACGAGGATCCGGGAGGAGAGCCGGGTCTCCTCTAGGGCTCTCCTTTGGGACAGAAAAAGTCACGGATAACTGATAACCCTGGCTAAGTGCAGGGTGGGCTGGGGAGTGGGACTCATTTGTCTCTGACCTTGGAGGGGCCCCGTGACAGGCTGCTTTTACGGCTAGCAGCTGTCCTTTCTTACCATCCCATTGCCATCTTTAATAGGCTTGGAAAGTTTCATGAAGGGCCCCAAGGCAGGAAGCGGCCTGTTTACCCTAAAGCCTAACAATGCCCCAGCTGGGTTGGGCTTCAGCTGTTGCAGAGACAAGTCATTTCCTTCTGGGCCCCCGCTGAAGCAGGATCCAGACTCTCCTTGTACCCAGAGGTGGAGACATTTTTTTTTCCTTTCTTTCTGGGGAGAGGAGGTGGATGATGGGAAGAAATACTTCGTGTTTCTTGTTCTATGTACACCCTCCTTGACTGACACACCTTCTTTCTGCTTTGCTTCTTAAACCTGCTCTAAGCCTTCCCAGTCAGGGCTCCTCTGTACTGGGGAGTAACCAGGAATTTATGTGCTTGTCAAGTTCCCCAGCTGTGACCTGGACACAGAGGAAGGATGTAAAAATGAAAGGAGGCTTAAAGACCAACCATATAACCCACCCACCATCATTGTACAAAGGACGAAAGCAAAGCCCAGAGAAGGAAATGACTTGCCAAAGGTCATCTAGCAAGAGCTAGAATTTGAAACCAGGTTCTCTGACTCCAAATCCAGCCCACCTTTTGCTGCTGGAGAGAAGGAACTAGAGCACTGGGTTAAAGGGATTAGAACCCCAGAACACCGCCTTCACTGGGCAGAAGTACCCCAGAGGATCCAGCAAGTAGAAATCTGCCTGGTCTTCTATGAGCTCCTCCTCTAAGAAGTCACGTTATACGTCCTGCCAGGACTCAGAAAGAACGAGCTGGCGGTCTCGTCAGTCATATTTCATGGATTCTTCAAGGAGGAAAGGATCTGCCAGAATATCCCCCCTGAGCAGGATCTACTCTGCCAACATTCCCAATAAAGAGCCATCTGGCCCCCCCTTTGGAGATACGATTCCAAGGAACATTTGTTCTGTTGATAATTTTTTTTATGCTGTTGCCACTTTCTTAGTGATTTCCATGTACACACACACACACACACACACACACACACATGCACCCCTCCTTTATAACAAAGTACAATCAAGCAAAATAAATCAGCACACTGGCTATAGTGGACAATGGAGAACTCTTTCCTTACCTGTGGCCTGACAATCCTCTAAGAGTTAGAAGGTGTACTTCACTTTGAGGCCTCTGCTAGGTCAGACACATTGATCAGCATCCCAAAGTTTTTTACTTATGTTTTTCCTCGCATTTCTCTGGGCTTCGGATACATTATTCTTCTAGTTTCACTTAACTTGGATTTGATCAGTTCACATATCTTCCCAATGCACACGGATCATTTCAGACCTCTAACTGTGGGACCCTAAAAAAAAAACACCCTTTGTTTGCCTCAGTTTCCCCATCTGTGAAATGGGGATGATGTTAGCATCTCCATCTCAGCCATGCTATGAGGATCAAATGAGTGCTTTGCAAACAACGTGTTATTTGTTAGCTATTATAATTATTAATACTCCATTATATGAATGTGCTTTATGTTGTTGAGCCACCCTGCAATCGGAAGATACCCACTTTCCTTTTAATCCTTTGCCATTACAAATATTGCAGTTATAGATACTGCTCTATGTCTATGGCCTTTTCCTTTCCTTAGGGGTATATGCCAAGTGGTGGCATCACCCTGGATGGATGAAAGGCTACATACAGTTGGGATACTATTGTAGTATTCTTCCAAATTGGTTTCTAGAACTGTTGGATCAATTTGCAACCCCAGTGGCAGCTAGCTAGGTGACTCCGTGGATAAAGAACCAGGTCTGGAGACAGGAGGTCCAAGGTTCAAATCCTGCCGGACACTTCCTAGCTAGGGCAAATCATGTAGCCCCCCCCATTGCCTAGGTCTTACCACTCTTCTGCCTTGGAACCGATATATTGATTCTAAGACAGAAGGTAAGGATTAAAAAAAAAAGTTTTGCCACCTCACCAAAAGTATACGAATGTGGGTTTGTTTTGTGCCACGCCTCTAATGTTGACCATTTTCATCTTTTGTAAACGTTCCCAGTCCGATGGGTATGGAATGAGCCTCGCATCGACACATTTCTTAAGCACCTCCCTTCCCTACTGGTCTGCGAAAACAAAAAGCCCTCCTGCTCCTGAGGGGAGTTGCAGGGCTGGGACCGTACCGAGCTAAGCATTATAGAGAGTAAATCGTAGGGAGAGGCGATTCACCACTGTGGGAACCAGCGAAGGCTTCAGGAAGCTAATGACCCCTAGAGATAAACTTAATGAAAGATGAGGCGAAGATGGCCGGGGGAGAAGTCAGAGGGTCCGGGGGGCGGGGGGAGGCGAAAGAGGCCGCCTGGGCTTTCGAGGGCGGCGGAGAGGGAAGCGTAGGCTCTAGGCTTGTACGGTGAAGGCGGGTGGTGGCTCGAGTCCGGAGGGAGTCAGGGAGTTAAAGCTGGCATCTACAGAAGGGTTGGAAGAGCCAAGCGATGAAGGGGGTCCAGGAGGATGAGGATGAGACTATCCCGGCGGCCATTAAGAGACTGGGGGCCTTGGGCTGGAAACAGCTTTGGGAGTCTGGTCCTGGGAGCTGAGCTTTGCGTGGTTCAGGGAATCGGGATACGAGGGGACTAGAAGGAGGTGCCCCGAAGTGAGCTGGGGCAGTGGGGCAGTTTGGGACGGGATTGGGACCCCCGGGAAGAGACTGGGTTGAGGGGTACAGAATTGAGTCAGGGTGGTAACTGGAGGCGGGTTTGAGGGCGGAGCTGGGGCCAGGCTGGCGCTGGACAGGGGTGAGGCTGGGGACAGGCGAGCACCAATGTAGGGGGTGGGGTAGGAGGCGCAGGGATGGAAAGAGAAGGAGGCTGGAGCTGATGCTGGGGCGGGGCCAGGTCGGGCGGTGGCCGAGCGGCTCTGGAGGCGGGGCCAGAATCAGGAGGGGGCGGAGTCTGAAATTGGGCGCGGGCAAAGCTCCGGCGCGGGCAGGAGCGGGATCTGGGTTGGGGGCGGAGTCTGGACCAGGAGGAGGTGGAGACTGAACTGGTCTAGGTTGGAGGCGGGGCAGGACTTGGGGTCAGGGTTGGGGGCGGTGTCTGGCGCTGGAGGAGGGTGCAGTGGCGGGAGTGGGTGGGGGCTTTGACTGGAGAAGGCTCTGTTGTTAGGGCTGGGGGGGAGTTGGTGTTGGGGGCAGCACCAGCACCAGAATGGGGTTACAGGTGGGCCTGGGTGGGAGGCCCGGCTGGATTTGGGTCTAGGCTTGAGGGGGGTCAGCGTCTGGAAGGACAGAGGATGAAACTGGCGCTGTACTAAAGCTAGTTTGGGGGCGAGGGCAACACCACAAGAAAATGGTCTGGGCCTGGGGTGGGGATGCGGTCTTAAACTGGAGCTGAGAGTGGAGACAAGATCTAGCGTTGGAACTGATTTGGATCGGAGGCTAGTGTGGGTAGAGATTGGAGCCGAGTTGAGAAATAGGACTGAAGCAAGGTCAGGACTGGGGGCGGGGTCTGGGTTGGGGGCGGGGCCATCGCCTGGAGAGAATAGGGATCGGGTTGGAGGTGGGGCTAGCGTTGTCTGCTGCAGGGGGCCTGGGGGGAGGTAGAGAGGTTCCGGTGTTGGAGGCGGGGCTGGTAAAAGGACTGCAAATTCTGGGTTAGGAGCAGAGCGTCTGCTGAGGCTGGGGGCGTGGTCTGTTTCGGGGGCGGGTCCTCAGCGTCGCGGGTGCAGGACGCAATGCCAGGTCCGGACTGAAGGGGCGCTGCGGCGGGAGGCCGGCCGGGCGGCGGCGGCGGCGGCGGCCGCCGAGGGGGCGGAGCGGACCTAAAGAAGCTGCGGAGCCGGGGAGCCAGCGCTGTGTGCGCCGCCGCCGCAGCAGCAGCCGCAGCAGCAGCTGGTCCCAGCCCTGCCTTCTGTCGGTCCGCTCGTCCGCCCGGCTCGGCCCGCAGGGCGTCGGGGGGCGGAAGCGAAGCCCAGGCCGCGGCCGCATGAAGGAGTGCGAGTACCAGCAGATCCGCCCCGGGGCCGCCCCGCCGCCACCGCCGCCCAGTGCTCCCCGCCCCGGCTCCGGCTCTGGGCCGCCCCCTACGCCCCTCAGGCCGAGTTCGGTCCCGGGCCCCACCGCAGCTGCCCCTCTTCCTGCTACCTCCGCCCGGCCCTGCCGCAAATGGGAGGTATTCCCGGGCCGCAACCGCTTCTACTGCGGCGGCCGCCTTATGCTGGCGGGGCACGGCAGCGTCTTTGCGCTCACTGTACTGCTCATCGTCACCACTACGACGCTCTTCTTCATCTTCGAGTGAGTGAGTAGGGGGCGCCGGCAGCAGCCCAGCCCCCGCGCGGTCCGCCACCTCCACCCCTTGTCTCCAGCGGCCAATGCCGTCATCTCCATCCCTCCTCCTTAGGCCACTCAGTCTCCGTCATCCCGTATGTCCTCTGTTCCCTTCACTCAGCTCCACCCATCCCCGCTCCCTCTGTTTTCTTGGGGCATCTCTACCCATTCCTGTGTCTATGGCTCCCTTTTCTCATCTCCTTACCTCCCTACCCCATCTGCACCCCACCTCCTATCATCTCTAGCCATCCCTATTCTCAATGTACCCCTTGGGTTATCTCTTTCCATTCTACTTCTCTGACCCCTTTGGATCATCTCCTTCCATCCCTACCCCATTCACACCTCCTCCCATCATCTCTACCCATCCGTGTGCATACTTGTCTCCTTTGAGTCATTTCCTTCCATCCCTAACCCCCTCTGGGTTATCTTAATCCCATCTACACCCCACTTTCATCTCTACTAGCCATCCCTAACCCTCCCTCCCACCTTGGGTCATTTCCTCTCATTCCTATTCTCTAGGTCTCTCTCAGGTCATCTCCTTTTATCTCTATATTCTCTGGCATCCTTGGGTCATCCTCTCTTATCTCTACATCATCCTCTGGTCCCCTTGGGTCAATTCCTCCCACCCTTCTGTGCTCTGCCCATCCTGAGTCATTTTCTCCTATTTCCTTCTCCTTCTGATCCTCCTTGGCCCAATCTCCTTTGTACTCTCTTGGGACATTTCTGCCCAGCCCTGTCCCAACAGGCACCCTTTGGATCACCTTTCCTTTCCCCACAGTCTCCTCATTTTCCATTCTCTTCCAGATAATCTCTCCTTCAGCCATCTTCTAGTAATTAGTGCTGTCCAGTAAGGCAGTGAGCCACTTTAGGAGAGAGTAGATTCTGGCCTTTCACTGGAGGTCTCAGGAAAAATCCCAATGAGCACTTATTGTGGAGACTGTCAATGGGATTTGATATAGGTTCAGATTGTGTTTAGACACTCTCTAAAATGACATCCAGGTCTCAATTTCTATGATTTTTAACCATATCTCTTCCAACTCTCTTGGTTATTTCCAACCCCTGTTCCATGGCCCCTTCAGTCATTTCTATCCATTTTATTCCCCTTTCCTACTTTAGTCATGCCCTTTCTAATCTCTCTGGCCTCTTCTGATTAAACTTTCACCTTTAGTCATTTCTGTCTCAGTCATTCTCCATCCTTCTCTCAGGATTCATCTTTCTTTTCCTCTCTCCCCAACACTCCTTTGTTATCTGTCTCTCCCCTGATCCCTCAAAGACTTCCCACTTTCTTTTTGCTCTTACTTCAGGCCCTTGAGCTCCTTTGGTCTTCTCTTGTCTTCTTCTGGAATCCACTAAACCAACCACCATCATTCTTTTCCCTGGTCCCTAGTCTTCCTCAGTTTCTCTACTCTGTTCTTTTACCTTCTTTCTGATTTCTCCAACCCTAATTCTCCTGTCTCATGTAAATATCTCCTTAGATCATCCTGATTTATGAATAATGACAAGTTCTTGATATCTTATTGGAGTAGAACTTGAAGTGCTTTCATGTGACTGCTCTTGTTGATCCTTAGGGGATTTTTTTAACTTTCCCACATCCTTATGAGGATGGATCTGACATAGGTATTAACCTAGTCTTTCCATTTTGCAGATAGGGAAACTAGGGCTAAAATCATTCTAAAGTGTCAGGGAATATTTTTCTATATTGCCTTCTACCTGGATCAGCCCTAACTTTTCCTGCCCTATTGTGCCTGCTTCCTTCTTCCTCCCCTCCCTTTGATATCTTTTCCTAGACCTAGAAAGACTTCATTACTCCCTCATTGTCTTGCCACCCGTGGCATCACAGCCCACATTTTACCTTCCATGTGCCCTCCAGCATCACTTATTAGTCTTCCCCACCAAATATTATTTGAGGCAAAGGTGAGAGAGGTCACCTTCTTTCCTTTGGCCTTTCACATGGCCTAGTTTTCTTTCCCTGTTAACCCAGTTTCTTTTCCCTGTTAGGACAGGGCAAGGTGAAGGGTTCAGGGGTTGGTGTTGTGAGAAGAGAACATGCCAGGAGCCCTGTTTACTTTAAGTGGGATCCTCAGATCTGTTTCATAACCATTTAGGCCCTTGCCCCCCAGCTTGCCCACTTCAATGCCTGTAGAGAGGGAGGGGAAACTTTTTCAGCTCCCTTTGAAGCATGTTGGGAATGTAGTTTAAAAATGCCTTTAAGTGGGACCACCTGCCCCATTTGTGCCCTGGTGAAGGAGAGGGAGGAGATCAAGCACTCTCAGATCTCTTTAAGCTAGCTCTGGAGCCCAGGCTGTAGGCAGTGGTCCTAGGGGTGGCAGAGCCCCAAGGCTCTGGAATATGGAATTTAGGTCAGGCAATTTAGTCAGGGAATTCCCTCAGGCTGGTGAACATCATTATTTGGTGCTCATTTTGCCTGAAACAAGAATGAGACCAAGAACTTTGGGTATGAAAAGCTTATGGTGAAACTGTTGGGTTTTCATTTTCTTTGTTTCCTGAGTGAGATTAAAGTTTGGTTTGAGAGTTTGAAGGTTGGGGAAACTGCATACCTAGCTAGGCAAAACTTAGTGGGGTAGCAATGGGAGTTGCTATCACAAAAAAGTTGGTAATTAGTACCAATTATGAGAACCAGAGTACACTCAAAGAATCCTATCTGATCATTGAAAGTACTTGTGAGCATAGAGTCAGTGTCAACAGCATATGGCACCCCATTACTGGATGATTTCACAGTGATAATGGTGTCCTAGGGAGAGAGAATATGACTCAGAATTGGGGGACCCAGGTTTCAGTCCTGCCTGTGTCACCAACAAACTGTGTAATCTTAGGCAAAATATTTTTCCTCTTTTAGCCCATTTCCTCTATAAAATGCGATGGTTGGAGGGCTGCAAAGTCATTGCTGCTTTCTATGCCTGTTTCCTCATTTGTAAAAACGAATTGTTTGGAACTGATGACCTCTGAGGTCCCTTCTAGTTCTAAGACTATGATCCTATGAATAGATGACGCTACCCAGTTTGGAAGCTTCCTCAAACTCCCAAGATACCTATTGTTGTTCAGTCATTACCTACTCCTTGTGATCCCATTTGGGGTTTTCTTGGCAAAGATACTGCAGTGTTTTGCCATTTTCTTTTCTAGCTCATTTTCCAGATGAAGAAACTGAGGCAAATGGGGTTAAGTGACTTGCCTAGAGTCATTCAGCTAAATAGTTTCTGAGGCTGACTTTGAACTCATGAAGAAGAGTCCTCCTGATTCCAAGTCCAGTGCTCTGTCTACCGTGCTGTCTTGCTGTCCTTTAAGATAGTTGGTTGTGTGTAAATTGACTTTCTGGGAAAGGAAAAGGTCAGGGCAGAGCCTTACTGGGTTGAATTTCTTGCTTTGAAAATGGGTCCCAAGTGAGGCTCATAGAGCAGAATCTGATGTGCTTGGGTGACTTGTCCCTGGAAACCAAGCCCTGAGGGCAAGCAATTGCCATCATGATTGTAGGTGCCTCCAGAGATATGTCCAGAGAGTGAACTGTCTGCTTCCTGCCACCTATTTTTTAATCTGTTACACCCCCTTCAAGCAAGTTTGTTTATTTTTATTCTCAGTTCCAAATTCTCTCCCTCTCTTTACCTTCTTCTCCACCCATTAAGAAGGCAAGAAATAGGATACCTTTATACATATGAAGTTTGGCAAAATATATTTCCATAGTAGCTACATTGCAAACAAACAAAAAAGACCAGAAAAATAAAGAAAGCGAAAAACAATCGATTTCCCTCTGTACCCAGAGTTTCTCAGTTCCCTCTCAAGTTAGCATTTTATATCAATAGGAGGAGTCCTTTGGAATGGTAGTGGATCATTGTATCCATCACAGTAACTAAGTGTTGCTACAATATTGCTGATACTGTGTACAATGTTCTACTCACTTACTTTGCTTTTGTTCACATAAGTCTTCCCAGATTTTTCTGACGCCACCTTCTTGGTCATTTTTAAAAAAACAATAGTATTCTATCACGATCATATACCACACTTGTTCGGCCATGCCCCGATTGATGGACGACCCCTCAGTTTCTAATTCTTGTTTGTCTTTGCTCTCCTCGGGGTCTAGACATAATAGAGTTATTGCGGGGTCAGAGGGTATGTATGCATGGTTTAATTATTTTGAAGTCTAGCTCAAAACCCCTTTCCAGAAGGCTGGACAGGTTTAGTACAGCTCCCCCAAGAAAGGAACTTACATTCTCCTGAGGGACACTTCCGTGGGGAAAACCTTCTGTGTTCTCAGCAGTGGAAGAAATGCAGAGTTTAGCTTTAATGAAGTCCCTGTGCTCATGTGACTAAATATCACTCTTGTAGAGAACCCCAATAAAGAGTACTTTGCACAGAATTTCATATCTGCTGTACATTATAGAGTTATAGAAGCCAGTGCAGAGAGAAGCCCAAGGAGAAAAGCCAGCACTGACTTGGAGATCTGGGAAAGTTTCTTGGAGGATGCAGCCTTCGAATTGGAAGTAAGAAGTCCTCAGCTAAAGAGAAGAGAAAAGGGTTAGGCAGCTAGACTAGGGTGAGGCAAGCCATAAAGGCAGGGGAGTGGTGGACAATCTGAAGAAGGGCAGAGGCTTGTCCAGTTTGACTGGAGGGTAGGAATCCATGGAAGGAAGTGATGGGAGATTAGGTCAGAAAGGTAGGAAGATCACACAGAGCCTTAAGTGTCAGACCTACTGGTTCGAACTAGATTCATGACTCAGATTTTGATAGTGCTTTAAGGTTTGCAAAGTGCTTTATCTTCTTTGAGCCCTACCAATACCCTGGGAGGGAGGGGTTATTACTATCCCCATTTTACTGATAAAGAAATTGAGCAGTGAAGTGATTTGTCCAGGGTCATACTACTAAGTAGGTGTTGGAGACAGGATTTGAACTCAGATCTTCTTGACCTGGCAATCTATCCAGCATAGACAATTCTTGCTTTTTTTTTTTTAACCCTTACCTTCCGTCTTGGCGTCAATACTGTGTATTGGCTCCAAGGCAGAAGAGTAGTAAGGGCCAGGCAATGGGGGTCAAGTGACTTGCCCAGGGTCACACAGCTGGGAAGTGTCTGAGGCCAGAGTTGAACCCAGTCCTGTCTTAAGGCCTGGCTCTCAATACACTGAGCCACCCAGCTTCCCCCCAGCATAGGCAATTCTATAACCATAGGGGGGGCCCAGAAGAATTTGTAGCCCCAGAGTCTTGTGTCCAGATCCAGATTTTAGAAAGATATTCCAGCAGCAGGTTGAAGGATAGTTGGAGGAGGGAGGAATTGGAGGTCAGAAGTAGTTCTGACAGTCCAAGCCCCCCATGCTGGTATATTACCATTAAATCCCACTCTTCTTCTGTGATACTCTTTGGCTGAAGGACAGACCCTGGACGCAGCTAGACAGTGGCAGTAACTGGGCTTCTTTGGAAACTAGCACCGAAGCCCAAAGAACCCACCGGATTCTGTCCCCATTTCTGGGCCTCTTCCGTTGAGAAGCTCTAAGATTGGGACTCGATGACTTCGGAGAGGCCTTCAGAGTCTGTAAGAGGACCCATTCGTCTCAAGCTGAGGAGGCTCTTGCAGAGGGCCGGACGAGGCTACCTCTAGCCGTGTGCGCTCGGTGGTGGTGGGGCCAGCTGACCCAGTCTCTCTCTCTGTTGTAGCTGCCCTTTTCTGGCCCATCATCTGACCCTGGCCATCCCCATCATCGCGGGCATCCTCCTCTTCTTCGTCTTGAGCTGCCTGCTGCAGACAAGTTTCACTGATCCTGGGATCCTGCCCCGAGCTACTCCCAGCGAGGCGGCTGCCCTGGAGAAACAGATCGGTGAGGCCTGCCTTCCTTGAGCCCCAGCCCAGGTGCCCCACACTGAACCAGACGGTAGGGGGATGGGGTGGGCCGGAATGGCACCATTCTAGAGGAGGGAGTGGAAGATCCCCGTCCCCACGCTTAAAGCCTGCCCCGCGTGTCAGCGACGACGCTACAGGGACCATTCGTGATATTCTATGGATGGGGATGTGGGAAGCTGGAGGGCCGGGCTCGCACTCTGTCCTTGGATATGTCCGTTCCGCCTCAGCCACCGCGCAGATTCCTGGGCTATCGGAAGGCATTGCTGGCGTCTTAGACTCCCCCATCTCGGCTCCTTCCTGTGAGGAGCCGCTGCTTGACTCTGTCACCTCTGGGCTTTCCGGGGAGGGGGAGGGGGGCGTTGGCTGGTTCCTTTCTCCATCACAGGCCTTTGAAGTGCACTTGTGAGCTTCCAGCTGACTCTAGGGTGCCCCGGTGGCCTTTGAATGGCAGAGCACCACGACTTCTTGGCACAGGAAGTCCTTTGGCTCTTCAGTGGTAACTGCTGAGAGAGGTGGAGGGAGGGGGAAAACGAATGTAACCAGCTCTTCCTTCCTCCCTGCTCACCTTCCTCATCTCCTAGTCCTGGCTGCCCAGGCCCATCCCAGACCCTCCCCTCTGTTGTCATTGTCTTCTCTCCGGCCCTCAGCTTCCTTCCTCCCCTTACCGGGCCCTACCACCCGGACCTGTGCTGGGCTTTGTTTATTATTAGCTCCATGAGCCTTCCTTTCAGGGCCTGCTGAGTAAATGGAGCCTGTGCAAGTTGCCCCACCCTCTGCAGGAATAATCTCTGAAAGGATTGTCAGTGATCTGTTGGAGGGTGAGCCTGAGCACCCCCCCCAATCCTATAGCCTTCTGTGAGCTCGGAGATAAGCCCCAGGATGTCTGAGCCCTTGTGGGGGAGGGCTCCGATCTCTTCTGAATGGCCTTCAGGGCTGCCTTAGCTGGAGAGGTCTCCACCTTTTGAAGGTGGAGACTTGATGTTTTATAGCATCTGGGGTCTTAGGGGGCTTCTAGACCGTTCAGACTAGAGAGCTGGAAGAAGTTTAGGATGTGGCTACAAGGTTCCACCCTGCCTTAAGTATCCTGCCTTCAAGAGGGTCCAAAACTTTTGGAGAGGTTGGGGAAGTATTCCCTGTGGGTGGTGGGAAAAGGAGAATGTGAGTCGAGAGCCCAGCTTCCTTGCACAGGCTGCTGTTAGAGCCTTGAGGTTGATAGGCATCCCTGCCTGGGCACCCCTGGGGGAAAGGCTGCCTCTAAGACAGTGTGGGCAGTGACAGGAAGGGCTAGAAGAGGCAGAGTCCTTGCCCAAAAGGAACTTGGGTGTGTTGTGACAGCCTAAAAAACTAACATGACCATAGGACAGTCAATGAGCAGCAGTCCTTCCAGGGAACTTGCATTCTGCAAGGAAGAAGCCAGGTAAGAGGGACCTTCAGATGTCAGTGTGTGATAAGATGCATGAGGTCATGCTTTGCCCCATGGTAGAGCTGGTCATCTTGGCTGTCACATTCCATCTGGAGACTAAACAGAGGCGTTCCCACCCCATCTGGTACCATTAGGAGTAAGACCTGGCATCCCAGCTACTGTTAACTTGGAAATAACGCAGAACTATTTATTAAATAGTCAGAAAAAAACCCAAGTCTTTAATCAGGACAGGGATAAGTCCAATTTGGCCCTTTACTCAGAGTTCGGCCACAACTTTTTCAGGGTGCAAACCTTGGACTCTGGGGATGTTATCCCTAGGGAGTGCCACAGACTCAGGATGGACTCCCAGGAACCAAAGAATTTGGGGAACCTATATACCACTCTAGATGACCTGGGGGCTTAGGGTGAGAGGGACAGTTGACTGACTTTACAATGGTAAGAAAGGAAAATGAGGAGTTCCAGACAGGAATAACTAGGAGGGGCTGATGCTCTACAATGGACACAAAAGGGAAAGACTCGGCCCAGGGCTGGGCCATCTTGGTGATGGACCTTAGCCTAGGGGGAGAAACCATAGGGATAAAAGAGATATTAACATTGGGTGCTCCCACCCAAACTACCAGGATGTCCATTATCTGGTGAAATGGGACCTTCCCTGGGGAAACCTCTCCTGTGACAGACTCAAAACCTGGGGTTTCTACCCTCAAACTAAATAAACTGGGGATTCCTAGATTTCCATGTTGACACCACCTAACCTTCTTACTCTTGTTGGAAGAAATAGAAATCCAATGTTGAGATTGAGGGAGACCATTGTTCTGCCATCATCTACACAGATGGAAGCCTTCCAGAATTCAGATATCCAGTTCTGGGCACTGCATTCTAGAAGGGTCTCTGACAATCTAGAGCATCTGTGGGGTGGCAGACCAAGATACTAAAGAACTGTGACCAATGTCTCTGACTTTCAAGTCCTTACCTTAAAGTCTTAAAATCCATACTAAGTAGAGCAGTAAGAGCTAGGCATTACAGGTTAAGTGACTTGACCAGGATCACACAGCTAGGAGGTGTCTGAGGCCAGCTTGAGCCCAGATCTTCCCAACTTGAGGTCTGGCTCTCTAGTCACCAAGCTGCCCCTGCCATTGACTTCAAGTTGAAGGAACTTGCAATGTTTAAGGTCTGGAAGGAAAGGCTCAGGGGGAAAAGGCCATGGCTGCTGTCTCTAGATATCTGAAGATTTGGCATGGGGCAGAGGGCAGCAGTGAACAGAATTTACTGAGGGGTAAATTTGGGCTCACCATAAGAATAAAACAGCCTTCTAATGAGAGCTGTTCAGAAGTAGAATGGACTGGGTCTATAGGTTCTGAGTACCCCATTCCCAGGGCTCTGAAAGCAGAGGCTGCCTACCACCTGGCTCTTATGGGATTGCTGCCTTAGGTGAGGGCTGGACAGGAGGGTCTAAGGTTCCTTAGAAGGACAGGATAACTTGTATAATGACACACATAGGAACTGCGACCTGGCTAATTTGATTTTGTAGAATTAGCTATGATTTCTCAAGAACCTGGGGAGGAGGGAAAACTAAAAGCCAGAGAGTCCTGGGATGGGGAAGTTGTTGAAATGATTGAGCCCTGAATCTGGGATCAATTGAGCCAATTCCAAAATGTTGATTGAATGTCTACTATCTGCCTGTCACCATGCCAGGCTCTGTAGATATAAAGAAAGGCACCAGCAGTTCTTGCCCTCAATGCTCCTACATTCTCTAATGGGGAGGGCAGTATGTTTACAGAGATGAGAGCAGGCCCAGGGCCTAGTAATCTACTGGGTGCTGTGTTGGCAGCTACTTCCTCTTAGCCTTAGTTTCTCCATAATAAGAGCTGACATTTATAGAGCCATTCTGAGGTTTGTAAAGGGCTTCCCTCACAACAGCCTGGGGAAGTAAGTGCTTCCAGCATTCTTATTTTCTTGATGAGGCAAACAAGTCAGAGAAATGTAAATGACTTATCAAGGAACATATAGCTGTCTGAGGTGGGTTTTGAACTTGGCTCTACTGACTCCAAGTTAGGCATGTTAACATCTGCCATACCAGATTTCCACTTCCTCCATGCTGAAGTGAAGGGGTTTGGCAAGCTCATTGTTGCTCAGTTGCTCAGTCTTGTTTGACCCTTCGTGATCCCATGGACCACTCTAATGCTGCCCATGGGGTTTTCTTGGCAAAGATGCTAGACTGGTTTGCCATTTCCTTCTCCAGTGGATTAAAGCAAACAGGTTAAGTGATTTGCTCAGGGTCACACAGCTAATAAAGGCCAGATTTGGAGTCGGGCCTTCCCAACTCTGGGTCCAGCTCTCTATCCACCGAGCTGCCTCTTGGACTAGCTCTAACCTGTACACCTCTTACTTCTCTGCCATCCACCTTGCCTGGAATGATCTCCCTCTTCACTCATTCCCTTAGCTTCCTTCAGCACCGCAGAGGCTAAGGGATCCCCGTAAGTCTAACCTAAGGACTCCCATGTGACTGAGGACAAGGACCCTCATCTTTTCTTTGGATCCACAGTGCCTGTGTAGGCGAGTAATCCATTCCTGTTGAAGGAATCGTTTCTATGATTGATCCCTTCCCATTTGGATGCTTTTGTTCTGCAGCCTCTTCCCTCTGTGCTATTGTGGCCGAAACTTCCTCCCCACTCTGATGTTCTATGCTCTGCGGTCCCTTCGCCCTGTGGTCTTCTGTGTTCCAAGTTCCCTCCCACTCCTAGAATGACCTGAGTTTCTGTTTCTGTGATTGGATGCGGGTGTGGTCAGGCTGCCATGGCTTGTGGCAAGTCTTGTGGCCCCAGGAATAACTTCTGGATTCTGACTTCCCAAGATGACTTGGTACCATGTTGCCCACCTTGAGTTCATTCAGTTCCATCTCTGGGGCTCGACATTGAGCTTTCAGCTATGGATGAACGCGTTCCCGTCAGGGTTCCCAGAGGCAACTGCCCCCACCCCCAGTCCCTGTGGAGCTCTTCTTCGCAAGAAAGGTGATTGAAGCTCCAAGGCCTGGCAACAGTGAGCCAAGTGAAATGATTTTCAGAATAAAGATGGTGGGGTTTGCTCCCTTCAGCCATTCATAATGGAAAATGTTTTCCTTTACCCTTGGGATTCCTACCCTACAGGGTTGGAATCCTAAATGGAAGCTGGGAAACTCGGTGTAACAGCGGGATTCTAGGGAAGGATTCTGGGGGAGGGCTCTGCTCTCTCACTGCTCAGGGGTATCTCCACAGAAAGCTAGCCCCTACTGCATTTTCTTCCCAGCACCCCATTTTATAGAGGAAACTGAGGCTCTGAGGGAAGTGGAGATATATACATAATAGCAGTCTGTAGCAGGATCAGCCTTGCTCTGCTGGAACAGTGAGTAGAAAGGCAGGTTTGGGGCCCAATTAAAGGAACAGCCTTCCCAACGATCAGAGCTGTACAGAAGTAGAAAGGCACTGTAGTATTTAGTGCATAGAACAGTGGCCTGGGACTCGGGAAGATCAGGGCTCAGATACTGCCTCAGATATTTATTTTAAAATTTTTAAACCCTTACTTTCTATCGTAGTAACATGCCTAATACAGAAGAGCAGCAAGGGGTAGGCATTAGAGGTTAAGTGACTTAGCCAGGGCCATACAAGTAGGAAGTGTCCGAAGCTAGAATTGAACCCATGTTTTCCTGACTCCAGGCCTGGCACTCTTATCTCAGGTACTCATTAGCTGTTTGATCTTGGGCAGGTCACCCAACCTTCCTGTGCCTTGGTTTCCTCTTTGAAAACAATTTGATGACCTCTAACACTGTGATCCTAAGTGGAATGGAGTTGCATTAGCAGGGCTTTAGGTTGGGGCCCAAGAGCCCTGCGGGTGGGACTGTGAAATCAGTTTAGACACAAGTTGAACTAAATCCCTTCAGAAGTCCGGGCTGATGCTGTGATTCTCACAGGCAGCAAACAGCGCTTTGCAGACACGGGCCAAGTCTCACTTTGGAGGCCTCTGTGCTTTCTCTTCTACTTACTGCCCAGAATGAGCACAGACACCGGCGCCTCCATGCCTCTCTCCACCGTCACAGGACCCAAGTGACATTTCTCACTCATTGGCCTCAGCAACACCCACAGTTCTGATGCGATGCTCCCCTTTCATCCTCCCCCGGTCCTCAGGAACCTGGGGAGGTTGGGTATGAAAAGACTCACTTCCTTTTATAGGGGGTAAGTTTGATGAAGTAGGAAATCTGAACGGCAGAAAGTGCTGTACTTGGGTTTCACTTGGTTTAGGGCATGTTGAGTCTCTTCCTCTTTCTCTCTCCTTCCACCTACCTGCCCAGCCCCAGGCTGGCTCCTCTCTGCCTGGGGAAAACCCGTGGGAAGGCCAGTGCAAGTTCTTTCATTCCACAACTGTTCTGTGCCCACTCTTGTTCAGAGCACTGTGCTAGGCACTGTGAGAGACACAAAGAACAATGGCACTTCCCAGGTTGCATATGGATGTTTGGAACATGGAAGGATTTCTCTAAGAAGTACTGTTCTCAGAAGAGGTTAAATGCCCAGGGCCAGCCCACAGAAGCCCATTCATTTAACCCATACTAGAGGTAGCCTCTAGATCAGCAGAAGCTGACCATCTTTTAGAATGAGGTTCTGTAGGAATGTGTGAAGTGTCCTGAGCAGTTAGAGGAGAACGCCCCTTCACTCCAGTGGACTCCCTCCAGTGCTGATCCTGTCAGGGAACTGGGGCTCGCAGGGTGGCATTAACAAGGTCACAAGATTATCCCTTCGGGAATTTTAGAGGTCAGTGAATCCATCACCCTCCCTGGGACCCAGACTAGGACCCCTGCTCAGGGTGGGATTTGAACCTAGGACCTGACTCCAAAGCCAGTGAGCTTTTCACTTGATCACTGTAAATGGAGGCTAGCCCTGCAGAAACAGGGTCAAATATAAGTCAAAGAGTATTCTTTTGTTTTCCCCCCAATCCAGGCTGTCATTTCATTGATATAAGGAGCTTCCAGGAAGGCATTTCCTTTGTCGTTGTTCTTGGAACCTTTCCCAGGGCCACACTTGAACCTAGGTCTAGCTTCCAGAGAGGTGGAAGGGACTTTGTGGAGTTTATGGAGTTAGGGAAGCTTGATAGCACAGTGGATAGAGCCACTAGAATTGATACTAAGACAGAGAGAAGGTAAGGATTAAAAAAAAATACTCTAAAGTCCTACTTCCTCATTTTACTGATCAAAACCTTGAGCCAGGGTCACACAGCTAGAAAACTGGCTGAGGCTAGTTTTGATTTCAGTTCTTCCTGACTCCAAGGCATTTTGCTACTAGCCCTTTTCATCCACCAGGAAGCCCTGCCACCTGATAAAACTGCCCCAGGGCACGGACCCATCGGTGATTCTTCATTACCTGTTATTAATGCACTTACTGTGTACCAGCACTATGCCTAGCACTGGGGTTAGAAAGGTAGAATAAGTCAGGCCCTGCCTTCAAGGACCTCCCAGGCTACTGGGGGAGACAACACACAGATAACTATGTATAGACAAGCTATAGACAGGAAAAACTGGAAATAATTAAAAGAAGGAAGGCACTAGAATTATGAGGGGTTGGGGAAGGCTTCCTTTATTATTATTTTTAATTAACTAACATGCTTGTTACCTTAAAGTTTCCAGCTATCTTCCTTCCTCCCTCCCCTCCTTGCACTGGAGAAAGTATCATTTAACAAAAAAGATATATGAGGAGTAGCTAGGTGGCTCAGTGGCTAGAGCACCAGAACTGCAGATGGGAGGTCCTGGATTCAAATGTGGCACTGGACACTTCCTGGCTATACAAGTCTGGGTATGTCACTTAGCCCCCATTGCCCAGCCCTAACTACTCTTCTGCCTTGGAACCAATACTTAATAACAATTTTAAGACAGAAGCTAAAGGTTTAAAGACAAAAACCCCAACTATATCATGCTTGTTTCTGTTTAACAGCATTTTCTCTGGATGTGGACACACGTCATTCTTCAAACAATATTTCTGTTGCTGTGTATAATGTTCTCTTGATTCTGCTTGCTTCCCTCTCCATAATTTCATGCAGTTCTTTCCATGTGAGTTTTTTTTAATTAACTTGCTCATCATTTCTTACCTCACAGTAGTATTCCATCACAATCACATGCTACAACTTGTTCAGCCATTCCTCAATTGATGGGTGTCCCCTCAGTTTCCAGTTTTTTGCCCCCACAAAGAAAAAAGCTGCTATAATATTTGAGACCATACAGGTTCGTTTCCTTTCTCCCTGGTCCACCTTAGGAAACAGACCTAATAGTGATATTGCTGGGTCAAAGGGTATGCACGGTTTTATAACTCTTTGGGCAGAATTCCGGACTGAGTTCCAAAGTGGTTGGATTGGTTCATGCTTTTGGGATGAGAAGGCGTCCTTTAGAAGTTGAGATTTTGGTTAGGACTTAAAGGAAGCCGGGAAGGTCAGTAGATGGAGTATCCTGTGGGAGGAAGAGCCACGAGGCTGGTGTCCTCCAGTCCAGTTTGGTTGGATAGGTATGTGGAGGGAAGGCTGATGAGAAAAGGTTGGAAAGCTCGGAACAATGGCCCCAGGCTGGAGGAGATCAGAGGCTCTGGCATTTGAACCAGACTCAGTAGGCAACAGGGGTGAAGGGTTTTGAGTAGTAATAGCCCAGGCTGGTGACTACAAGAAGGATATGGAGCAAGGGGGAAATGGGGAGGGAAGAAACATTTATAGAGCACCTACTATGAGCCAGCACTGTGATAAGTACTTTATTTTTTTAAATTTTAAAGAAATATTATCTCAAAGGGGCAGCTGGGTAGCTTAGCGGATTGAGAGCCAGGCCTAGAGACAGGAGGTCCTGGGTTCAAATCTAGCCTCAGACACTTCCCAGTTGGGTGACCCTGGGCAAGTCACTTAACTCCCATTGCCTGGCCCTTACTATTCTTCTGCCTTGGAACCAATACATAGTATTGATTCCAAGATGGAAGGTAAGGGTTAAAAAAAAAAGAAATATTATCTCATTTGTGTCTCACAACAAGTGTTATTCCCCTTTTACTGTTAAGGAAACAGAAGCAGATGAAGCTTACATGACTTGCCCAGGGTCACACACTAGTAAGTGTTTGAGGTTAGATTTGAACTCAGGTCTTCCTGACTACTGACCCACTGCTCTATCCAGCATGGATTTGAGGAATCAATAAAACTTGGTACCTGCTTCTATTATGGGCCAGGCCTGGTGGTAGGCCCCAGAGATGCAAGACAAAAATAATAACCTCTGCTCTTCTGAAGCTTACACAGCCAATCAGTGAAGATGATACATAAATATATCGTTCAGTTGTTTCCATCATGTCCAACTCTGTGCCTCCTTTTGGTTTTCTCAGCAGAGATCCTGGAGTGGTTTACCATTTCCTTCTAGGTTTCACTTTATAGTTAAGCAAACTTAGACAAACAGGATGAAGTGACTTGCCCAGAGTCACACAAGCTAGAAAGTATCTGAGGCTGGATTTGAACTGATGAAGAGGAGTCTTCCCTACTTCAGGCCTGGTGCTCTATCCACTGCGCCACCTAGCTGCCCACATATGTATTAGCACATACCCAATAAATACAACAAGGCAAAGAGCCCTGGGAGGAGGCAGATTCATGGGAAGGACACGGGACAGGATGGGAGTCAGGAAGGTTAGGTTCTAGTTCCAGGGAGATCACTCATCTCTCTAGGTTTTAGTCTCCTCACTTATGAAATGACAGGATTGGGTGAATTCTGAGAGCCTCTCCATCCCTGCGATTCTGTCTCATTTGATCTTCACCATGACTCTGGGAGGGAAGGGCTATTATCTCCATTTACAGATGAAAAGACCGAGGCTTCTCTAGGATTATATAGAGAGAGCCTAAGGCAGGATTTGAATTCAGGTCTTCCTGACCACAAGTCCAGTTCTTTATCCAGTGTACCACCTGACTATCTTAAAGTGTTCAAAATCCATCTTAGGTACATATTAACTTTGTGACCCTGGACAAATCACTTAATCTCTCAGCCTTAGTTTCTTCATCTGTAAAATCGGAATAGCACCCACTTCTCAGGATTTATACGAGGCTCAAACAGGATAATACCTTTGCAAACATTAAAGCATATAGGTGTCAACTGGGATTATGAGCAGATTTGAAGTGACCCAGAGTTTAGAGGGACAGCAAGCAGAGTATCCAAAAAGGTCTTGATGGACATTTGGCCAAGGCTAGGATGGAATTTAATAGAGATCCACAAAAATAACTGCATACCTACAAATTAGACATTGTCTAATGCCTGAGCAACCACTGGTCTGAAAAAGAGGTGGGGGCTTGAGTGCCAATCAGAAGTGCTATGGCAGCTGTAAAACTCCAGTGATCTCGAGTTTTGTCTAGACATAAGCCAAGAAGGCAGGACGAGGCGGGATGGCTCCTGCCTCCTGCCCTGCGTGGACCACATCTGAATTCTTGTCTTCATTTTAAAGTCATTGATGGGCTGGAATGTGTCCAAAGGAAGACAGCTGGGTTAGGCTCATGTCATACGTTGGCCCTGTAAAGATTAAAATTTAGGGGAGACGGGGAGACTGAGGCAGGTAGAAATTAGTTTCTCTCTGCAAGGAGTATTATATTTTTTAGAGGTTTATTAAAGGTTAAAGATTAAAGAATATACAAGTAAGAAACATGTGCCTAGGCCAGAGGCCTAGACAAAATAACCTCACATCACGCAAGAGACCGCCTGCTCCAAAACGGAAGTCCAAAAAGAGCCGAGAGAGAAAGAGCCTCAGAAGCCTTTGAATCAGTTTAAATACCTTCTCGATCTCGGCCCAGGTGAGATTATAAGGCATTCTGGGGAAGTGGAGCAAAGGCTCGTGGGGATTGTAGTCCTGTATTCGAGTCTATTTTTTACAGCCCAAAGAACCAGGGGTGTTCATCTTGGGCGGGAGAGGCACAGGGGAGACGTGATTTAATCTTTGAGTGTTTGAGGACCCATTTGGGGGAAAAGGAATTAGATTTGTTCTCGTTGGCCCCAGAGATGAAACTCAGAAATCAGAAGATGTTGAGAAGAACACCTTGTTAACCAGGAGAGCTCTATGATGTTTAGGGCTGGAATGGCTGCTGGGGTTGGGTGGGGGAGGGGGTTGTGCTTCCTCCCCCCCCCCCCCCCCCCCATGCCCCAGAGGTCTTCAGGCAAAGGTGAGGATGTTTCAACTTGGTTCATGTTGGAGATGGGACAGATGGTCTCCGAAGACCCTCCCAACTGTGAGATTTTGTCAAGTGGATTCGAATCTAGAACTCCGTGGTCTTGGGCCCAAGGGAGCCTGAGAGTGGTGATGCCAGGAACAATGAGGAGAAGGATGAATCGGAGGATGATTCTGAGCAAAGGGAGAATCTGAAAACCATAAGTGGATGTTCCCATCAAGAAGCTGACTCTTTTTGGAGCTGGCAACTAGGCAACCAGCCAGGCCTAGAAATGGAGACAAAGATGACCGAGGAGGGTGATGGGGATTCTAATGTTAATCACAATACTGCCTTTGTGTAGTGCTTTATGGTTTGTAAAACATTATGTATGTTATTTGATGCCTATAATAATTTTGTGAAGTCAGTGCTGCTATTATCCCCATTTTACAGATAAGGAAATTGAGGCAGGCAGAGGTTCAGTGATTTTCTTGCGGTCACACGGTAGGTGCCTGAAGCTGAATTTGCATTCAAGCCCCGTGCTCAGCTTGTTACACCCCCTGGTTGCCTCTGTTTGGATTGGAGGGTAATAGGATCAGACAGTTTCTTGCGTTGGAAAGTTGTCCAGCTCTCCCTCTTCCTGAACAAGGGTCGCTCTCCTCACAAGTGATTGCCCAGCTTCTACAAAGGATTGCCCTGGAAGCCTCCGCGTTCTCTAGTATTATCCTAGATGCGACTGTAGCATTTTTCATTTGGCTGTTGGTCAGTGGGACCCGGGCTCCTCCCCTGCCTGATAGGCCCTAGGATCCTACCGCTGGCTTGGTTTGATCTTTGGTCTCCCCATCTTTCTCTCCTTGCTCTGCAGACAGCAGCGGCAATTCCACCTACAGGCCGCCGCCGAGGACCAAGGAGGTGATGATCAATGGACAGATGGTGAAATTGAAGTACTGCTTCACCTGCAAGATGTTTCGGCCCCCCCGGACCTCCCATTGCAGCGTGTGTGACAACTGTGTGGGTGAGGAGGGGCTGGGGCTGAGGGACAGGGAGCCGGGGAGGGATTCGGGCAGGCCTGGAATCAGCCTCAAAGTCCCCATTGCCAAAGGGGATGGTTGTTCCTGGGATTCTCTTATCGTGTGCTCCAGGTACACAAAGCGCCTTCTCCGGACTACCATGAGCTAGATGGCATAAGTATTGTTGCTGCCCCACCTTATACAGAATGACGTGGAGGCCCAGAGAGGTGAAGGAAACTGACTGCCCCACAGAGCAGGTTTCGGGCCCTTGGAATGTCCTGCCTCCAGCCAAGCTTGGTGTCTGTCCCTCGTGACTTGGCAGGCCTGGGTAGCAGCCCCTTCTCCCTGGCCCCACATGGCTTACAAACAGAAGAGCTTAGTGTGAGTGGGGAGCCCAGGCACAGCCAGGGACGTCCTCTGGGCCTCTGTGCGGCCACAGAGCGGGTCAGAGCTGGAAAGGACTTCAGGTCGCCGACTTCATGTGGAGGACCTTAGAGATCACCCTGCCCAGCTCCTGTATTTAACTGAGGAGGAACCGGCAGACCCAAGTGACTTGCCCAAGGTCACACGGCTAAGAGACAGAGCTGGGATTCAGAGCTATACCCCAGTCCTTATTACAGAGAAGGAGTTAGAGAAGTGGCCCTTCTAGCTCATGCCACTAGCTGACTATGTGACTGCCTATCTCTGAGTTTGTTTCTTCCTCCTCTATAAAAAATAAGAGATTGAAGGACAGCAGGGTGGCTCAGTGGATAAAGAGCCAGGCCTGGAGATGGGAGGTCCTGGGTTCAAGTTTGGCTTCAGACACTTCTTCTAGCTGTGTGACTCTAGGTAAGTCACTTAACCTCCGATGCCTAGTCAATACCACTCTTCTGCCTTGGAACCAATACTTAATATTTGTTCTGAGACAGAAAGTAAGAGTTTTAAGAGAAAAAAAATAAGGGATTGAGCTGGATCTAGTGGCACATACCTATAATCCCAGCTAGGGAGAAAGGCTGAGTTTTATATTTATATATATATAAAACGGTGTATGTATGTATATATATATATACACTGTGCGGTAATGGAATCAAGTTTGTAATTAGGCCCTGTATTCCTAGCCTGTGTGAGGTTGGAGAAGGGGAGAGAGAGAAGAGGGGAGGGAGGAAGCAAGGAGCAAGTTTAAGAGATTGGACTACATAATATTTGAATCTGATTCAGGAGGGCTTTCAGTGGCCACCTAGACCAACAAGAACCTGAACAAGAATCCTTTCCCCAGTATATCTAACAAATGGTCACTTGACCTTTGCTTAAAAACCCAGTAAAGAGGAAGATCCTTTCCAAGAGAGCCCCTTCTCCCAAAGCCCAAAGGGGCTCAGGACAGCTTTCATTGTTAGGGAGTTTTTCCTTTACATCAGACCTAAAATTTCCTCTTTGACCTTCTTCCTATCATTTCTAATTCTGCTTTGTGGGGCCTGCTAGAACCAATGGAATTCCTTTTCTACGTGGCAGCCTTTCAGATACTTGAAGCAAACAATCACATCCTACCATGTCAAAGGTTCTTAGCCTGGGTCCATAGACTTGATTGGGTTTGGGTTTGTTTTTTTTTAATATTTTGATCACTGTTTCACTATAATTGCCTTCTGTTGTTCTGTTACATATTTTATTTGATGCATTTAAAAACTCGATTCTGGGAAGGAGGCCATAGGTTTCTCCAGATTTCCCAGGGAGGGGTCTGTGACACAAACACGACTAAGAGCCCCAACCCTCAGTCTTCTATTCTCAGGCTGAGCACCTCCTGCTTTTTCAGGCAATCCTTGTATGACATGAACTTGTAGGTCTTCTTTCTCTGAGGGGCTGCCTTGCTGCTCTCCATCGTATCAGTGATCTTCTTAGAACAGGGCATCCAGAAGATGAGCCCAGCAGGGCTGTCGCTCTCTGGCCCTGGACCCTGTACTGCTCTTTTTCAGTGCACCGGAAGATTCCATTAACTTCTTTGTTTACTCCTATGAAGCACTTTGCCAGCCTTACAGTGAGTGCTACATGAATGTTAGCTATCCTATTACTCCTTTCTGATGACTCACTTTGAGTTTTTCAATGCACTAAAACCCTTAGATTTTTTTTCAGATAGACAATTAGCCATCACCTTGGGACTTAACTTGGTACCCAAATAGAAGAGTTGGCATTTATCCCTATTACATTTTCTTCTTTTAAGCTCTGGCTTCATCTCAATTCTGTCCAAATGTCTTAAAATCTTGATTCTGTTATCTAGTGGTAACTATCCTTCTGAACTTTGTACCATCTGCATATTTGAGAAAAATGCCATCAGTGCCTTTGTCCAAATCATTGATTACTTGATCCCTGGGGCACTCCACTGGACACTTTCTAAATGAATATCAGTCCATTAATGAGTCCTTCCTGGATCCAGACATTCAACCAGTCCTTCATTTACCCAGTGATATTATCACATATTGCCATTCTTCACTCCACCTTCTCCCCAAGCAAAGCACGAGAGACTGCCAAATACTTTATTACAATTTAGGTAAACTAGGGGCAGCTAGGTGGCCCAAAGGATAGAATCCTGAATCTGGAGTTGGAAAGACCTGGGTTCAAATATGGGCTCAGACTCTTCCTAGCTGTGTGAACTTAGACAAGTCACTTAACCCTGTTTGCCTAGCTCTTGCTCTTCCATCTTGGAGTTGTTCTTAGGACAGAAAGTAAGCATTTAAAAAATTCTAGGTAAATTATACTTAATCACATTGTTCTGATCTACCATTATAATCATTCTTTAAAGGACCTGCTATTTCCAGATTTGTGGGCTCCCATTTGGGGAATTCCTTTAGGAGTACAGATTGCAGCCTTTCTAGAATTTCCAGTCTTAGAAAGGTACCTGAGGCTCATAGAGATGAAGGGACTTGTTCTTGGTCAGTTAGCTAGTTTTGAACTTATCCTGTCTCCCTGACCAGCCTCAGCTGATATGTACCAGGTCACACCACTGCACCACCCATTTAGTAATAACTCTGTCAAAAATGAAATAGTATTAGTCTGACAGGACCTGTTGAAGTCATGTAGGCGCTTTGTGATCACTACTTCCCTTTCTAGATGTCTTCTAACCATCCCTTTAATAATAGTTTCTAGAGTGTCATCAGGAATCCAAGTTAAGCTCATTGGCTTTTGATTTGCCAACCCTTTTGCTTTCCTCTTTTTTGGAAACCAGAACAACCTTTGGACTTCTCTAGACCAATGCTGTGTCTCCTATTTCCCTCTCATGACCTGTTGAAGATCACACTGCTGCCTCAGCAGTCACATCTGCTGGTTCTTCTCTGGGTCAGCTCCCTGGAATGCATCTAAGACAGCTGCTGTTTTCTTCACATACCTTCTTTTTTTTAATTGAAAAATGTTATTAATTAATTTAGAATATTTTTCCATGGTTATATGATTCATGTTCTTTTCCTCCCCTTCTTCCATCCCCTCTCCCATAGCCAATGCTCAATTCCACTGGGTTTTACGTGTTACACATACCTTCTTTACCTTGAATACCAGTTCCCTGGGAGAGGTAGCTAGGAAGGCCTGAGGTCAGGACCCTATTCTCTCTTCTCTGCTGGATATGTGATGCCCCATTGCGGATTACCAAACCTCTGGGCAATACTCTAGGACAATGATGGTGAACCTTTTTGAGACCATGTGCTGAGCTCCGCCTTCCCCCAGAGACCAGATGCTGCCCCACCACCTTACCCCAGACTGAAGAGGGAGGAAGCGCTACCATTGGACTGCTGGACAGAGGGGCGAGTGAAGCAACTCAGCTCCAGTCCTTCTGACTTTCTAGTAACAAACTCTGGCAGGTGACTGTAAGCATGCCCACAGAGAGGGCTCTGCATGCCCTGTCTGGCACATGTGCTATAGGTTTGTTTTAGGACTAAGCTACAAAGAAGGCATCAATAAAGGGAGTTTCTTCTTCCAGGAATTCTCTATATGGATGAATCATGTCTGATCCCATTACCTATTCCTGTCAATTCCCTATTAACTCTCTTTGTTTTGTCATTTCAGGCCAAATGCCATTCTCCTTAGCAGAGAAAACAGAAGCAAAACCAGTTAGAAGCTTTGCCTTCCATTTCTCAGTTCATCATTCTTTTTTTTTTCTCCAGCAGACCTAAAAACATCCTTTATGTAGTCCTTAAGTTTTCCTCAACAGCCTCAGCTCATCTCATACTTTAGCACTACTGACCCTTTCTTAGTGGTCCTTCCATTCTCCATTAAAGGTTCAACCTTCTAGGGGTATCGAGGTGGCTCAGTGGATAGAGAACCAGGCCTCAACATGGGAGGTGCTAGATTCAAATCTGACCTCAGGTACTTCTTAGCTGTGTGATGCTGGGCAAGTCACTTAACCCTGATTGCCTAACCCAGTGATGGCAAACCTTTTAGAGATGGAATGCCCAGATGGCACCCTCACACTGCATGTGACCCCCCCACCCCAGATAGAGGAGGGAGGAAGTGCTTCCATTGGGCTTCTGGACAGAGGGTCAGGTGAAGAATGTCCTCAGGCACAGTGGAAAGGGGGCAGGAGCAGCCCCCTCCACAAGGGTGTCATAGGTTTGCCAACATGAACCTAGCCCTTCCTCTTCTATCTTAGAATCGATACTTAAGACAGAAGGTAAAGGTTATTTTGAAAAGTCGGGGGTAGGGGGGAATTGATGGGACGGGGAGACAAGAGAATTTCTTTCTCCCAACTCTGGTAATTGAGTGGTATGGTGAGTAGAGTGCAGGACTGAATAAGGAAGCTCTAAGTTCTAGTCAGGCCAGACACTTGCTGACTGGGTGATTCCAAGCAAATTGCATTACCTCTGCTTCACTTTCCTCAGCTGTAAAATGGAAATAAAACAGGCCTTACCTTCCAGTGTTGTTGTGAGGATTAAATGAGTTACCATGTAAAGTGCTTTGCTAAACTTAAAGTTATAGATAGATTTTAGCTGTTGCTACTGCCACTACTACAACTGCTGCTGCTGTGACGACGACGACGACGACTACTACTACTATTACTAGCTGCCACTTATACAGGGCCTACTCTGTGCCAGGCACTGTACTTTACAATTATTATCTCATTTGGCTCACGTTAATTAGTAGTAATTAATAGTAACTCTGCTACCATTATTATCTCAGCCTTACTGCAAAACGTTGTCAGTGGTGTCAAAGGAAGTAATAAGTTCTTCATGTTTTTAAGAATCAGATCCAGATCGATAATTTCCCCAGTTTGTTTTCTCAACCCTTTGAAGCATGAAATGAGCATTAAGACAAACCTAGAAATTATTAGCCACTGTGCTTTTGACAGAAAATGTTAAGAGATGTGTGGCTAGTTGGAGTCCTTCCATTGAAGAGTCCTCTGACCTGCCTCAGCTCCAGGCTAGCTGAGTACTTTCTCCCCTTCTCATCTCTTTCCTCTGTTCAGGTAGTCTGGTGGGTACAGTATTGCTTCTCTTTGCCTCCTTTGATCTTTGCCCCAAGGCTTCCTGCTGTGTTCCTGGATTTACTCACTCAAATCTTAAGATTTAGAGTTACTTCATCCCCTTTCTTTTTTCCTCCTTTGTAGCCTTCCAGAGCCTAATCCCAGCTTCAGACTCTGCTGAGTCTAGGCAGTCACATTTGCCTACTTGAGTCAGGATCTTTGGGTCATCCAGAGGCAAGAAATTTTTTTTGCTGATTCCTTCTGGGTGCTTCTCTTGCTAGTCTTCCTACTTTGAGCTACACTCTTTGTGTCTAGCTTGGTGGCCATATAGAGGAAGTTGTGGGACCTGTTTCCCCACACACAAGCCCTACCTCCTCTTCAATTTCAAATCCTTCTTTCTAGATCTGGAGAACTACCTGCAATCCCATTCTGCCCAACTTCAGGGAGGTGCTCTCTATCCATGGCTAAGGGCCTATCATTGCTGTATTTTCAGCTAAAGTTCAGCAATCCAAGTCCTTGGGAGCAGATAATTGGTCCAGGCCTGGAGTTGGGAGATCTTGGGTTCAAATCTACTGCCAGACACTTCCTAGCTGTGTAACCCTAGGCAAGTCACTTAATCCCCATTGTGTAGCCCTTACTGGCCTTCTGCCTTGGAACTGATACATGGTATTGCTTCTAAGACAGAAGGTCAGAGGTTGTTTTTTTTTGGTTTGTTTGTTTTTAATTGAAATCCTCTTCTCGAACAGCTATTCATGTCCCAAATCTTCCAGTTCTCTGAAGCCTTTGCCTTGAATCCTCATCAGGCAGGAGAACACCCCATTGGATGCAAGACCATCATTTCTTGTAGCATCTTTGGTGCCCACAAGAGCCAGCCTAAGGGGGTAGTAGTTGTATTCTTTGCCTCCACCTCTTGTGGAGTCTGATGGGAAGTAATCCTCCATCTCTCCTCTTCTTCCCATTCTTCTGAAGGATCAATTCCACTCATAGCTTCAAGGGCTTTATGTTGTAATTCCTTGGATGATGTATAGCTCACTTGTCTTCAGGAAGGGCCTCTTCTTGTTTTCTGTTCACTGGCCCTTCCTGCCCTCTTCTGGGTGACATCCTTCCACCCATCCCTTCCCCAGATTGTTGGCACAGGTGAGGTGTTCCCTTAGCTTCTTCAGGTCTTCTTTCTGGCTTGTTTTTCCATTAAAGTCTTTCTTCTATTTTTAAAAAAGGAATATTTGATTTTCCCCAATCAACTTAAGAGATGCTAAGCATTCCTCAACCATTTGACCTCTTCTGGGAGAAAAAAGGAGAGTTAATGCTTTGACCCTAGGCCATAGTCACACGGTCTTAATAGATATATGAACATCATGTCCTTGGGGCAGGTCTCTGTCCTCCAAGTTGGGGGAAGTGAGGTCCCCAGTCTGGATGGCTCCTTGTATTAGCTCCCCTGGACAACCACGGTCACAAACAGCTTGGGCCCCTTCACTTCTAAGATTGTCCCCTCCTCTCATCACCTCCTTGATAGCCACACTCAGCTTCCTTTCCCTTCTCTTATCACCACCCAACTCACTCTGTCTTTGTCTCTTTTCCTAATCCCTGACTCTTCCTTTGGGTTTTAATCCTCTTCTTTGAGTCCTCCTTCTCTTCTTCTTTTCCTCAGGTTCCTTTCCTTCCCTTAATGTTCCTCTTCCCCGGGTCTTCCTGACTAAGTTTTTCTTCTTCTCCTGGATTCCCTCAAATGGAGCCTTTTTCAAGTCTGCTGCCTTCATTTCTTCTCCCCAAATTCAGTTCTTGGCCTTTTTGCTGTCACAGAGCCCACCAGATCACCTTTACTCCTTCTGCTTCAATTCCAAATGCCCTTTTGCTTCTTCACTCATATTGCCTGCCACAGAAGCCGGAAGTTAAATTATAATTTCTCCGTTCCCTTCTCCTCCTCCAAACTCTGACTCTGGATCTCTGTTTGGAAAGTGGAGCTGGAAAGATAGCCACATTCTACAAGCATCACAGAATTTAGAATGAGGAAGGACCTTCAGTGTCATTATACGGGGTATCCCAGAAGTCATAGTGACATTTTTAGACTCTGGAGACATCCTGTCCACATAGAGAAACTGAGACCTACAAGGCCACTCCGTAGAAAGTAGCCTAGCTGGGATTCCCATACAGGTGTGGGGGCCGGGTGAGTTTGAGGAAAGCGGGCCCCCCAAAAGAAGATGAAGATGGCTCTGAGGTGGGAAAGTACAATTGGCCTGCTGCCTCAGCCTTGAAGTACATCAGGGCTGGCCCCTGACTGAGGGAGACACACCTTGGCTGATCTAGAGCTCATGCAGGAGCAGGAAGGCCATGATGTCGTTATGAATACCCTTCCCAGGGCAGGGGAGGCCAGTGGGGGCTTCATTTTACAGACTCTGGGATGAGAGAATTTAACACCATCATGTTGGGGAGCTACTCTAATTGGAGTGGGGGAGGGGCTCGGGGTATGATAACTGCCAGGAATGGGTGCTTCCAGTGGCTGGGGCCGTGGGAGCCACCCAGTGTGAATAGCTCAAAGGGAGTGAAGAGGGCTGGGTGACGAGATCCAGGTGAGCTGGGCCCCAGTGACTGTGCAGGGCACTTGCCATGAGCTCATTGTGCTGGCTAAGCAGCGTCAGCTTCAGCCCTCTCTGACTAGTTGCCCGCCATGTGGGTGAATCAGTGGGTGTCATTCATCTTTGTGAATCAGCCCTGCCCTGCCCGTCCCACAGGCTGCAGTCTGGGGCGAGCCCTGCCCTGCCCGTCCCACTGGGAACTTTCCACAGCAGCCTGGGCGTGACAGTCTCCAGGGTGAGCTCAGCTCTCTTCCCTGGACCCAGCCTCTAGTTCTCTTCCCTGGCTGCCGTTTGGCAACTGTTACTCTAACGGCTGTGGGTCAGCTCTGGTGGAATAGGGATCGCTAGCCTGGAGAAGAGAAGACGGGTGGTGGCAGGCAGTCAGCATCCATAAGCATTTATTAAGCACTCACTGGGTGCCAGGCCCTATAGGTAATTCAAGTCTCAACGGTCTGGAGAGCTGCCAGATAAAAAAGGGCTTCCTCTTGTCTTGCCTCTGTCCAGAGAATGGAATAAGGAGCTGAGAGGGCTCCGTGAGACAGACTCCCTGGGGAGGAAAGCTGCCCAGGACACTGCACTGCTTCAGACAGTGGCGAGTTCCTCACCCCTGGAGGCCCTCGAGGGAACACTGAAATTCCTCTTGCAGGACAGTTTGGGCTGGATGACATCTGAGTCCTTAGACCCAAAGAGGTTCCCAGCCTGGGGATCAACGGCCCCCTTAGCCGAGCGCAGTCCAGCCTTCTCTGCTGGCCTGTGGAGGACATGGCCATGACCCTTTCCCTTATCACTTCCTCTCTGCAGAGCGGTTCGACCACCACTGCCCATGGGTGGGCAACTGTGTAGGAAAACGGAATTACCGCTTCTTCTATGCCTTCATCCTCTCCCTCTCCTTCCTGACTTCCTTCATCTTTGCCTGTGTCATCACCCACCTGACTTTGCGTAAGTAGAGGGTGGGAGGTGGGGAAGGGCTGCACCGGGCCAGGGCCCTGTGGTGGCCGTCCCTCGGCATTCATCGCTCTCTGCTGTTTTCTCCTTGTAGGTTCTCAGGGAGGCACCTTACTCGACACTCTGAAGGAGACACCAGCAAGATATCCTTTGGGGGTACCGCTAGAACCTAGTTTTTCCCTTGGCCTGGTTTCTTCTTTTCTCTCCCTGTGCTGAGTGGGAGGGACGTGAGATATGTATGTCCAGCTGCATGCCAGGTGTCTGGTATTTGTCTGCAGCTTTGCTATAGGATCTGGAGATGGCACAGTGAATACAGCACTGGGTCTGGAGTTAGGAAGACCTGAGTTCAAATCCCACCTCAGACTAACTTGGTGAGGCTGTGAAAGCCACCCAAAACCTCCACCTGCCTCTGTTGTCTTATCTGTAAAATGGGGAATATCACAATATCTATTCCCCAGGATTGTTGTGAGGATCAAATGAGATCCTATTCATAAAGCCCTTTGCAAACTTTTGAGTGCTAGATCAATGCTAACGCTATGTTATTATTATTGTCACTACTTATAACTACAACCATGATGACAATGACAACGGTTACTGCATGAGGTTGTATTTCCTGGTCCCCGTGAAGTGTCAGGCCTTGCTCTGGGTGATCAGGTGTTGTGTCGGCAGAGGTCGAGGGAGAGTCAGAGGAGATGGTTCATACGTAAGTGGCCCTGTTAGAATGCCCAGTGCCTTCTGTAG